>NC_086251.1:6373982-6673982 GCF_021018805.1 Prinia subflava
TTGGGATTTGGGGCCATCCAAATCCCAGATGCATGGAACTGCAAAAGCTGACTTGGGACAAGGGCGAGCAAATCAGGTTGAATTCTGTGGCCGGACTTGGATACTCCATCAGAATATTCTGACACTGCCGAGGAGTTTGGCTTCCTCCCGGGTGCAGGAGCAGCTCCCAGGGACTGGGCAGGCCCTTGTTCCTGTGCTGTTGTCGGGTGGATGGGGCAGGTTGCCCTTTTCTCTGTGCAGGTTGCCCACCTGGGCTGGCTGGAGAAGAGGACGGTGTCGGCACTGTTTGAGGTGCCCCCGACGGCCACGGTGCAGGACGCGCTCCAGAACTTCCTGCGGGTAAGGAAATCTGGGAATCCGCCAGGAAAGGGCCTCAGTGACCTGTGCAGCTCACAGGGATGGGAGTGCTGTGCATCCTCCCTGGTGCTTCCCATGGCCTGGGAACTGGATGGAAGGAAACTGCTGAGAGGGAAAGCTGTGAAGCACCCCTGTTCCCAGACAAAAGAATGGGATGTTGAAGATGTCAGAATTACAGCCCAAAGTGTTGGGAATTGGTTTGGGGGGGTTGGTTTTCCTTTCTAAGGCTGCACAGTGATTCCTTGCTCAGTACTGGATACATCTGTGCTTCCAGGGTCTGGGAGCTTGGAGCTCCTCCCTGAGAATATTTTACTTAAAGCCTGGCTGACCTTTCCATTTCAAACTTTTCTAGACAACCACTTGAAGGTTTCAGGGGCATAGTGCTTTATGTATTTGTTAGGATTCTCCTTCCTGCCATCTATTTTTTTTCCTTTAAAAGCTGCAATGAGCCTTGTGTAAGAATTAACTGTGTCCTTGCATGTCCTAATGTCTGCTCTTCCCTGTCACACCCTCCTTCTGTTCCTGTAGGTCGAGGAGCTGAGCCCAGGGTTTTCCAAAGCAGGAAGAGTTTACATTGCCAAGGTAACCACTCACTTCTTGTTTGTTCAGAGGGTAAGAAATACTTGTATTAGAAATCACCTTTGCCTGTAAAGTGCTGACCAGGTGGAAAATACTCCATGCAGTAAGGATGGTAATACTTCCTTTTATCTTTTAAATCTTTTTAGGCCAAATCACCTTGTGCAGAAGCTTTAAAATTCAAGGGTTTTGCCTTTGAGTCACCCAGTGGAGCATCCCTGGTTTTTACCAGATAAAATTCTGTATAAAGCAGGAATGGTGACTTGGCAGCCATGAACTGGAGGTTTAATCCTTCCCCACCACGACTTTTGTGGTGATACAGCCAGGGAATCATGGGGAGAAGTAAAGGATAAAGTATTTCTCTTTCCCTGTCCAGCAGGGGAGTCTTGAGCCCTCTTGCTGAGGGGTTTTTAGCACCCATTTCCTTTTCCTGGGTGTATTTCATGGTCTCCAAAGCCTCCAAGACTCTCTGGGCACCCAAAATCTTCCTGTTCCCAGAGGGATCATGGTGCCTCAGCTGGTGGTCACATGGAGAATATTTCATACCTGTTTTGGGACCTGAGACTTCTGGACATAATATTTATTACATTTTCAACAGGCTGGGGAATGATGTGCTCCCAGGACAGGTTTTGTGGAGAAAATGGTGTGAGGAAGAGGGCAAATAGCAACTGGAAATCGAAGCAGAGCTTTGGAAAGGGTGAAAACCACAGAGACACCTTAAAATGTCCAAGCAAAACCCAATCTCCTTGCCCAAAATGAAAGGGAGTCATATTGGGTATTCCAAGATCTGGTGGTGCTTCTGAGGCCTTGTGGCTGAGGGATACTGCAGGAAATGCCAGTGCAAAAGGTTAAGAGGCACAAACAGCTCTTTTTAGCAGCTGCCCAGTTCCATTTGCTGCCTGTTTGTTCCCATTTAACCCTTCTCCCGTTGCCATTTTCCCTTCCCAGTGCTACAAGGACCTCGGGAACATCTCGGCGGCGGTGCTGTGGATGGACCTCGCCTCGGAGCTGCCAGGGAACACCAAAGAGGTAACGCTCAGCAGGGAGCAGAAATGGATTCTGCCCCTCTGCTCCGCTCCCCTGAGATCCCAGCTGGATCACTGCATCCACAGGGAGGACAGGGGGCTAATCCAGAGGAGGGACAGCAAGGGGGTTGGAGGGATGGAGCACCTCTGCTGTGAGCAAAGGCTGAGAGGATTGGGATTGTTCAGCTTGGAATAAAGAAACTTTGTGGTGCTCTAATTGTGGCCTTCCAGTGATGGGAAAATGGAGAGAGACAATTTACAGGGGTCTGGAATGACAGGAAAAGGGGGAATGGCTTCAAACTGAAAGAATTATGCTTGGTTCAGGTATTAGGAGGAAATTCTTCCCTGTGAGGGTGGGGCGGCCCTGGCACAAGTTGCTCAGAGGAGCTGTGGCTGCCCCATCCCTGGAAAGTGTCCAAGGCCAGGTTGGATGGGGCTTGGAGCAACCTGGGATAGTGGAAGGTGTCCGTGCCCAGGAACTGGATGGCCTTTAAGGTCCTTTTCAACCCAAACCATTCCAGGACTCCATGATAAGCTTAAGACCTGGTTTGGGGTTGGAGAAAAAGAAGGGAAAAGGTATTTCTTACTTGTTTTAATTGAGCTGTACATCTATCTATTTCCCTCTTGCATTTCCAGGACGTAGAAAGTGAGAGGGAGCTTGAGGAGATGCGCTCAAACTGGGAGGAATAATTTTGAGAAAACTCATCCCACTGCAGAGACAGTAAAATTCCAAATGGATTTCATGATCCTGACAATTCCAAGTACACTTCGTGGATAAGCAACAAGAACTTGCAGGAAAACACCCAGCAGCACATCCAGGAAAACATCTTGGAATTAATGGATAAAATCGTGGTTTATTTTCTTTTGTGCAGCACTGCATATGTTTGATTTTAGGATCCCTAAAAATGTTACATTCCTTAAAAAAGGGGAGAATGTGGGGGTTTATAGGTAGAGTTAGTGATATAAAAATATCTGTGGTTATATATATATATGGCAGATATATGTGAGATAGATACTTTGTGATATAAATATGTATTATATATTTTTATATATGTGTGTATAAATATATATATTTATTTGTATTATATATATATGCACATATATATTTTATATCACACACTCTGCCTGTTGGAAAGCTTTGCTGGTGAGCTTCCAATTCATTCCAAAGGAAAACTTGAGCCAAATTTTTTTCCAGTTTATTTGTATTCTCTTTTCTATAGTAATTAATGGAATGAGTTATAGTAACTGAAAAATGCCTTTTGTGGATGTTTTTGAGAGATCAGTTTCCAAGCGGGACTAAGGAACTTTTCTGTACAATCCAGACTGGATTTTAAGAGGTTCATTAGTCAAAGAAATGAGGAATAGGATTTTCAACTTCAAGATTTTCTCCCAGTTTCTGTCTTCCCTCACACAAGGCTGAAAACTTCTGTCCCTCCAAACTGTGCTGCTGTGGTTTAGATGGAATTACTGAGTTTGGGAAGTAGTTCTTGACCAGAGAACAGGTTACAGGAGTGGGAATATCTTGTGGCAAAGACGGTGTTTTGCTGTGATGATCTTCTACCACTGACCAGATTAATTCTCTTTGAATTAATTATCTCCTGGACTAACGAGGCAACGCCGACAACTGACATTCCTCTTGCAGCTCCTGGGGACCAAACAGGAACAGGGAATTGTGCTGGATGATGACACAGATGGGGAAGGAAAACATATTGTGGAATTCCCCACATATTTATCAAGGCTTTGTTGATATCCCTTAAAATTCTAATGGCAGCTACTAAACACTAATTCCTGAATGTCTGTTTCATGCTGGGCTGATTGTGAGGTGTAAAGTGAGGAGTGTGAGAGTAAAACATTCCTTAAAACACCTTTTTTCCTTTGCACTGTGGTGGGTTTGTTTCTTCCTGAAAATAACACTGAAGGGGAAAATTTGCATTTAAAACTTCCTGAATTGCAGGGCTGGGTGACAGCCTCGGGGCAGGCACTGGCCACGGCACGAACCTGGGGGAGGGTTGGGAGGATTTGGAGTGAAGGGCCTGTGCTCCTGCCATCGAAGATGTGGCCTTTGGCTCCTGTCAGGAATGTGGGGGCAGCCCCGGGAGCAGCTGCAGGTGAGAGCTGGGGCAGTGTCTGAGCCTGAGCCAGCTCAGGGCAGGGTTTGCCTGTGGGGGTTGGCCCCACACGCTGAGTTCACCCAGGATCAGGGGGACAGATGCTGCATTTTGGGCACCCTGAGAGTTTCTGTGCCCCTGGAGATTTCCTGCTGGGCTGTGGCAGTGCAGGGAGCAGAATGAAACCTGCACCTCCCGTGGGCATTGCTGGCCTTTGTCCCTGCTGTGCCACCAGAGCCTGGGAATTGCTGCTGTCACTGCCACTGCCACCCCTGGGGCTGTGTCCTCCTGCAGCCCCTGCCAGCCCCACACACAGCTCCAGGGGTGCCTCTGGGCAGTGCTGGGAGTGTTTGCTGGGAATGGGCCCCAGCCCTGGAGGATCCTTTTGTTCCAGAGCAGACAGAAAGAGCTTTGGGGCTTGTCAGCTTCAGAGTTGGATTGCAGCAGTCCCTGAAAGGAAGAATGGCAGTGAAGTTTGTCAGAGTGGTGCTTTCAGAGCCCACCTAACAGTGTTTGCTTTGTGCTGGAGGCTGTTGTGCATTTGCACTGCAGGGAATGAATGTCCCTTCCCAATTCAGCCCAGCAGATCCCAAAGGCTTTTCCAGGAGTATTTATCCTTCACTTCCCTTTGTGATAATCTCCACCCTGCCATGAGCCATTCCTTGATCTCTCCTGGAGAAAACCCCACTGCAGAGGCAGTTTGCAAAGGAGCCCCGAGCTGTGTTTGGAGCAGGGAGTGCTGAGAGCTGCGTCTGCCTGTGCTGGCCCAGCCTGGCAACATCCACAGGGAACAGCCTGGGCAGGTGGGATTGATGGAGCAAAATCCCTGCAGGGAAGAGGCTTTCTCCTGTGAACTTTGGCAATCAGCTCATTTCCCCCAGGAAGCATCACTGACAGCAGCATGAATGACAAGACCTGTGCCCACTGCTCAGGATTCACCAGCCAAGATCAAGAGCAAAGGTTGGTTTGGGTCGGAGGACTTGAAATAACTTTGAAACAGAAGAAATCACCTTTTTCTTCTTCCTTCCTTTCTTTCAGATGCTGGAATTGCCTCTGTGGATGTGCACTGAGCTCTCACTGCAGGGGACTGCCAGGCCTTAATCTCTGTGAGTTCATGTTCTTCTCACTGGGGAATTGGAAATAATTATTAATTGCAGAAATGTTTTCTGAAACCCCTCCCCTTTGCTGATAGATCTTCTCCTTCTGCCTTGGAATTTACAGCTGTTCCCTGCTGCCATTTGCCTGAATTCCTTGCAGCTCCTAACTGGGAAAGCCTGGGATAGCTTAGAGGGGGCAGGGTGACATTTTTAGCTGAAAACCTGGGGCAGTTGAGAGGGGACACAAGAACTGTTTGTGCAGGAAAATGGGAGGGGATGTGGAGGGGAGCGAGGGGGCATTTTTGAGGGAAAAGCTGAGGTGATGTTTAGGGGAAAGAGTGAAAATTTTTGGAGTAGAAAGGAATTAATCAATACCAGAAGGAAAATGTTGGGGGTAAACCTTGATTCTGTCTATAGGGGACAGAATGAATATTTTGAAGTAAAGATGAGGTACTCAGTAGTAGACAAGTAAGGAAAATTTTGGAGGTAAAACTTGACAAAATCTCAAGAGTAGAGAATGAACAAATGGGGTGATGAGTAGTGGGCATGTAGGGAAAATTTGGGGGCTAAATCTGAGCTAATCTCTAGAGGAGAGTATGAACCTACTGAGGTAACGTGAGGGAATCAGTTGTGGGCACATGGGGAAATTTTTGGGTAAAAAATGATATGAAAAAATCTGTAGAGTGAACATTTTGAAGTAAAAATGAGGTACAGAATGGACAGTTTTAGGGGTAAATCTTGACAAAAGCCACATGGTAGAAAGTAAATAATATTGAAGGAAAAGTGAGGGAATCAGTTGTGGACAGGTAGGGGAATAGGGGGGAGCAGAACTTGAAATAATCTAAAGGTTGACAAATATTTAAGGTAAAAATGAGGTAATAAGTTGTGAACAGGTAAGGAAAATTTTAGGGGTTAAACTTGAGTAAATCTCTAGGAACAGAGTGAACACTGACATCAACTGAGGCAGTCACTGGGGGTAGGCAAGGAAATTTTGGGGGTAAAACTTGGGAAGATCTGTAGGGTAGAGAATAAACACTGTGAGGTAGAAGTGAATAGGAATCAACATTAGGTAGAATTTGGGGAGCAAAGCCTGAGGTAATTAGGTAGGAACAATAAGTGTTTTGGGAGAAAATCTGACAATTTGCAGGGGACAGAGTGAACATTTGAGGATAAGAGACAGAACCTGTGTGGTTTTGGTTTCAAAATGTAGTTAGCGTACAGGGAACATAATGGACATTTTGGTAATAAAATCTGAGTCAATCTGTAGAGGAAAAAAAATGGATATTTTGAGGTAAAAAGGAGGTAGGTAATCAGTATGGGGCAGCTAGGAAAAATTGAGGGGGGAGAATGTGAGATTATCTCTAGGAGAGAGCAGGAACATCCTGAGGTTAACTGAGGGAATTGCTGTGGATTACAGGTGGGTAAATGTGGGGATAAAACTTGAGGAAATGTCCAAAGTAGAAAATGAATATTTTGAGGTAAAAATGAGGCATTCGGAGGTGGAGAGGTAGGGAAAATATCAGGGGTAAAATCTGAGGTGATCTGTAGCAGAGAGAATGCCCTTCATGGAGTAAACTGTGGTAATCAGCTATGGAGAGGTAGGGAAATTATTGGAGGGGGTAAAAATGCAAAGCATCCATAGCATAAAGACTGAAAATACTGAGGTGGAAATGGGGTAATAGGTAGTGAACAGGCAGGGAAAATTTTGGGAGTAAAGCTTGTAATCTCCAGAGTGGAGAAAGAAAGCTTTCTTGTAAAAAATGAGGAAATCAGAATGGGACAGACAGGGAAAATCTGGGGGGGAAATCTCAGGTGATCTCAAGGTGAGGGAATGAGTGTTTTGAGGTAAACTCAGCACTCACTGTCCTCCTTCCTTGGCAGTAGCTGGCAGGGAAGGAGAAGGGTCCTCAGGCTGGAGAGGGGCAGGAGAAAAGCACTGTAGGCAAAGGAACGTCCCTGGCATCACCAGGGCCCCTGTGGGGAACAGAATGGGCACTCTGGGAGCACATGGAGCTGCCTGGATTGTCCCTTTGGGGCTGCTGGGACTGAGGGAATTCCATCCCTGTGGCTGCTGACATTTTCAGCCCAGGGCCTTTGGCTGGCAGGGCAGCACAGAGATTGTTCCCAGGCTGGGGCCCAGATTTGGGGTTCAGTATCAGCTTTGCTAGTTTATAGGAATTATACCCACAGCCCAACATCACCTGCTGAATTCCCACTGGAATAACCTCCCAGTGCCTCCTGGAGTGTGGATATTCCCATGCAGAGCTGCCATTGAACACCAGCTGTGCCAGGAACCAGCAGAGGTCCCCAGGAAGCTCAACAGGATCAGGACAAGGACAGATTTCTATTTCATACTATTGGCTATTTATAACCCTCATCCCCCAGCCAAATGTTTCTCCCCCAAAATTTTCCATCTGCTTACTACTTATAACCTTATTTTTACCTCAAAATGTTCATTCTACAGATGTCCCTGGGGCCCTTGGCAGAGCTCCCTGGGATTCAGCAGTGCCACCCCTGAGCTGGGCTCAGCTGATGTTCTCCAGCAGGAGGAGGCGCTGGCCGGACGCGCTCCCTGTGCTGGGGCAGCCCCTGTGCCACGGGAGGACATCTCTGCCTGCAGGAGCTGCTGAGCTCATTCCAGAGCCTCGGGAGGGGCCTCTGGGAGTTCCTTTCCCTCAGGAAAGGGCTGCACATCCCTGTCTTCAGGGCACCTGCACTGGGACCAACCTGGGAAAGCTTCCCAGCAGTTCTGCAGCTCCAGCTGGCTCCCTGAGAATCTCCAACCTTATTCCAGACGAATTTCTCTGACTCTGACCTTTCATTTCAAGGCATCTCCGAGGGCATTGCTTGGGATTCAGTTTCTGGGAGGGAAATTCCCTTGGCTTTAGCCCTGCTGCTGGAGGATGTCCCCAGGCTGGAAGGGAAGGGATGGGGCTGGCTGGGATATACCTGGTGGGGGTGTGGGAGCTCCAGGAGGTGGCACCGGGAATTGCTGTCTGAGCTCCTCTGCAAACCCAACGTGCCGACATTCCCAGGCATTCCAGCTGTTCCTTGGGCTGTTTTTGGGATGTTCGTGGGCTCTGTCCGGGCTGCAGCATCTCCGGGTGCCTGTTGAGAGCAGCCCCCGGCCGAAAAGCCGCGGGCAGCCCTTGGTCCGTGTCCATCCCGGCGCTGCCCGGGCATCCCAGCGCCCCTCCCCGGGCTGTGTTTGGCCGCTGCTGCCGCGGGCGGGACACTGAGGCACAGCTCCTCCCCTGCCAACACCGAGGACAGCAGGGGCTGCTTCCCTTCCCGGGGCTCCCGGCCTCCTCCGGCCCCGCGTTCCCGGCCAGCCGGGACACCCGGAGGGAGCACCAAGGAACGTTCCTGGCAGGAGCAGGAGTCCCCCAGGGCTCCCTGCAGCTCTGGGCAGAGCAGCAGCCCCGGCCTCAGCCCCACCCTGATTTTGGGCTGGGAACACTGACCTGCAGCAAAGGCCCCTCTGCAGGCAGGAGCAGCCCTGGCACTCTCCAGAAGAACTCTGGCCACGGAGCACGGGAACCCTCAGGGCTTGTGCTGCTCATTTCTCCCTGGAAAGGGACAGGGCTGAGCACCTTGCCAGCCCTCAGGGAAGTGCTGGATGAGACAGGAACTCGGGTTATGGGAAGAGTTTTGTGCTGTTACACAACTGTTCACCTGTGTTGTTCCATGGTCAGGTGTGGCCATGGAGCTCTGCCCTAATGGGCATCCCAGGGGCTGCTGTGGGAAGCAGTATTGGCATAAAAGACGGAGCCGCACTGGCATGGGAATTCCCTGGCTGGCACGTGGCATTCCCATCGCAGCCAGGACATTGCCATGACCCGAGATTGGCTTGGGTGGAGCAGGGTGCTGAAAATGCTCGGGCTGGGGGTTCCGTCCCCAGATGAGCCATTCACATAAGGGTTCAACTTGGTGCTCCTTTTGTGTCCCTTTGCACTCCGGATATCTTACAACCTGGAAATAAAGAGTAAACAGTTTTCACTGGCTTTTGAAACGCAGAGGTTTTCTCATTGGAGAGTGCGAGCCACCGAGACAGTACGGGAAAGGAGGGAGAGCATCAGGCCTTCCCCGGCAGGTGTGCCAGAGGAGCGCCCCGAGCCCCGGCACGGCCCCGCTCCCGCCCCGGGCACGGTCGGAGCAGCAGCGGCAGCGCCGGGCTCGGCCCCAGCGCCCGGCCCGGAGCGGCTCCTCCGGCCCGCGGCGCTGCGGCCGCGCTCGTTCCGGGGGCGGCGGGCGGGAGCCCCCGGGGGTGCGGGCCCGGGGAGCGGCGGCGGGCGCGGGGCGGCTCCGCGCAGGGGCCGCGGGGCGCTCGGGGCGGGGCCGGGCCCGGGGCGCTCCGCGGGCGGGAGGAGCCGCTGCGGGGCCGGCCCTGCCCGGCAGGGGGCGACCCGCGGGGCGGGCGGCGCTGAGGGAGCGGCGGCGGCCGGGGGGTCCCGGGCCGGTACCGGCGGTCCCCGGGCCCCGCCGCTTCCAGCCGGCATCCAGCGCCTGCTCCGGGGAAGCGCCGCTCTCCTGCCGGGCCCGGCACCGGCACAGCCCCGGCTCCCCGCGGCCGCAGAGGGGTTTGCCCGGAGCCCCAGCGGGACCCCAACCCCGCGCCGGCCGCAGTCGGAGTAGCAGCGGCAGCGCCGGGCTCGGTCCCAGCGCCCGGCCCGGAGCGGCTCTTCCAGCCCGCGGCGATCCCGGTTCTGATCCCTGCCCCAATCCCGCCCCGGTCATGCGGCCTCAGACCCGCAGCCCGCTCGCCGAAGGAGAAGCGGCTTCACCCAAATCCCCGCAGACACTGGCAGGACCCGGAGCCGACCTCTCGGTCCCGGGTCCTGTTCCCGGCCCCACCTCAGCGCCTCGAGCTCCGCGCGGCGCCGGGAGCAGCCCCCGGTCCGCAGCTCCGCGCAGCGCTCCGAGCGCCGGTCCCGCCGCATCCCGGGCTGAGCCTCCACTGCAGAAAGCGGCGCGGGCGCGGCTCCGCCGGGATTTACGGGCGCGGGCGGGGCGGGGCGGGGCCGGCTCAGGTGTGAGGGGCGGGGCCTGCACAGGTGCGCGGGGCCCCAGAGCGCCTGCGCGGGGCGGGGCCGGGGGGGATTTAAACCCTGGGAATCGACTTTAGAGCCATTTGCCCCTCGGCGCTCGGTGGGGCTGGATGCTGTCCGGCCGGGCTCTCTATATCTCTATCTCTCTCTCTATTTCTTTTGCTTTTTAGTTCTCTTTATTTCTTCTTATTTGTGTTTCTTTTTATCTCTTTTTCTCTATAGCTCTCCTTTCTCCCCTCCCTTCCTCCCCTCCCCCACCCCCTACTCCCTCCCCCCCCCAAACCCCCCCCTCCCTCTCCCCCCTAGCCCTCCCCTCCCTCCCCCCCCGGGCCGGTCTCCCCCTACCCCCCTCCCTTATCCTCCTACACCCCCAGCCCTACCCTACTCCTGCACCTTCACCTTCCTTCCTCCACCCTTCCTTCCCCCGGCTCCCACCTGTCCCCTCACCCCGCGCCCCTTCCACCCAATTCCTCCCCACCTGCCCTCAATTCTCCCTGTCCTTTCTTTTTTCCCTTCCTTCCACTCCACTTCCCCCTATTCCCCTTCCCTCTTTCCCCCTCGATCCCCCACCTGCGTTCCATCCTCATCCTCCACCCGTGCCGCCCCCCACCTCCCCCTGCACCCCTCCTTGCTGTCCTGCACACCCCGACCCCCTCACCTGCCCCCCTTCCCTGACCCCGACCAGCCCCTCCGCCCCCCTATCCCCATGCTCTGTCCTCCCCTCTCTCTTTCCCCCGCAGCCGCGGGGCTCGGGGTGCCGGACAATAAAGCCCACGGGGCCGGAGCCGGCGCCCCCTCCCTCCCTGGAAGCCCCACACGGGGACAGTCCCGCCCGGCGGGTGTCCCCATTCCGGTCAAACACACGGCCCGACACCGCCGGGGCTCCGGCTCTCCCTACATCACACTGGGGTGTCCCGGGGGGCGGGATGGGGTTAGGGGGGCCCCCTCGTTAGGAGGGGGTCCCAGGGTGGGGGTGGGTTAGGCAGGGAGGGCCCCCTCCGGAGGAGGGGGTCCCTGGGGGGGGGTCGGGGCGGGCCCCCTCCGGAGGGGGGGCCCCGGGGAGGGGGCGGGGCGGAGGGGGGACTTTCCCCCCTCCAGTCCCCGCCCTCTCCTCCGGGCCCCCTCCTCCGGACGGGGCTCGGCCCGGCCCCCTCCCCGGGACCCCCTCCTCCGGACCGGGGCCCGGGGGGGGAGGGGGGGCGGGTGGGGTGGGGGGGGCCGGACGGGAGGGGCTGTTCGTTCGTGCGGTGATTTTTTTTTTTTTTTTTTTTGTGTGTTCACGGTTCAGAGTGACGTGACCCCCTCTGCTTCCCCCCCACCCCACCCGCCCCCCCCTCCCTCCCCCCGGGCCCCGGTCCGGAGGAGGGGGTCCCGGGGAGGGGGCCGGGCCGAGCCCCGTCCGGAGGAGGGGGCCCGGAGGAGAGGGCGGGGACTGGAGGGGGGAAAGTCCCCCCTCCGCCCCGCCCCCTCCCCGGGGCCCCCCCTCCGGAGGGGGCCCGCCCCGACCCCCCCCCAGGGACCCCCTCCTCCGGAGGGGGCCCTCCCTGCCCTAACCCACCCCCACCCCGGGACCCCCTCCTAACGAGGGGGCCCCCCTAACCCCGTCCCGCCCCCCGGGACACCCCAGTGTGATGTAGGGAGAGCCGGAGCCCCGGCGGTGTCGGGCCGTGTGTTTGACCGGAATGGGGACACCCGCCGGGCGGGACTGTCCCCGTGTGGGGCTTCCAGGGAGGGAGGGGGCGCCGGCTCCGGCCCCGTGGGCTTTATTGTCCGGCACCCCGAGCCCCGCGGCTGCGGGGGAAAGAGAGAGGGGACAGAGAACGGGAATAGGGGGGCGGAGGGGCTGGTCGGGGTCAGGGAAGGGGGGCAGGTGAGGGGGTCGGGGTGTGCAGGACAGCACGGAGAGGGAAGGTGGGGTGGGGGGCAGCACGGGGGGAGGATGAGGATGGAGCAGAGGTGTGTGGTGAAGGAGCAGAGGAAAAAAAGAGGGAAGGGGAATATGGGGAGGCGGAGTGGAAGGAAGGACAGGGAGAATTGAGGGCAGGTGGGGAGGAATTGGGGGGAAGGGGCGCGGGGTGAGGGGGCAGGTAGGAGCCGGGGGAAGGAAGGGTGGAGGAAGGAGGGTGAAGGTGCAGGAGTAGGGCAGGGCTGGGGGTGTAGGGGGAGAGGGGCAGGGGCAGGCGGGGACCGGCCCGGGGGGGGAGGGAGGGGAGGGCTAGGGGGGAGGGAGTAGGGGGTGGGGGAGGGGAGGAAGGGAGGGGAGAAAGGAGAGCTATAGAGAAAAAGAGATAAAAAGAAACACAAATAAGAAGAAATAAAGAGAACTAAAAAGCAAAAGAAATAGAGAGAGAGATAGAGATATAGAGAGCCCGGCCGGACAGCATCCAGCCCCACCGAGCGCCGAGGGGCAAATAGCTCTAAAGTCGATTCCCAGGGTTTAAATCCCCCCCGGCCCCGCCCCGCGCAGGCGCTCTGGGGCCCCGCGCACCTGTGCAGGCCCCGCCCCTCACACCTGAGCCGGCCCCGCCCCGCCCGCGCCCGTAAATCCCGGCGGAGCCGCGCCCGCGCCGCTTTCTGCAGTGGAGGCTCAGCCCGGGATGCGGCGGGACCGGCGCTCGGAGCGCTGCGCGGAGCTGCGGACCGGGGGTTGCTGCCGGCGCTGTGCAGAGCTGGAGGCGCTGAGGTGGGACCGGGACCGGGACCTGGGACCTGGGACCGAGAGGTCGGCTCCGGGTCCTGCCCGTGCCTGCTGGGGCTTTGGGCGAAGCCGCTTCTTCCTCGGTGGGCGGGCTGCGGGTCCTGGGGCCGCAGGACCGGGGCGGGACTGGGGCAGGGACAGGAACTGGGATCGGAACTGGGATTACTGCGGCCGGGAAGAGCTGCTCTGGGACCGAGCCCGGCGCTGCCGCTGCTGCTCCGACTGCGGCCGGCGTAGGGCTGGGGTCCCGCTGGGGCTCCGGGCAGATCCTGCTGCGACGCCGGGGAACCGGGGCTGTGCCGGTGCTGTTCTTTCCAGGAGAACGGCGCTTCCCCGGAGCAGGCGCTGGATCGCGGCTTGAACTGCCGAGGTTCGTGGCCCGCTGCTCCCGGCCCCGGGACGCTCCGAGCGCCAGCGCTCCCTCAGCGCCGCCGGCCCGCGGGGCGGCCTTGGCGGGCACGGAGCGGCGGCGGGAGCACGGCGGCCCCGGGGCGCGCTCCCGGCCCGGCCCCGCCGCGGCTCCTCCCGCCCGCGGCCCCTCGGGGATGCGGAGCCCCCGAGCCCCCCGCACTCCCCGCGCACGGCCCCGCCCGCAGCCCCGGGGGCTCCCGCCCGCCGCCCCCGGAACGAGCGCGGCCGCAGCGCCGCGGGCCGCAGGAGCCGCTCCGGGCCGGGCGCTGGGGCCGAGCCCGGCGCTGCCGCTGCTGCTCCGACCGTGCCCGGGGCGGGAGTGGGGCCGTGCCGGGGCTCGGGCGGTGCCGCTGGCACAGCTGCCGCGTGAGACCCGATGCTCTCCCTCCTTTCTCCCCCTTTCTCTGCAGCTCGCACTCTCTAATGCAGAAACCACTGGGTTTGAAAGGCCGGTGAAAACTGTTTACTCTTTATTTCCATGTCATAGGACAGCCCGAGTGGGAAGGGACATAAGAAGCGCACCAGGTGTGGATGGCTCATCTGGGGACTGCACCCACAGCCCGGGCATTTTCAGCAATCTCAGGCCCTGCCTGAGATGAGAATGCCCAGTGCCAGCGAGGGAATTCCTGTGCCAGGGCAGCTCCTTCTTTTATGCCAGTGCTGCTTCCCACAGCAGCCCCTGGAGTGCCCCAGAGCAGAGCTCCATGGCCACACCTGCCCGTGGAATAACACAGGTGAGCAGCTGTGTGCAGCACAAAGCTCTTCCATAACCCTGATTTCTGCCCTTTCCAGCACTTCCCTGAGGGCTGGCAAGGTGCTCAGCCCTGTCCCTTTCTAGGGAGAAAGGAGCAGCACAAGCCCTGAGGGTTCCCGTGCTCCGTGGCCAGAGTTCTTCTGGAGAGTGCCAGGGCTGCTCCTGCCTGCAGAGGGGCCTTTGCTGCAGGTCAGTGTTGCCAGCCCAAAATCAGGGTGGGGCTGAGGCCGGGGCTGCTGCTCTGCCCAGAGCTGCAGGGAGCCCTGGGGGACTCCTGCTCCTGCCAGGAACGTTCCTTGGTGCTCCCTCTGTGTCCCAGCTCCTGGCAGTGTGGGCAGGAGGGCCCAGGAGCCCCAGGAAGGGAAGCAGCCCCTGCTGTCCTTGGATCTGCAGGGAGGAGCTGTGCCCCAGTGTCCCCCCAGGGCAGCAGTGTCCAAACACATCCTGGGGATGGGCACGGGCACAGCTGAGGGGCTGCCCGCAGCTCCCGGGCCAGGGGCTGCTCTCCACAGGCTCCTGGAGATGCTGCAGCCCGGACAGAGCCCACGGACATCCCAAAAACAGCCCAAGGAACAGCTGGAATGCCTGGGAATGTTGGCACGTTGGGTCTGCAGAGGAGCTCAGACAGCAATTCCCAGTGCCACCTCCTGGAGCTCCCAGGCACCCCCAGATATGTCCCAGCCAGCCCCATCCCTTCCCTTCCAGCCTGGGGATATTCTCTGTCAGCAGTCCTAAAGCCAAGGGAATTCCCTCACAGAAACTGAATCCCAAGCAATGCCCTCAGAGAGGCCTTAAAATAAAAGGCTGGAGTCAGACACGTTTGTTTGGATGAGGTTTGGAGTTTTCCATGGAGCCAGCTGGAAGGGCAGAAGGGATGGGAAGCTGCTGCAGGGGGGTCCCACGGGAGGTGTGCTGAAGGCAGGGATGTGCAGCCCTTTCCTGAGGGAAAGGAACTCCCAGGGCCCTGCTGAGGCTCTGGAAGGAGCTGAGCCCCTGCAGGCAGAGATGTCCTCCCGTGGCACAGGGGCTGCCCCAGCACAGGGAGCGCGTCCGGCCAGCGCCTCCTCCTGCTGGAAAATATCCATGGGAGCCTGAGCTCAGGGCTGGGATCAGCTGAATTCCAGGGAGCTCTGCCAGGGGACCCCAGGGACAGCAGTGGGGCTGGGGGATGAGGGGGTTAAAGAGCACATTCTGTGCAGTGTCAGCCTGTCCTTACCCCATTCTGCTGAGCTCCCTTGGAAGCTCTGCTGGTTCCTGGCACAGCTGGTGTTCAATGGTAACTCTGTACAGGAATATCCACACTCCAGGAGGCACTGGGAGCTCATTCCACCCTCCCAGTCCAGCAGGCACTTCAGGGCCAGAGCTCTGATTCATCTGAAGCAGCAAAGCTGAACCCCAAATCTGGGCCCCACCCTGGGAACAATCTCTGTGCTGCCCTGCCAGCCAAAGGCCCTGGGCTGGAAATGGCAGCAGCCACAGGGATGGAATTCCCTCAGTCCCAGCAGCCCCAAAGGGACAATCCAGGCAGCTCCATGTGCTCCCAGAGTGCCCATTCTGTTCCCCACAGGGGCCCTGGTGATGCCAAGGGAGTTTCTCCTGCCCTCTCCAGCCCCAGGCCTCTCCTCCCTTCCCTGCCAGCTGCTGCCAAGGAAGGAGGACACAGTGAGTCCTGAGGTGACCTCACAACAGTCACTCCCTCACCCTGAGATCACCTGAGACCTTCTCCCCAAATTCTCCCTGTCTGTCCTTCTGATTGCCTCATTTTTTACAAGAAAGCTTTCTTTCTCCACTCTGGAGATCACCACAAGCTTTACTCCCCAAATTTCCCCTGCCTGTTCACTACCTATTTCCTCACTTCCACCTCAATATTTTCCCTCTTTACCCTGGGGATGCTCTCAATTTTTACCCCCCAGTCATTTCCCTACCTGTCCATAACCAATTACCTCAGTTTACCCCATGAAGTGCATCCCCTCTGCTGCAGATCACCTCAGGCTTTACCCCTGAAATTTTCCCTACCTCTTCACTTCTGACTACCTCATTTTTACCTCAAAATATTTTTTTTTCAACTTCACAGTATCACAAGGTTGGAAGAGACCTTCAAGATCATCGAGTCCAAGCTGTTCCCTGCCCTCGACTGAACCATGGCACTGAGTGCCACATCCAATCTTTTTTTAAACACATCCAGGGATGGTGACTCCACCACCTCCCCAGGCAGACAATTCCAGTACTTTATCACTCTTTCCATGAAAAACTTTTTCCTCATGTCCAACGTGTATTTTCCTTGATGCAGCTTGAGACTGTGTCCTCTGGTTCTGTCAGTGCTGCCTGGTGAGAGAGGTCAACCCCACCTGGCTACAGCCACCCCTCAGGAAGTTGTAGGGAGTGATAAGGTCATCTTGCTTTAACTGAACTATTTTAACTTTCTACTGTGCAGATTGCCTCAAGTTTTATCCCCACATTTACCCACCTGTAATCCACAGCAATTCCCTCAGTTTACCTCAGGATGTTCCTGCTCTCTGCTAGAGATAATCTCACATTGTACCCCCTCAATTTTCCCTACCTGCCCAATACTGATTGCTTCCTTTTTACCTCAAAATATCCATTGTTTTCTCTACAGATGAACTCAGATTTTACTACCAGAATGTCGATTTTGTCCCCTGTATACTAACTAGATTTTAAACCCAAAACCACACAGGTTCTGTCTCTGATCCCCAAAATGTTCACTCTGTCCCCTACAAACTGTCAGATTTTTCCCAAAAACACTGTTCCTACATAATTACCTCAGGGTTTGCTCCCCAAATTCTGCCTAATGTTACCTACTGATCACTTTATTTCTACCTCAGTGTTCCTTCTCCACCCTACAGAAATTCCCATGTTATACCCCCAAAATTTCCCTGCCTACCCCCAGTGGCTGCCTCAGTTGATGTCAGTGTTCACCCTCTCCCTGGAGATTACCTCAAGTTTAACCCCCAAAATATTCCTTAACTGTCCACAACTTATCACCTCATTTTTACCTGAAATATTCATTCTCAACCTTTAGATTATTTCAAGTTTTGCCCCCCCAAATTCCCCTGTATATCCACTATTGACTCCCTCATTTCCCCTTCAATATTATTGACTTTCTACCATGTAGCTGTTGTCAAGATTTACCCCCCAAATTGTCCATCTGTACTAATTTTTACTTCAAAATGATCTCTCTACAGATTATTTCGTATCATTTTTACCCCAAAATTTCCCCATCTGCCCACAACTGATTCCCTCATGTCACCTCAGTATGTTCATGCACTGCTCTAGAGATGAGCTCAGATTTAGCCCCCAAATTTTCCCTACATGCCCACTACTCATCACCCTGTTTTTCCCTCACAGTGTTCATTCTCTACTCTTGAGATTTGGACAAGTTTTGCCTCCAAGAATTTCCTTCCTTGTCTACTACTGAGTACCTCATTTTTACTCC
Source organism: Prinia subflava (assembly GCF_021018805.1). Classification (NCBI taxonomy): domain Eukaryota; kingdom Metazoa; phylum Chordata; class Aves; order Passeriformes; family Cisticolidae; genus Prinia; species Prinia subflava. The sequence goes on from NC_086251.1 coordinate 6,391,511, forward strand.
AGAATCTTCCTTCTGTCCCCTACAGATGACATTGAGTTTTACCCCCCAAATTTTCCCTCTGCTACAAGACTGATTAACTCTTTTCTACTCCAAAAATTTTCACTCTCTCCCCTAAACATCACCTCCCGTTTTCCCTCAAAAATGCCCTCTCGCTCCCCTCAACATCCCCTCATATTTTCCGACACCAACAGTTCTTGTGTCCCCTCTCAATTGCCTCAGGTTTTCAGCCAAAAATGTCACCTCTGTGCCCTCTAAGTTATTCCAGGTTTATCCAGTTAGGAGCTGCAAGGAATTCAGGCAAATGGCAGCAGGGAAGAGCTGTGAATTCAAAGGAGAAAGAGAAGACCCAGCAAAGGGGAAAGGCTTCAGAAAACCTCTCTGCAATGAATAATGATTTCCAGTTCCCAGTGAGAAGAACACAACCTGACACCACTCAGGCCTGGCAGGCCCCTGCAGCCAGAGCTCAGCAGACACCCCCAGAGGCAAGGGCAGCACCTGAAAGAAAGAAGCAGAAAAAGGTGACTTCTTCTGTTCCCAAGTTATTTCCAGTTCTGCAGCCCAACCCAGCCTTTGCTCTCCCTTGGATTGGGTGGATGGGGAGCGCTGGGCACGGGTGCTGCCATCCCTGCAGGTGGCAGTGACACTTTCTGGGGCAGAGCAGCATTGCCAAAGTTCCCTGCCTTCCCCTGCCTGATCTGCTGTCCTGGTTCAGGGCAAATTTGGGAGGAAATGTCTGAGTAGGGTCCCTCTGGAAAGCAAACCCAAAATGCCCTTCCTCAGCCAGTCCAGGAAAAGAAATTCCTTGGAGAAAAGTGGAAAAAACCAATTTATTTAACAACAAAATGCCCACAAGCATAAAGAATGAATAATATGAAACAATAAAACCTCTCACTGCTGCAAACAGAGATGGTAAACCTGAGAAAAATCCTTCTGTGGGTGGCTCAGTTCACTCAGTTTTTATCAGTCCCAGCCCCTCTGGAGGTCCAGGCCCGCTGGGCCGCAGGTGCCAGCCCTTGGTGCTCCTCTGGGGTTTTCAGCCTGGAGCAGATTCACAGAGTCCTAAGAAAAAGGAAAATAAAACAGTGCAGGGAACTTCTCTGCCCTAGCTAGCTAAACTAACTAAAAAGCACAAAAAGATCTCTGTCACAGGCTCTGTGCCTCAGATGAACAGTCTGGAGAGAGAGGAATGTGCAGGGGCAGAGCTGTTTTCAAAACCTGGTGCTTCTTCTTTCCCTGCTCTGCTCTCAGAGCCAGTCCTAAAGGCACAGAACTCACTGTACAGCACAGACAGAACAGACAATTGGGGACACAAGCAGCATAAAGTCACCCCAGGACATCTGCACAGGAGAAAGCCTCTTCCATGGAGGGGTTTGGCTCCATCTAATCCCACCTGCCCAGGCTGTTCCATGGGGCTGCTGCCAGGCTGGGCCAGCACAGGCAGACACAGCTCTCAGCACTCCCTGCTCCACACACAGCTCTGGCCTCCTTTGCAAACTGCCTCTGCAGTGGGGTTTTCTCCAGCAGAAATCCAGGAATTGCTCATGGCAGGGTGGAGATGAAGTTATCACCAAGGGAAGGAAAAGATAAATACTCCTGGAAAAGCCTTTGGGATCTGCTGGGCTGAACTGGGAAGGGGCCATGAATTTCCTGCAGTGTCAATACACAACACCTCCAACACACAGGAGGTGTCAAACAACTGCCAGGGGGCTCTGACAGCAGCCCTGACACACCTCACTGTCATTCTTCCTTTCCAGGACTCCTGCAGTCCAGCTCTGAGGCTGACAGGCCCAAGGCTCTGTGCAGCTGCCCAGGAACAAAAGGATCCTCCCAGGGCTGGGGCCCATTCCCAGCAAACACTCCCAGCACGGCCCAGAGGCACCCCTGGAGCTGTGTGGGGCTGACAGGGGCTGCAGGAGGATGCAGCCCCAGGCAGGGGGGCAGTGGCAGTGACAGCAGCAAATTCCCAGGGGCTGAGGGCACAGCAGAGACACCAAGGGCAGCAGTGCCACGGGAGGTGCAGCTGCTCCCTGCCCTGCCCCATCCCGGCAGGAAATCTCCAGGGGGACAGAAAATGCAGCATCTGTCACCCTGATCCTGCTGGAACTCAGCCTGTGGGGCCAACTGCCCCCAGCCCAGGTAAACCCTGCCCTGAGCTGGCTCAGCCCCAAGCACAGCCCCAGTTCTCACCTCCAGCTGCTCCCGGGGCTGCTGCCACATTCCTGACAAGGAGCCACAGCCCCTTGGACAGGGCTCTTTCTGTCTGGGGCTGGGCACTGCAGTGACCAGGGCAGATCCCTCTGGATTTGCAGCACTCTGGGACTCACTCACACCATGGCAAGGAGCAGGGGCCCTCCAGGGCAGGCCAGCGGGGCCTCAAACACCAAAGCTTCTGGCAGAGATGGGGGGAGTTAGGTGGGTTTTCCTGTCCTGAAAGACAGGAGAAAAGGGAAATTAACTCCACTGTGGAAGTCAAAGGCTCCTGGCCTCCCCACTTCTGTTCTGATTCCTCACTCGAGGGTTTTATCCATAAAAAATGAGAGGTGACATCAAATAAAAGTGCCCCTTTTCAACATTTTTTCCCTACTTTTTTCATACATAAAAAGGATGCTCAATTTTTCTCATTGCATTCTTTGCCTAATTTGAACAGAACCATTTTCCTTCCAGGCCCCACTTGTGAGTTATTCAATCCTTTGCCATCAGACTTTGGACAGAGGAAGGGAAGGATCTGTTCCACACCTGTGTCATCCAGCAGGGAACATCCCTGTGCCAACCCCAGCCTGTGCTGAGCTCCCTGCCCCATTCTGGATCCTGGCTCCACTCTGAGCTCTCTGCCCCATTCTGGATCCTGGCTCCACTCTGAGCTCACTGCCCCATTCTGGATCCTGGCTCCACTCTGAGCTCACTGCCCCATTCTGGATCCTGGCTCCACTCTGAGCTCCCTGCCCCATTCTGGATCCTGGCTCCACTCTGAGCTCCCTGCCCCATTCTGGATCCTGGCTCCACTCTGAGCTCACGGCCCCATTCTGGATTCTGGCTCCACTCCAGTCCAGTTTTCCCCATTTCCCATGTCTAGAGACAGGGAATTGTCCTGGTCAAGGTGTAAGACCTTAAACTGCACATTGATCTGGGGGACTGCTGGGATTCCAGCAGGGAATTCATTGTTTCACAAATAAAAACCATTCCAGGAAGCAGCACTGACTGGGAGCTGCTGCTTCACCACACACTGCCAGCAAAAGAGAGAAAAAGATGCAAACACAAGGATAAAATGATTCCTCCTGCTTTTAGTGAGACCAGGGCTGATTCTGCCCTGCAGTGACAAAGAACTTCTCCCTCAGACCCCCAGACACCCCTCAAAAGCCAAAGTGCAGCAGGGAAGGAAGGAAAGGCCCCTCTGCCTCACCTGCTGGGAACAGCACAGGTCTTGCTGCTCCTGGGGACTGGGAATGTGTCCGGAGCCAAAAGCTCCTTCCCAGGCTGGAGGGCCTTTCCTAAAGCACCACCTGGGGAAAGCAAAGGGCTGTGGAAGAAATGCAGTGGGAACTGACAGTAATAATCCTCACGTTATTGGGAAAGAGCACCAACAGAGGCAACAACAATTCCAGGGGAGTAGGAGGGATGCTGAGCTTTAACCGAGGTTTGAGTGAGGCAGCATCTCCTGGGAGCTCTGCAGCACAGCTCCAGCTCTGGCATTCCAGGAGCAGCCATCTCCCTCTGTCCAGTCCCTGGATTTCCCTCCTGCCAGCACTCGGCACCTCGGGCACGTTTGGGTGCAGGGCCCCAGTGCTGCTGCCTCAAGGGGTTGGGAAGAGGGGCATTGAACCCCTTCCCACAGGGCTGGCTCCGAGCTCTGGGACAGCATTTGGCACCTCTGGCATTCCAATGACATCAGTTTCCATCACTTTGAAGAGACACTGAATAGACCCAGGGCCCATAAATAAACCTTTCTCCATAAGGACAGCCCCAGGGAATACACAATTTTTCCTATGCCTAGTCCAACAAACCAGCAGGCAGTTTTTGGGGAGACACTCCAGACTCCTGTCTCCCTCCCTGGCTGTAGAACTCCTGCAGAGGCTTTGGAGTTCATATGAGCTTGTCAGGATTTGGGTATCTCATTTAAATTCCATTCATACACTAAAGAATTGGAAGTGTCCTCAAGGCATCTCCACTCACACTTTAATTTTAAAGCCCTCCACCACGGATCAGTTTGGATGTTCTTTTATCAGGAACACCTCACCTCTGCTTCTTTAGGTGCCTCCATGGGGGAGATACAATAAATGTGAACAAATCATTGGATTGCAGCTTCCAAGTCAGGTTCCCTGCTAGGAAATGACTGCAGCTCTCTGCTCTCTGGTTAAACACAGCCCGGCCCTTCAGGGCTGCACACTCTGAGCTGCACAGCTTGGGAGCTGCCAAGGGACGCAGCTGAGGTCTCATCCCAACTGCACACAAAAACAGGGACTGGGGACTGCATTTGGATACCTGCAGGCAGGGTTGGGCCACTGCAGAAAGCTTCAATCCCTGTTTTCCAGAGATTCCATCAGGGATAAATGACCTTTCCACAAATCTCTCTCATGGCACACCAGAACCCAGAGAAGGAAATGGAATCAAACCCTTTGTTCCATTGGCCTCACCCCCAAATTCCAACGGGACACACGAGTCCCTCTCCTTGGAAGGCAGCGCCTCCTACCTGGAGCTGTGCCTCCCCAGCCTTTGGTGGCCGCTGTCTCCATCCTCCCACTCCTCCTCCTCTTCCTCCTGGGCACGGCTGCCTCCTCCCCCTGCAGAGCAAGCACAGGGACAGTCCCAGCCTGCTCACCCCAAACCTGGGCAGCAGGGACGGGCTGGAGGCGCCCTCTGCACGCTCCCCCCTCTGCCTGGTGCCACCCCTGCTCCACGCCCACTCCTGGTCCTGCCCTGGCATCTCCTCGAGCGGGATGGGAAACCACAAACGTTGGCTCTGCTGGGCTGGGACATCAGAGACTGCCCCGAGGCCGTGGGCAAAGCTCCTGTCCCACATCCTCTGCTTCCCAAAGCCCTGCTGGGCTGGGCACAGCAAAGGGAACGGCTCAGCTCCTGCTGAGAATTCCCTCCTGTGCCCATAAACCCAGGGAAATCGTGGCTGCTCCAGCCCTGCAAGCGTCCAAGGCCAGGCTGGACAGGGCTTGGAGCACCCCGGGCTAGAGGATGGAATGGCAGGGGTGGAATGAGGTGATCCTTAAGGGCCCTTCCCACTCAGATCATTTAGGGATTCCAGGATGATTCTGGGATTTCTCCATCCATCTATTTTGTATTGTTTCCTTTCAAATTCAAATTCCCGTATTTTGATGATTTGTTAAAGGAATAATTTTTAAATTATTCCAGGAATAAAAAGGGAAGCATCAAACATACAAGAATCATTCCTGTGCCCATCAAATCATTATTAACTGGAAGCACATTCCCTTATCTCTGTCTTTGTTATTCTTTCCTGGAAATCCTCAGGATGCCACAGTTTCTCAGAGACCTCTGCTGGGATTACAGGAGGGTTTGCTCTGTCACAAATCCAGGGGGGTTTACAACACTTGTTCCTCTGCATCTTTATCCTTTCACCAGGTTTGCTCTAGAAAGGTGTTGTGGGAGAAGTTTGGAATTACTAGAAATGGATCAGCTTCACAGTTTTTCCTGCTCTTCTCCAACTATTTCCAAATTCTTGGCATTGCCCCCAAATGTGCCCAAGAAAACTGCTGTGAAAACATCAAGGAACTTCTCCAAAAGAGAAAACCACACCCAGCAGCAGCCAAAGAAATCTCAGTGCTGTTCTTACCTGGTCTCCAGAGCTCCCAGCAGCCATTCCCATTCCATGAGAGGGAGGAGGCAGTTTTGGATGTGTTCTTTGCCATGGAATTGGATGACAGAGTCCAGAGGGTCTCTGTGGTCCCTTCCAAGCCAAACCACCCCGTGGTTCCACGGTATGATCAGCGCCTATCCCAATTCCAGAAACATCCTCCCACTAACCCAGCACTTCCCCCTCCTCTGTTTGCTCCACATCAGGGATGTGCTGCCAAGTGCCCCAGGCATGGGAGGCCTCAGCATTCCCTGGGGATGCCATTCCAGGCTGAACTTGTGGCCTCAGGGCTCTGAAATGAGCGCTCAGCCCCAATTCCAGCTGGGAATGGATCAAACAGCAGCGTGGGGTGTTTGGTCTCTCTCCCATCCCACCACTGAGACAGCTCCCATGGAATGGGACTGACTTACTGCCTCTGGAATTGCTGCCTCAAAAGGCAAGCCTTGGAATATCCAGGACATCAGGAGGGGCCCTGGAAGTCACAGGTCAGCGGCAGACTCAGATGAACAATCCTGAACTGGTTCTTAGGGCATGCACCCACTGCATCCTGTGACTGCAACAACTCCAGAGCTGCTCCTTCCCCTTGGAACAGCCAGGGAAAACATCCCCATCAGGGATTTCTGACAGGAAAAACCTCACAGCTCCAGCATACTTGGCTCCTCCCAAATCCAGGCCAGCACTCCAACAGGCTCTAAGGAATAAACAACAGGAAAGATCAGCTCAGGGTGCACCCCACGAGCTGGGCACCACATTCCTCACTGGAACTGGGCTGTTCCCACATCTCTGGGACAGTCGGGAGCATCCCCATTTCCTCACCCTTCCACCCAGGAGAAAGAGACAACAGAGCCCTCAAACACCCGGTGTGCAATCCCAACAACCCAGGGAACACCACCTCGCTCAGGGAAGGAATGTAATGCCCAGTTTGGGGAAAAAACCAAACAGCAGGACTGGAAACATTTCCAGGCACGGAGCTCCCAGCTCTGGAAATGCAGCTCCCAGGATTCTGCCCATGGACACCCCAAACTTGCCCGGGACTGGGCTGAGGGAGAAAACCCCACCCATTGCCCCAGCCTGGCACAGAGCAAATCCCATGGACAGCCCAGAGGGTGTCCCTGACCGTGGCAGGGGGTGGGAACAGGATCATCTGTAAGGTTCCTTCCAATCCAGACCATTGCAGGAGTTTAAGGCTCCTTAAACTTGATTGGAGCCACTTCTCAGCTCACAGCCCTCCCCAGGCCTCATCCTCTGGGCTGCCTTTCCCAGGGCTCCTCTCCCCAAACACACCCACTGCCAATGGCTGTGCCCTGCCCAAAACCACCAGGTGACACCAGGGGTTGATCCATGGCTGGGATGTTTTCCATGATCCAGCACCTGAGGGACTCCAGAGTCAGACAGGCAGGACCAATCCCAGGTCACAGGCACTGGCACAGAGCAGCTGCTGGCCTGGAAGGGGCTCCTCTCCTCTCCCTTAGCTGGAATTCAGTGCTGGAAAGAGCCCAGCAGGGATTGTGGATTTATCTGCTGCCATGGATTAAGCCCAGCACTCACTGCCCAGTGCTGCTGCAGCCTCTCTGCACAGAAAAAAGCTGTGCCCAGCCCAGAGGGTCTTTAGGGAGCTCCCTGCCCACTTTCCCAGGATGGATGGGAAGCTGCAACTACAGGCTGGATCTCAGGGCAACTTCAAGAACTTGCTGAAAGCTTCTAAAACAGGGACTTCTTCCCAAGTCTAAGGCAGCTCAAATCCTATGGCTCACCAGGATTTCTAATAAAGTGCCTAATAAATGTGTCCCTGTTTAGGAATCTTCTTTTAACCTGTTTGCAAGGAAAAGTTGCTTGGATATTTACGTCAAATTTAAATCAGCCTTTAACACATCAGACAGTAAAAAATACCCAGAAGCTCTTTTGTCCCAGCTGAGCCTACTGGGATATTCAGGGCTTTTTTAGAGATAAAGCACTCTGAGATATTTTGTATCAAACTCATGGGAATTCTGAGGGATGAAAAAGCAAAGCAAACACTTTCAGAGGCAGTTCCACCACCTGAACTCCAAACACCCTCAGAGGTGGCACACGGCACCTCAATCCCTGCATGGCCCAGACCTGACACTTTGGCTTAGGTGGGAAAAAGGATGGGAAGTGCAGAACCAGGCTCAGTCCCACCTTCAGGCCATTCCCAAGGAGTTTCTGACCCTCCAGTGCAATCCTGGCTTGGGACAAGGTGTCACGTGGGGTCGCAGGCTGGAGACAGAAATCATGACCCGAGTCCTCTTGCCCACAGGACAAACCAGCCTGTTCTAGTGTTTGGAACCTTCTGGAGCAGGCAGCTCAGAGCCCCCGGATCCAGACCCTGCCTGGCCTGGCTCTTAGCTCTGCCCAGCTCCCTGCCAGTGACACGCCTGCATTTAGGGCTGGAAGGGACTGGTGTCTGCTCCAGGTTAAACCTGTCCTGTCATTGTTCACCCAGGGACTTGTTCACTGAACTGGGAGAGCCAGACTGGGTTCCCTGCTACAGCCAGGTTGATCTGCCCAGCTCCAGACGAGCTGTGCTGTGACAACAAGGTTCTGCTGCTGTGGCACTGACCCAGGGGAGTGCAGGGGCTCTGGGCTGGCAGTGACAGTTCCTGCCCCGCTCCCTGTCCCGCACCGGAGCCCCAAACTGGGATCGGGGCCTGGAATGGCTGCAGCCCCTCCAGCTCTGGAAGGGAGCTGGGATGAGCCCAATTCCCAGGGCCTGGGCAGGGGCTCCCTGTGGAGCAGCAGCACTTCAGTTCTTCAGCCAAGGCCTTTTCCTGGGGCTCTGAGGCACGGGATGAGCCACACATTTGTCCCTCCCTTACTTCTCACACACTCCCAGACTGAGGCCCTGCTCTTTTTGCCTTCTTCAGGGGCTGCATCCAGAGGGATTTTCCCAGTTTTCTGCAGACCAGGGATCATTTTCCAGTGTCCTCAGGAAATTCCTGGAGCTGTCCCATTCCTGAGTACAGAGCTCAGGACAAGAGAAGAACAAAGATTTTAGTGCTTACCACCTTAGATTTTCTCTTCCCATGATGACTCCTGCTCTTCCCATCCCAAAAAGTTCCTTATCTTTTTTTCAGGATCAGAGGATTCTGTGAGACAACTTCACACCTGCAATTCAAGATTCCAGATCCAGAGGGTGTCCTTGAAGGTGGAGCAGTATTGGTACTCCAGGGGATTTCTTCCATGTCCTCACAGATCACTTCCAATTTTATCCCCAACATTCTCCCCCATCCACTCACAACTTCCTTTGTTCACCTTGTGAGGCCTCTTCCCTCCCTCAAGGATCACCTCAAGGCTCCAAAGTTCACAGCTGGGGCTGAGAAACGATTTTAGTCCCGATTCTGTGACTCCATCTCTGGCTGGAAGTCACCAGCACCTCCCAGTGGGTCCCAGCTGCTTTCCAGGCACATGGAGCCCATTCCCTGCTCCCACTGGACCCTGTCCAGCCAGTCCTGCAGCCTGGCCCTGCTCATCCCACAGCTGGAGCTGTCCAACCCCAACCATTCTGGGATTCTGCTGGCAGCATCTCCAGAAAGAGCTGTGAGGGACAGGAGCCAAACTCTTCCTAACACCCTGGAGAAAAACATCCACCACTTTCCACCATCTCTGGGATGGTGACTTTATCCAGGACATTTTCATCCCCAGTGAGCCCAGACAAGAAGTTAGAATAGGGGAAAACCTGGTCTAGGAGAAAACGGGGACTGGATTTTTGTTGGACACTGGCTTGGGGGAAAACCCAACCCAAACTTCTCCCAGAACCCAGATCAGGAAAAACTCTGCACCAGATTTTGCCTGGACACAGGACTGGGGGAAAACCCAAACCAGATTTCTCTGGAAATCCATATCAGGGAAACCCCAGACCAGATCATAGTCAGAATATGGACTAGGAGAAAACCTGGGCCAGATTTTATCCAGACACCAGATCAGGGGAAAACCCAGACTGAATTTTGCCTGAAATCTGGATCAGGGGAAACCCCAGACTGGATCAGTCCAGTAACCAGGGATAGGGGAAAACCAAGACCAGACTGCAACAGGAATCTAGAAGGGGGAAAATCCTGGACTAAATCACACCTGGATTCTCAAATGAAGGGAAAAATGAGTTCACAACCAGAATTTGATACTGGGAAAAAACCCAGAGCAAATTGTGCTGGGAATCTGAAATGGAAGCAAACCCAGACAAGACCCTGTCTGCAATCCAGAACAGGCAGAAACCCAGACAGACCCTGCCTGGAATCCAATATGTGAGGAAACCCACACTGGATTGCATCCAGAATCTGGAATTAGGGAAGTACCAGACCTACACTCAGTATCCTGAATGGGGGACAGTCCACATGGATTCATTCCCAGTATCTGGAATAGGGGACAACCTATTGCAAATAGAAACCAGAACAGAGAAAAATCCAGATGGAATTGTGCCCAGAGCCCACAAGGAAGGAAAATGTAGAGGGGATCTGTGTTGAATGTAGGAACACCTGGAAGGGTCACAGGTAGAACCCAGAATGAGGAAAACCCATCAGGGTGCATTAAGTCCTGAATGGGGAGAAAACAGGGTCACAGTTGGAATTCAGAACAGGGGAAAACCCAGAGCAAAGCCAGAATCCAATACAAGAATCCAACATGAGGGGAAACTCCAACAGGACTGTGCCTGAAGTCTGGAGTGGAGGGAAAAACTGGGTGGGATTGTACCTGATGTCCTGGATGGAGGAAAGCCTAGACCAGGAGTCAGCCATAATCCAGAACAGGCAAAAACCTAAAAGATCCAGAACACAGAAAAACCCAGATCACACTGTGCCTGGAACCTGGAGGGAGAGAAAAATCCAGCCTGAATCAGGGCCAGGAGGGAGCACGGGGGCAAAATGGGGCAAGATCACTTATGGAGCTTGGCATAGGGAAAAACCTGGTGGGAGCAGGCACAGAGAAGGAGATATGGGAAAAAGCAGGCAGGATGGTGCACAAAGCCTGGCACGAGGGGAAAGAGCAGGGGGATCTTGTTTGGAACCTGGCATGGATGTGTTTTCCATCACGTCATGTGCAGAGCCCAGCATGGAGGAAATCCCAGACCAGATCACACAGGGACAAACCCAGAGAGGAGGGCATGTGGAATCCAGAGGGGAAAAAGATGGACCAGCGCACACGTGGAATCTGAAATGAAAGAAAATGCAGACAAGCTCGTGGGAAGAGTCTGGAATCAGGAAACCATGGACTGCATTGTGTGCAGAGTGCAGAATGTGGGCACACAGGGCCCAGACTGCACACAGAGCCCAGAATCAGAAAACCATGGACTGCATTGTGTACAGAGTGCAGAAGGTGGGCACACAGGGCCCAGATTGCACACAGAGCCCAGAATCAGGAAAATGGACAGGAGCCCTCCTGCAGTCTGGAACGTGGGAAAGCAGGGACTGGACGAGGCATTGTACAGAATTAGGAAAATGTGGATGGGATCACATGTGGACTCAGGAACTGGGGAAACACAGATTGGATTGCACACAGAGTCTGGCATGTGGGAAAATGTGGAGTGGAGGGAACATAGTCCCCAATCAGGAAAACATGGACGGGATCACACAGTCCAGCCCACAGTGTGGGAAAACCCACTGGTCACAAGAGATCAAAAATCCCAGGCAAAGGTCACAGGGCAAGGGGCAGCTGAAGGGTCAGGATCAAAGGCAGTGTCCATGTGCAGCAGGCACTCAGAGTGTGCAGCCTGGGCAGGTGCTTGGCCTGCACAGGGAATGTGGTCTGTGCTTGGTGTGCACTTGTGGCATGTGCATGGGATTGCCATGTTCAGGAAATCTGTCACTGCAGTTTGGGGTCTGGACACAAAACTAAGCCCCTCTTCATATTTTGAACTCTCTTTGCATTCCAGTCTCTTGACCACATCCTCCACTCACTGCCCTGTCAGCCCGAGACAAAGATCCTGTGTCTGTCGTACACCTAAACACAGAACTGGGCTGGCTGCCTGTCACTGACAGTGCCAGGTCTGAAAGTCAAGATTCAGGTCAGACACCAAGGTCAAAGCAAAAGGTCAGAGGGCAGCAGTCAGGGTCAGTGTCACAGTCACAGGGCAGCAGTCAGGGTCAGTGTCACAGCAGAGGTCACAGCAGTTAGGGTCAATGTCACAGTTGAGGTAACAGCAGTCAGGGTCAATGTCACAGTCGAGGTCACAGCAGTCAGGATCAGTGTCACAGTCACAAGTCAGCAGTCAGGGTCAGTGTCACAGCAGAGGTCACAGCAGTCAGGGTCAGTGTCACAGTCACAAGTCAGCAGTCAGGGTCAATGTCACAGTCAGAGGTCACAGCAGTCAGGGTCAGTGTCACAGTAGGGGTCACAGCAGTCAGGGTCACTGTCACAGTCACAGATCAGCAGTCAGGGTCAATGTCACAGTCAGAGGTCACAGCAGTCAGGGTCAATGTCACAGTCAGAGGTCACAGCAGTCAGGGTGACAGGAATGCAGGTCCTCACTGTGTCCCTCATGTGCGGCAGGTGTGGGGACAGGGCAGGGCTGTGCCCTGGCTCTGCACTTGGGGAGTTCATGGACCCACCCAGCCCAGGATCAGTGCCCGTGGCAGAGCCCTCCCACAGCAGCTCCTGCACGCTCAGGATGCCACAGCCGTGGGGGGATGCCGAGGCCATTTCTACGGGTTATAGGTCTTAAAGGTCTAAGAACATTTTAAGGTCTTAAACAGAGTTGTTTATTATATGAAAGCATGTATCTGAAGGTGCCAGAGTCCTAAATAAGCGGTGTTACAGTCTTACAATCGGTTACAAACAAAGTCTTAGCAAGCAAATTCCAGTAAAGCAACAATCCAAACATAGAATAGAACATAACAGCCTCCAGGTAAAACCAACCTCCAATCTCCTGATCCCAAGCAGGGTTTCCGGCCGTGGGGTCGCAATAACAGAAAGGGATCACGAGATCACAAATCCCAGACAGGGGTCCCGGCCATGGGGATGACAGTGACAGAAAAGGTCCCGAGATTCAGAACCCACACAGAGTTCCCAACCGCAGGACAGCGATGGCAGTGAGGGATCCCAAACCCGGCAGAGTTCCCAACCGCAGGACAGCGATGGCAGCGAGGGATCCCAAACCCGGCAGAGTTCCCAACCGCAGGACAGCGATGGCAGTGAGGGATCCCAAACCCGGCAGAGTTCCCAACCGCAGGACAGCGATGGCAGTGAGGGATCCCAAACCCGGCAGAGTTCCCAACCGCAGGACAGCGATGGCAGCGAGGGATCCCAAACCCGGCAGAGTTCCCAACCGCAGGACAGCAATGGCAGTGAGGGATCCCAAACCCGGCAGAGTTCCCAACCGCAGGACAGCGATGGCAGCGAGGGATCCCAAACCCGGCAGAGTTCCCAACCGCAGGACAGCAATGGCAGTGAGGGATCCCAAACCCGGCAGAGTTCCCAACCGCAGGACAGCAATGGCAGTGAGGGATCCCAAACCCGGCAGAGTTCCCAACCGCAGGACAGCAATGGCAGTGAGGGATCCCAAACCCGGCAGAGTTCCTGGCCACAGGACTGCAGTGACAGGAAGGGGATCCTAAGGTCCCGAATCCCACGCAGAGTTCCCGGCCGCAGGGATCACAGGGACAGGAAGGGGGTCCCGGGGTCGCAGAGCCAAGAAGGGGTCCTGGACCCTCGCAGAGTCCCCGGCAGCCCCGAACAGAGTTCCAGGCAAGCACCCAGGGGGAAAGGGAAGGGACGGGACCCCGGGGCCCTGATCCCAGCGACAAAGGCTGCAATAGGTGGTACCTTTAGAATCCCATTCCGCTCCCTGGCAGGGCTCCTTCCCCAGGCTGCACAAGGTGGAGGGTGGATCCATAGATAGGGTTGATCAATCAATACCTTCACTTCCAACCCAGAGGCTTTTTACACATGTTACAAACGCACATTCATATCTTTATCTACACACTACCCAATCTAGGTGCAATTCTCTAAGTTCATAAAACTACAAAAAACTACGAAAAGCAGCATCAAAAACTTATGCATATAGCACGTCTATCAGTGCAAAAACTCCATCTTGCTAGTGTAAAAGTTCTATCTTATTGTGCGTAAAAATTACATCTTGTTATGTGAAAAACTCTATCTTAACACACGTAAAAAACTTGATCTTCTTTGTGCAAAATTCATACCAAAAATCATAAACAGTACTCTACTCTATTTTTGTTGTGTCTAAACTCTATCACTAGGCCTGAAGCTCTGTACTTCTACACTAACAACTCGGCACTTAGGGCATGTGAAGCTTAAAACTGAGGCTTAGATTTCTGCTTTATGCATATATGGCTTTATATATTCTAATTTTTCTCAAGGTTTTAATTCAATCCCCTCACATTTCACTCTCTGGGGAGGATCCATGGAAACATGGACTCCAACAGGGGGACACCTTCAGAACCCCCTGGCTTTGGGCACAGACAGCTCCTCAAGGACACAGCCAGGATCAGGAATGGCCACGGCTACTCCAAACTCTCACTGTGTTCCACGTGGGGACAAGGTCTAATGGCTCCAGGGTCCAGAGAAGGACACTGCAGGAAGCACAGGACGTGTTCCTGCACCCACAGGGAGAGGCTGCCCCCATTCCAGAGGGAGCCAAACAGCTCCATGTGGGGGGAAGTCTGACCTGTGGGACAGGAGGGTGTTGGAAAAACAACAGCAGATAAAATGCAGGCAGAGCAGAGGAGGGCAGCGCCTCCAGCCCCAAAGCCAAATGTGAAAAGCCTGTGAAAGGCTGGGCTGGTGTCCTGCTTCTTCCACACCAGCCCCTCCTCATCCACAGGGCACATCCACAGAGGAGCAGGGCCTCAGGCCAGGTGTGCTCCATGCTGAGGTGACACCTGCACCTCAGGGACTCAGGGCATTTAGGCTCAGCCTGGGGGAGAGACTCCCACTGGAGAGTCAGTGAGAGCTGCTGCTGGCTTTGCCAGAGCTGCCTTGTTTAATTTGGGTTCTGTGCAAAAAACAGTGTAAAATCATTTTCTGGCAGAATTTTCCAAGCAAATCCATAACAAAAGCATGACCTTGCTCATCTCGCTGGGAATCCTTTTCTCACAGTCCCTCTGTACCTGAGGACTCCAGGGTGTTCCAATGTGACAACAGATGGAAAAACCTGTGATGTGCAAAGCACCCAGGGGGGTTGCCTGGCAGCATTGTGGAAGAAAAAAAATGTTCAACTGTTTATTGCACAACACAAAAATAACTAAACCAGCTCTGGGAAACCCAACCACACTCTCTTTAGAACTCCACTGGGAACCTCCTTCAGGCTGAGCCTGAATCACCCACTCCAATTAACCAGTGTGCACTTGGACTGCTTTGTGTGGAAGGGGCAGTGCAGTTCCTGTGCCCTCCTGTACAGAGGAGGAAACCAAAAACCAGTTCTGCTCCATAAACCAAATAGAAAAAAAAATAGAACAAATGATATCATGCACTAGAAAATATCTGATTGCCTTGGAATGCAGTGTCCCAGAACTTAAATATTCATTTAAAAAAGCAAACACAGAGTATATGCACAAAAGCACCAAGTATTAGACAAACCTGTCCACACAAGTGTCATTCTGCAAAATGGTTTCCCCCAGTCTCTTTGTCTCATCCCAAGCCCTTCTCCATCCTCGGGGTCACTGCACTCACTCCAGGGTACCTGGCAAAAAAAGGAGCAAGTGGAGGCTTTGTGGCTTCCCTGGCATCTTCTCTCTCTGCCAATCCAGGGCAAATCAGAGCTCCCAAGGGAGGCACAGATGCACCTGCAAGGGCAAGGACAGTTCTGTGTGCACAGAATCCCCATGGCAATATTCAAACCCCAGCAGCATTTCCCAGTCCGGGCAGGCAGAACGCAGCATCGACCCACGGTGCCCATTCCCATCACATCCCTGCAGTGCAGCTGTGCTGGCCCCAGAGCAGAGATCCACGTCTGCCATGAACTGCCAGGGATGAGAGCACAGCAGCAGGGCTTTTTTACCCAAAGAGGAATAAAGGGAAAATACAAACATCAGCTTGGTGGGTTTTTTACAGGTGGTTGTTACTCCCCCACAAAGGACAGAGCTATTCAGGTTCTTGTTCACAGATTCCTGGTGGGGACTGTTTTGCCAGTGTTTAAATAACAGACCCCAAATTCAGCAATTTTGTCATTTACTGGGGCTCAAAGCAAGAAGTACAAAAGGAGAAGCTCATCACTGCACCTCACTGCACCTATGAGCAGCAGCTTTTCCTCCAGTCAGAGAGGAGGAGGAGGAAGTGAGAAAGTGAAACATGAATGGAAAACAACGTGGGGACACCAGGGCCAATGGAAAAAGGGGGAAGAAGAGCTCTGAACATCACAGCTGAGATTGCTCTGCAAGCTGCACTGAGGACTGTGGTGAAACAAACTGTGGCCCTGGAATGCATCAAGTCCACGGGGGATGCAGAGATCCACTCACAGCCCATGGGAAAAGGGCTCATGCCAGAGAGAGAGAGAGAGAGAGAGAGAGAGAGAGAGAGAGAGAGAGAGGGCCCTGCTTGCAGAGTTAAGAGAGCCCTTGCTTCCAAACTAGAGCAATCCATCCTTAAACAACTGCACCCTGCAGCCAAGGAACCCATGCCAAAACGACTCTGGGAAGAGTCTGTACCCATAGGAGGGACTCCATGGCAGAGCAGAGAAAAAACTCCTCTCCTTGAGCAAACAGAAGAAAATCTCCAATCATGAACTGACCAAAATCCCCACAGCCTGTCTCCCTGCACTGTCAGTAGGAAAAAGGGAGAGGCTGGGGTGAAAGAAAAAAAGGTGTTTTAAAGGCTTCATTTACTTCTCACTACCATTCTCTGACTGTTAGTAATAAATTAACCTTACACCTGTAAATTGGAACCTGTTTGGCCCTTAGAGTGTATTTCTCCCAGTTCTGAACTCATGAGCTCTTCATTAATCCCCCCCTCTCCTTTGCCCAACGCTGGCAGCAGAGCGAGTGAATGACTCCTGTGGGTGCTGGGTTTGGCCAACTGCCTGCAGGGACTGAGAGCCAGCCCCAGGGACCCCCTAAGGCTGCCCCAGCCTGCAGAGCCCCAGCTGGGGAGCCCCTGTCCCAGCCCAGCCCTGAGAGCCCCTCCCAGAACTGGGAATTCCCACGGGTGCGTCCACCCGCAGGCAAAGAGGCTCCCCCTGGGCTGGGACAGGGCCCAGCTGGCACCCCTGGGTGCCATCCACAGGCTCCCAGCACTGCCAGGGCGGGAACAGCTGGGCTCAGCCCCTCCTGGCTTCCTCCCAGAGCCTGGCCAGGGCTCAGGGAGCAACCCAGGAGCTGCCTTGGACCATGGAGCTCCCAGCAAGAGCAGGGCTCTCATCTCATGGCCTTCTCCAGCTTCCCAGTACAGAAAGGTCAGTCTGTGTTTGTTAATGAGCGGATTCACATCCTAACGCTGATGATCCTGTGAGGGGATCCTTAATGAGGGGACACAAATGCAACCTTTGCCTGGAAGGTTCATCAAGAGCTCAGCTTTGGCTAAGGGCCATTACAAATCCAGAACAAGGATCATTTCACCATCTCCAAGATGTGGCCAAAGCCCCACCCACACTGGAACACCAGAGTTTTACAGTGTACCAATATCAACAAAAATAGATTTAACACATTATACTCTAGACAACAACTAATGCAGTTAACTACTCTGCATTTGCACTGGTTGGTCAATGCCCTTTCTGGGTAATCTTAAGCACCAAATGTGACATGAGAGACCGATTTTGACACACCAAACCCAAGAGATCAAAAATGATAACATGCACTGTTGCAGCCATGAGGCCTGGTAGGCCTCTCTGGCGTTCAGTCGCCTAAGGGCAGAAATGCCCAGTCATGGTGACTAGGCCAAAATAACCCTTCTCCCGTGCTCGGACCCTCTCTTATCTCCCTGTAAGACAATAGGTCACTTTCTACCTCGACTCATACTATTGGACCACTTCTCAAAACCTCAGTACCCTATAAAAACCCCACTTTTCCCCCAGCTCAGTGCAAGAGCTGTCCCTGAAACCCTTCACGGAGGATGCTAATAAAGGATCATCACTGAACTTCATACGGCGCTTCTCCTCTCTCTCCCTGCATCTGCCAAGGCACCTTAGCAAGCTTATGAGCTGACAATCACTGCACAAGAGCTGATCACTGCTAAGAGCTGAATATCACTATAACTAAGCTTCCTAAGTGTTGCCTGTGCCTGGGAGCTTTGCCAGAGTTGCTTGGGCAGGGGGGTACGTAGGTGCACCCCTATCCAGGAACAACCAAGGCAGCCGAGACCGACTGAAGCTACCGGGAGAAAAAAACAAAAATGCACTAGAAAATATTGGCTTGCCTTTGAGTGCAGAGCCTCAAACTCTGACAGACATTAAAAATGGAAAACAGAGAAGGTTGAAATGTTAAACAATACCACAGAAGCGTCATTCTGGGAAGAGGTTTCTTCAAGTGTCTTGGTCTCACCCAAAACCCCTCTCCATTCTCAGGGGTCACTGCTCTCACTCCAGGTACCTGGCAGGAAAAAGGAGCAAGTGGAGTCTTCACGGCTTCCCTGGGATCTCTTCTGTGACCACCTCAGGGAGCAGGAAAAGCTCTCTGGGAACCCAGAGTAAACCAGAGCTCTCCAGCTGGAATCCCATCCATTACCCACCATGTCCCTGAAAAACAACTGTGCTGCACACTAGAGTGGCTGGAGCAGGGATCAGTACCTGCCCTGCAGATTCCAAAGAGAGGAATGGCATCAGATTTCTTTTCTCTGATTAGTGACAGTACCAGGCTGATGTTTGTATTTCACAGGTGGTTTTTCCACCCCCAGAACAGCCAGAGTTACCCAGGTCCTTCACAGATCCCTTCAGGAGGAGCAGCACCCAAGAGCAATGGATGCTCTGTGTTGGTAAATACACACTCATGGATGTAGGGCTGATTTTTTAAACTGTTTGGCAGCAATGGAAAGCAGCTGTGCAGACGTTGGAGTTATTCTCTATAGCTGTACAGTGAGAAGAAAGCACACAAATATTATTTTAGAAAGTGAATAAGGGAAAAGAAAGTTGGTACCTGAGCCAGTTGTGTCAGGAGGGCAATCAGTATGAGAACAGGCACCATCTCACCTTGCAGGATTTGTCTCCTGCTCCCTCCAGGCCCAGCTCGGAGCCCCAAGGTGCTGAGAGTTCTCCCCCTCTGTCTCAGCACCTTGGCCAGAGCCACCCAAACCTCTTTTTGTCCCTCCAGGCCAGCCTGGGCCATGCAGAGTGACCTGGCTCTCACAGTGGGCACTGGTCAGAGTCATTCATCATGGACAGCCCAGTGTCCCACAGTGGGGTGAGCCACAAAGGGTCACAGCAGATCTCAGCTTCACCTCAGAAACTCTCATTGCCTTCCCAGTTAAACAACTGCCTGCAAAAACCTCCTGATCAAAATGTGTGATCTGAAGGGAACAAATTCATTTCTGCCATCTCACCAACACAACTGTGCACTTTGTACTCCCTGGAATACTTCTGGAAGTGACACAAACTCCACTCTATCTCTCCGCTTACTTTCATTATGTCATTAACTACAGGAAGAAGTTGAACTATTTTTGAGGATTCCAAATATTTCAGTTGCCATTTTCCTTTGAAGAGCTTTGGAAAGAAGCCTCTGATTTGCCTCTCTGGAGAGCATAAGGAGAAGCTCAGCACTGCCCCTCATCACTGCCACCCAGGACTGTCCACAGGGACTGAGAGCCAGCCCCAGGGACCCCCTAAGGCTGCCCCAGCCTGCAGAACCCCAGCTGGGGAGCCCCTGTCCCAGCCCAGCCCTGAGAGCCCCTCCCAGAACTGGGAATTCCCACGGGTGCGTCCACCCGCAGGCAAAGAGGCTCCCCCTGGGCTGGCACAGGGCCCAGCTGGCACCCCTGGGTGCCATCCACAGGCTCCCAGCACTGCCAGGCCAGGAACAGCTGGGCTCAGCCTCTCCTGGCTTCCTCCCAGAGCCTGGCCAGGGCTCAGGGAGCAACCCAGGAGCTGCCTTGGACCATGGAGCTCCCAGCAAGAGCAGGGCTCTCATCTCATGGCCTTCTCCAGCTTCCCAGTACAGAAAGGTCAGTCTGTGTTTGCTAATGAGCAGACACCCAGAGCCCACACTAATGATCCTGTGTCTTTTGTTAATGAGTGCATACAAACACAGCAGTGGTTGGAAGGTTTGGCTCAGGGCCTGTTGTCCAGCCCTGAGCAATCCCCTCAGCAGAACCAGGACAGAAGAGCCCAACCCCTCCAGACTCCCAGAGCACCCCCTGTGCCTTGGCACTCACCTTGGGGCTTGTCTGGAAGGTCAGGACAATCCCAGGGACACAAATCCAGGCTCCTCTGCTCCTTGGAGGAGGGCCAAAAGGGCACTCACCTGTCCCAACACAACAGCAAGAGCAGGATGCCCTTCCTTGGCAAAACTCAAGCTGCTAAAAAGCCAGGAACACAAGACAATCATGACTTTCCACGGAAGGATCCTGACCCAGCTCTACTGACAAATGGCAACTCCAGACAGGACTCTACAAGGCCTTGAGAAACCCAAACACAGCCCCAGATGTTTTCCTGCTTGTGTCCTTCAGCTCTGCACTCACCTTTCAGAGTCCTCTGCCACGTGTTTGCAGATGCTTTGCCTCTATCCAAAATATCCACATCACCTTATTTCTAGGCTCCAACAAGTCTTATCCCATCACCTTGTTCTTGTGTCCCACGTGAGAGTTTCATGTCAAACAAGCTGTTTTCCTATTCAGATCCTTTCCTAAGCTGTAACAAGACCAGGATCTCACAGGGACTCACAGAAACTCTGCCAACACCATTTGCTGCTTCTCTCTGTGCCAGGGACCCAGGAAATCCTGTGTCAGTTCTTGTCCCACACGTGCCAGGGGCCTGGAGAGACAAAGGCACAATTATTACTGTTAATTATGGCCACAGGCTGTGGGCTCAATGTTGGGTTCAGCCTTCTGGGAACAGAAGCAGACACTGCTCACCCTGCTGGAGCTGATTTCTCCATTCCTGCTCTGCTCTCACAAACCCTTCATAACCTCTCTGCAAAACTCAGCCCTGCTGCAGACCTACAAGAGAGCAGCAGTTCATCCACAGGGGATTCTTACCAGCAC
This sequence comes from Prinia subflava, assembly GCF_021018805.1. Taxonomy (NCBI): domain Eukaryota; kingdom Metazoa; phylum Chordata; class Aves; order Passeriformes; family Cisticolidae; genus Prinia; species Prinia subflava. The sequence goes on from NC_086251.1 coordinate 6,412,419, forward strand.
ACATTTCCTGGGGTGTTTCCAAAGCAATCCCAGTGCTCATCTCACATCTCCACAAGTGTGTGCCCACGTACACAACAGCAGCGGATTTTCAGTGCACCCACAGAAACACAAACAGATTTAACACATTGTTCTTCACACAACAACTGATCCAATTCACCACTGTGCACTGGGACTGCTTCTTGTGGGAGGCTCAGCAGAGGTTCTTCATCTTCAAACACAGAGCGTGGAAACAGAAACCAACTTGTCTCCACAAAATGAAACAAAACATGAAGAGAAGGCACAAGAGGTTAGATCATGTCATAGGAAACACTGATTTGCTCTGAACATAGTGCCTGAGAACTCCAACATCCACTGAAAACAGAAAACACACTCAAGATGGGCTCAAGTACCAAATATTAGACAAACCTTTCAGCACAAGTGTGAGTCTGGAAAACGCTTTCTCCAAGTCTCTCTGTGCCATGCCAGGCTCCTCTCCAACCTCAGGGCTCACAGCTCTCACCCCAGGGCCCTTGGAGCAAAGAGAGAAAACAAACACAGGCTTGTTATTTTACAGGTGGTTGTTACACCCCAGGAAGGGCAGAGGGACTGAGGTTCTTTTCACAAATCTCTTTAGGGGGGCTCAGAGTGCAGGACTGGATGAACCTTGTTTGCAAATCCGTCCATGGATATATCCACAGGGTTCATTTCAAACCATTTGGCTGCAATGGAAAGCAGCCATGCAGCCACTGGGTTCTCACTGTCTCTTGGAATACAGCACTATGAAAGCATGGAATTGTGACTTAAGGAAACATAGAAGGGCAAAGAAAGTTCTCCAGCTGGGCAGGCTGTGTCAGGCAGGGCCATGGGCAGGAGAAGAGGCTCCAGCTCCTGGCAGGATTTGCCTCTCAACCCTTCCAGCCCCACCTGCAGCCCCAGGCAGTGAGAGCTCCCCCCTGTCTCAGGCAGAGCGGCCATTCCCACACAAACCTCCTCCTTCCAGGAATGCCCCCGGGGCCAGGCCCTCCACAAGTGGCCTTTGCCTGGAGCCAGCGCCCATCCACAGCCCAGGGGCTCCAGGGCTTTGGCCGAGCGCTGCAGCAGCCTGGAACAGCCTGGAGAGAACCACGGGAGCCTGTGGAAGCCAGGAGTGCAGGAGCTGCCCCGTGCCAGCCCTGCCTCCCCTGCCAGCAGCAGGGCAAGGGCAGCCCTCAGCCCCCAGGGCACCCTGCCAAGGGCAAACGCCTGCACCCAGCTGGGGACAGACGTGGCACAGCCTGGACATGCTCCAGCAGGGCCTGCAGGGGGACAAAGAGACAGCACCAAACCAGACTCCAGCAGGGACTCACAGCAGCTCTGCCAGCACCATCGGCTGCTTCTCTCTCTGCCACGGGGCCAAGAGGTTCTGGGTCCCTTCTTTGTCCCCTGCTTGCCAGGGGCCTTGAGCAGACAAGGTTCTGTTCATCTTCTGAGCAGGAGCTGAAACAACAGAGAGGCACAAAATGAGACAAAATCCTCTGCCCCCATCCTCTGTATTCCCAAACCAGGAAAAGCAACAGAACTCAGCAGTTCTGTAGGAGGGCAAAATTCCAGGTGTCCTTTTAGCTAAAGCAGAGGAATGGCTTCTTCTTCCCACTCTTTGGGAAAAGCCATGGAAACAGGAGATCCAACACACCAAAGCAGCTCAGGGCACACGGCAGGTTTTCTCCCAGTGCCCCTGGCAGACACAAGAGACAGGCCCTGCCCACCCCACAGCACACTGCTCTCACTGCACATCCCCTGACCCACACCCAGCCAGCCCCTCCACAGCCAGAGCCCAGCACCATTCCCAACTGGCTGCCTCACACACAACAGGATTTTCCAGCTGCTGCTACCTTGGAACACCTGGGAGTCCTCAGGGACTGAGGGACTTGGAGCAGAAACATCTCAGCAATAGAAGAAGGGAACTCTGCTTCAGCATTTTCTTGCCAAATCCTGGAAGAAACTCATTTTCAACTGGTTATTGCATGGAAGCAAAGAAATAAAGCAGCCCTGGGAAACCCAACAGCAGCTATCACAAACTCTATGGGGAATCTCCTTTAGGCTGAGCCTAAATCACCTGTGTCCACAGGGAGTGAAAAGGAAAACCCAAATAAATGAGTGCCCCCTCCAGCAGTGCAGGAAGAACAAAAACGACACACAGGACAGCACAGATGCAAACAGCTGTGGGAACAGCTCCCTCAAGTCACCACACTACAGCCCTGCTTTCCTACAAGACCCAAAGAGAAGCAGAAATTTCATCTCAAACTTACAGGATCAAATTTCTGTAAATATTCCAAGCAGCACAGCTCCCAGGAAGTTTATTGGGCAGTAGAAGTGCTTGGCCAGTGGGCGGGAGCAGCAGCAAGGACACAGAGAGCAGCTGCAGGAGTTCAGTGTCATTTACCAGAGCTCAAAGCAGCACAGAACTCCAAACAGACAAGCTCTGCCATGCCCTCATCACTGCTACCAGAGACTCCAGCCCTGCAGGGACTGAGAGCCAGCCCCAGGGAGCCCCTAAGGCTGCCCCAGCCTGCAGAGCCCCAGCTGGGGAGCCCCTGTCCCAGCCCAGCCCTGAGAGCCCCTCCCAGAACTGGGAATTCCCACGGGTGCATCCACCCGCAGGCAAAGAGGCTCCCCCTGGGCTGGCACAGGGCCCAGCTGGCAACCCTGGGTGCCATCCACAGGCTCCCAGCACTGCCAGGCCGGGAACAGCTGGGCTCAGCCCCTCCTGGCTTCCTCCCAGAGCCTGGCCAGGGCTCAGGGAGCAACCCAGGAGCTGCCTTGGACCATGGAGCTCCCAGCAAGAGCAGGGCTCTCATCTCATGGCCTTCTCCAGCTTCTCAATAGAGAAAGGTCAACCCATGTTTCACTAGTCAGCAAACACTTAATCATTTAGGAGCACTAACACCAGTGCTCCTGTGTTCTTCATTCAGAAGCAAATATAAATGTAACATTTTGTTCAAAGGTTCATCAAGAGCTCAGCTTTGGCTCAGGGCCTGTTGTTCAGGCCTTTGTACACTTTGTGTGACCATTACACATCCACAGCAATCCAAGAGCTTCCTTACATCTCCACAAGAGTGGCCCAAGCCCCACGCACACAAAAACATCAAGCTTTCCCAATGTACCAATGGAAACATCAACAGGTTTTATTTTATTCTTCAGTCACCAACTAATCCAATTAACTTCTGTGCACTTGGACTGCTTGCTGTGGAAGGGTCCATGGAGGTCCTGAGCATTCCAAGTACACAGCATGAACTACTGCTTTGATAGAGAAATGAAACAGAGAAACCCAGCAGACAGGAGATCCCATAGCCCAGAAGGTGTTTGCTGCTTTTGAACGGAGTGCCCCAGAAATCCATCACCCACCGAAAACAGGGAACGCAACCAAGGGGGACAAAAGCACCCAATATTACATAAACCTTTCAGCAGAAGTGTCACTCTGGAAAGTGCTTTCTCCAAGTCTCTTCAGCTCAACCCCAGCCTCTCTCCATCCTCAGTGATCTTTTCACTCACTGCAGGGTACCTGGCAGGAGAAAGGAGCACGTGGCTGCCCTGGGATCTTTTCTCCTTTGCCTGCCTCGGGCAGTGAGACTGGGAAATGCTCTCCGGGTTACCCAGGAGAAACGACGGCCCCCGAGGAGAGCGGGGCGCGGCGCCGCGGCCCCCGAGGAGAGCGGGGGCGCCCCGAGCTGCCGCCTCTCAGCCCCACCTGCCAGGGGAGGGACGCTCACCTGTCCAGGATCTCCAGGGCAATATTCCAACCACAGCCGCAGCCTTGGCCAGTCCAGGCATGCAGAACACAGCACCGACCCAGATCTCTCCCTCCGGCACAGGATGGAGCAACTTCCCAAGACAGGAAGGGCAGGACAGCTCTGCCCTGGGACAGAAGCAGAGCAGGAACCCAGGAGTTTGTGACAGCCCTGCAGCACAGCCAGAGCAGCTCTCCAGGCTGGAATGCTGCCCAGTGCCCACCACATCCCTAAAAACCACCCAGCACACACACCACAACAGCGGGAGCACATATCCAAGCCTGCTCTGCATCTGCCAGAGACAAGAACAGCCTCGGGTCATTTATTCCCTGAGAACAAAGTGAAAACACCAACATCAGCTTGCTATTGTAGAGGAGGCTTGAGCTACCAAGTGTCACACCACTGACACACCACACACACTGGTTTTGAAACCCAGAGGTTTTTTTCATTGGAGACTGCGAGCCACGGAGAGAGTACGGGAAAGGAGGGAGAGCATCAGGCCTCCCCCGGCAGGTGGGAGATGAGCGGCCCGAGCCCCGGCAGGGCCCCACTCCCGCCCCGGGCACGGTCGGAGCAGTAGCGGCAGCGCCGGGCTCGGCCCCAGCGCCCGGCCCGGAGCGGCTCCTCCGGCCCGCGGCGCTGCGGCCGCGCTCGTTCCGGGGGCGGCGGGCGGGAGCCCCCGGGGGTGCGGGCCCGGGGAGCGGCGGCGGGCCCGGGGCGGCTCCGCGGGCGGGAGGAGCCGCTGCGGGGCCGGTCCTGGCCGGCAGGGGGCGCTGCGCTGGCACCGCCGTCTCTTCCCGGCCGCGGTAATCCCGGTTTCTATCCCTGCCCCAATCCCGCCCCAGTCATGCGGCCCCAGATCCGCAGCGCCCTCGCTGAGGCAGAAGCGGGTTAGCCCACAGCCCCAGCAGGCACGGGCAGGACCAGGACCCGAATTCTCGGTCCCGGCCCCACCTCAGCGCCTCAAGCTCCGCGCAGCGCCGGGAGCAGCCCCCCAGCCCGGGGCTCCGCACAGCGCTCCGAGCGCCGGTCCCGCCGCATCCCGGGCTGAGCCTCCACTGCAGAAAACGGCGCGGGCGCGGCTCCGCCGGGATTTACGGGCGCGGGCGGGGCGGGGCCGGCTCAGGTGTGAGGGGCGGGGCCTGCACAGGTGCGCGGGGCCCCAGAGCGCCTGCGCGGGGCGGGGCCGGGGGGGATTTAAACCGCGGGAATCGACTTTGTAGGCTTTTAGCTCTCGGCGCTCGGTGGGGCAGGATGCTGCCCGGCTTGGCTCTCTATTTCTTTTTCTATGTAAATCTTTTCTTTATACTTCTCTTTATTTCTTTTCCTCTATAGCTCTTCTTTCTCCCCTCAGTTCCTCCCCTCCCCCACCCCCTACTCCCTCCCCCCCAAACGCCCCCCTCCTCTCCCCCCTAACTCTCCCCGCCCGGCCGGTCCCCCCCTACCCCCCTCCCTTATCCCCCTACACCCCCAGCCCTACCCTACTCCTGCACCTTCACCCTCCTTCCTCCACCCTTTTTCCCTCCTGGCTCCCATCTGCCCCCTCACCCCGCTCCCCTTCCCCTCAATTCCTCCCCACCTGCCTTCAATTCTTCCTCTCCTTTCTCCCTTTCTTCCACTCCACCTACCCCTATTCCCCTTCCCTCTTTTCTCCTCGATCCCCCACCTGCGTTCCATCCTCATCTTCCACCCGTGTCGCCCCCCACCTCCCCCTGCCCCCCTCCTTGCTGTCCTGCACACCCCGACCCCCTCACCTGCGCCCCTTCCCTGACCCCGACCAGCCCCTCCGCCCCCCTATTCCCCGTTCTCTCTCCCCTCTCTCTTTCCCCCGCAGCCGCGGGGCTCGGGGTGCCGGACAATAAAGCCCACGGGGCCGCAGCCGGCGCCCCCTCCCTCCCTGGAAGCCCCACACGGGGACAGTCCCGCCCGGCGGGTGTCCCCATTCCGGTCAAACACACGGCCCGACACCGCCGGGGCTCCGGCTCTCCCTACATCACACTGGGGTGTCCCGGGGGGCGGGATGGGGTTAGGGGGGCCCCCTCGCTAGGAGGGGGTCCCGGGGCGGGGGTTAGGGGGGCCCCCTCGTTAGGAGGGGTTCCCGGGGTGGGCTAAGGGGGAAGGGCCCCCTCGCTAGGAGGGGGTCCCGGGGTGGAGGTAGGTTAGGCAGGGAGGGCCCCCTCCGGAGGAGGGTGTCCCTGTGGGGGGGTCGGGGCGGGCTCCCTCCTCCGGACCGAGGCCCGGGGGGAGGGAGGGAGGGGGGCGGGTGGGGTGGGGGGGACAGACGGGAGGGGCCGTTCGTTCGTGCGGTGATTTCCGTGTGTGTTCACGGTTCAGAGTGACGTGACCCCCCACTGCTTCCCACTCACCCCACCCACCCCCCCTCCCTCCCCCCGGGCCCCGGTCCGGAGGAGGGGGCCCGCCCCGACCCTCCCACAGGGACCCCCGCCTAAGGAGGGGGCCCTCCCTGCCTAACCTACCCCCACCCCGGGACCCCCTCCTAGCGAGGGGGCCCTTCCTCCCTAGCCCATCCCGGGAACCCCTCTTCCAGAGGGGGCCCTCCCTAGACCCCCTTCCCCCAGGATCCCCCCGAGGAGGGGCCCTCCCTGACCCCCAGCCCCGACCCCCCCGGGGAGCCCCCACTGCGGTGGGGGCAGCCGGAGCCCCGGCGGTGTCGAGCACTCCTTCAGAACCGCCCCGTGCGGGGCTCCAGCGGGGGCAGGGGGCGCCGGCTCCGGCCCTCTGGGCTTTATTCTCCGGCACCCCGAGCCCCGCGGCTGCGGGAGAAAGAGGGAGAGGGGAGAGAGGAGAGGTCAGGGAAGGATGAGGGGGGACAGGGAGAAGGATCGGGGCGGGTTCGGGAGAGGAGGGGCAAGGGAAAGGCCGGGTGGGAGGGGAGAGGGATGATGGACAGAGGAGGGGCAGAGGGATGATGGACAGAGAAAGGGGAGAGGGATGATGGACACAGGAGGGGGAGAGGGGAACAGAGGGGAGTCGGGTTGGGGAGAGGGGAGCGAGAGGGCCGAAAGGAGGGGGGGGTCGGGGATGTGCAGGGGAGAGAGCAGGGGAGGGTGGGGAGCGGGGGAGGGCAGGAGGGGAGCTGGGACGGAAAGGGAGGATATGGGGGAGAAAGAAAGAAGCGGGAGGGGTAGAAATGAGGGGATAAGGGGGGGAACAACGAGGAGGATAAGGGCAGGAGAAAGAGGGGAAAGAAAGAGAGGTAGAGGGAGCCTCGCCGGAGGCGTCCGGCCCGGCCGCAGCCTCCCCGAGCTCTGAGGGAGAAAATGGCGCCGAGAGCGACTTCCGGGAATTAAATCCCCTCGGCCCCGCCCCGCGCAGCCGCACTGGGGCCCCGCGCACCTGAGCTGGGCCAGGCCCTGCCCCTGGAACCGCCCCGGGACCGCTCCGGGACCGCCCCTGGCCCTGCTCCCGCCCATGGCCCCGGCCCTGAACCGACTGCTGGCCCCGCCCCGACACCGCCCCCGAGCCCTCCCCTGAAACCAACCCCGGCCCCGCCCCAGAGCCCCGGGACCGCCCCTGAAGCCGAGCCCGGCCCCGCCCCAGAGGCCGCCCCGGTCCCGCCCAGCCCCGCCCGGGATGGGGCGGGACCATCGCTCCCGGCCCCGCCGCTCTCACCTGGGCCGGACCGGGGCTGCCACCGGCACCGGGGCCTCGGCTCCGGGCCCTGCCGCTGTCTCTGGGGGTCCCGGGCGGTGCCGCCTCTCCCCCGCCGGGCGCGCTGCGGGTCCCGGGCCCGCAGGACCGAGGCGGGCTCGGGGCGGCACCGGCACCGCTCCGGGACGGGCGCTGGGGCCGGGACCCGCCGGGGCTCCGGGCAGCCCCCGGGATCCCGCGCTCGGCCCGCCGGACCGGGCTCCGCTCCAGCCCCGAGCCCCTCCCGGAGCCCGCGCCGAGCCCCGAGCGCGGCCCCGGGGCTCCGCCGCCGGCCCCGCCCGCGGCGCTCCGCCGCTGCTGCGGAGCTCTCCGCGGGGCCGGGGCAGCCCGGCCGGGGCTGTGCCTCGGGCCCCGCTCGGAGCTCGGGGACACAGCCCGGCCCCGGCCGGGAGAGCCCGCCCGGAGCCTGAACGCGGCGCTCGGGCTGGGTTCGAGCGGCCCCAAATGCAGCGCTCAAAGCTCTGCGGGTCAGCCCGGACACGGCTGGCAGAGCCCGGTGCGAGAGCTCCCGCACACAGGACACGGGCTCTGCTCCGAGCCTCCAAATGCAGAACTGGATCTCTCCGAGATCCCAAATGCTGTCTGAGGGACCCTGGTTTCCAGCCCCGAACCAGGGCTCAGTGTCTGTGTCTGCACTTGGCCCAGTGAGCCCAGTTTGAGCCCCAAAACGCAGCCCTGGCTCTCTCTGTGAACACCAAAACTGCACCAGTCCATCGGGTTTGGAGCCCTCAGGAGTGCCCCGGGCCAGGGGCAGAGCCCAGCCGGGCACCAGCAACAGCTCCCTCAGCCCCAGGGGATGGGGAAGAGACCAGAGACAGAAATCCAGTGCAAGGGGTGAGATCAGAACAGTTTAATAATGGAAACCCAAGGCAAATAAAGTAATTTGATATTAATGACAACACATAGTAACAGTAGGAGCAACAAGAGCAGTAAGTACAATAATGAACAGGAGAGAGAGGAAAACCCCTCCACACCCCTTCTTTAACATTATAAATCCAAAATGTAATCCAGAGCACCACAAACTCCCAGTGTGGGGGATTTCCATACTCCTGTTATTTTCTTTGTGTTGCATCCTGGAGATTTGTGGTCTAAGGGAAGCACTGGCTGCACCTCTGGGCAAGGGAAAGGCTCCTGTGCTATTCCCAAAAACACAACTCCTGGAATTAGTGCCCTGGGAGCCCAGGCCAGTCCTCCCAGTGCCTGGGGGTCACCCAGAGGGTCTTCACCAGCACGAGATGAAAATGCCATCCTGGTGCAGTGCATTTCCAGCAGGACTGGACACTCCTGGCCAAGGTGACCAGTCCATGAAAACTGGACCAGTGGCAATCCAAAGGGGATTTTAAGTTGGAGACTTAAAATCAGAAACTCCATTTCTCCAACGTTAAGCACCTCTTGCTTAAACGTTTCCCTGCTGGAGGAGCTCACTTAGTATTTTTACTGACCAGATTGCCAAAGTGAGGGAAACACAACCAGCATTCCCTGAATGCCTCTGTCACTTCCACAGCCATCTGCACCCAGTGGAGGTGGGCAGGAGCCTGCCCAGAACAGCCTCCAGCAGCCTCCAGGGGTGGCATTAACTCCATTCTTCCCAAGGTTTGAGTGATTCTGGCATTATCCCATGTCCCTGGGTGTGCAGAAACCCCAGAGCTCCAGGACTCCAGGACTGCAGGCAGGTGTTTTCCCTGCTCAGCTTTTCGGGATATGGCTGAAGGGCCCTTCCCTGTCAGCTCTGGGAGTTGTCCCTGCCACAGACCCCGCTGTGACCTGGCCCTGCTGGAGCCAATTCCCTGCCACGGCCACAGCCTGCAGGAAAACGGGAAAGAGCCCAGCGGGCCCCAGCTCCAGCCAGGAATGGCTCACACAGGCTGTGGGTGCTCCTCCTGCTCTGAAGGGAGCTGGGATGAGCCCAATTCCCAGGGCCTGGGCAGAGGCTCCCTGTGGAGCAGCAACACTTCAGTTCTTCAGCCAAGGCCTTTTCCTGGGGCTCTGGGGCACGGGATGAGCCACACATTTGTCCCTCCCTTATTTCTCACACACTCCCAGACTGAGGTCCTGCTCTTTTTGCCCTCCCTCAGGGGCTGCAATTGCCAGTGGGATTTCCCACTTTTCAGCAGACCAGGGATAATTCTCCAGTGTCTCCAGGAAATTTCCAGACCTGACCCATTCCTGAGTACAGAATTCCCTCAGGACAAGGGAAGAATAAAGGTGTTAGCACTTACCATCTTTAATTTTCCTTTCCCAAAACAACTTGCTCTGGCTCTTTCCATCTCAAAAGGTTCCTTGTCTTTGTTTCAGCCTTAGAGGATTCTGTAAGGAAATTTCACACCCACAAATCAAAATCCCAAACCCAGAGGATTGTCCATAAAAGTGGAGCAGTGTTGGCTGCTCCAGTGAACTTCCTCCATGTGCACAACTTAAAAACCATGACACAACTTCATAATTACCTTGAGCTTGTGTTGTAACAATGGAAAACTGATTTTCCATGTCCAGAGGCAAGAGATTGTCCTGGTCAGGCTGTGAGACCCTAGGCTGCTCATTGATCTGGGGCTGTGACTGGGATTCCAGCAGGGATTGAGCCCTGTGTGTGCAAACCCAGCGTGGCCTGGGCAGGTTCTCACTGGGGGAAGCTCTCGCTTTGTTCTTGGGCAATAAAGAGTACTCCAGAGTTTTTCTCTGGAGTATTAAACAAAGAGCGAGGCCTTGTCCTTAATCCAATTACCACAGGGCAGCAAATGACTGTTTCTTGTTTACCAGCTAGGAACAAAACTGGGAGCAGCACTGACAAGGTTGGGAGCTGCTGCTTCACCACACGGTGTCAGCAACAGAGAGAAAGCACAAAATGTGTATCCAAAAACAAGGATAAAATGATTCCTCCTGCTTTTAGTGGGACCAGGGCTGATTCTGCCCTGGAATGACAAAGAACTTCTCCCTCAGACCCCCAGACACCCCTCAAAAAGCCAAAGTGCAACAGGGAAGGAAGGAAAGGCCCCTCTGCCTCACCTGCTGGGAACAGCCCAGGTCCTGCTGCTCCTGGGGACTGGGAATGTGTCCGGAGCCAAAAGCTCCTTCCCAGGCTGGAGGGCCTTTCCTAAAGCACCTCCTCTGGTTCACATCCTGCTGGGTTTCCCCTTTCTTGGGAAAGGAGGGACTTCATCTAGAGCCTGGAGAAGAAGGAAACAAGGAAGCTCAGCCCAGGAGTGTTCAGATGAGCCACGGGGGACACAGAAGCCGTGCAGGGATTTCTGCCCCAGGGGTCACTTCCTTCAAACCCAATGCAAACTCTCTAAAATGCCCATTCCACAAATCTCTCCTGAGGTACATGAGAACCCGAAAAAGAAAATGGAATCACACCCTTTGTTCCTTTGGCCTAACACCCCAAATTCCAACGGGACACACAAGTCCCTCTCCTTGGAAGGCAGCGTCTCCTACCTGGAGCTGTGCCTCCCCCAGCCTTTGGTGGCCGCTGTCTCCATCCTCCCACTCCTCCTCCTCTTCCTCCTGGGCACGGCTGCCTCCTCCCCCTGCGGAGCAAGCACAGGGACAGTCCCAGCCTGCTCACCCCAAACCTGGGCAGCAGGGACGGGCTGGAGGCGCCCTCTGCACGCTCCCCCCTCTGCCTGGTGCCACCCCTGCTCCACGCCCACTCCTGGTCCTGCCCTGGCATCTCCTCGAGCGGGATGGGAAACCACAAACGTTGGCTCTGCTGGGCTGGGACATCAGAGACTGCCCCGAGGCCGTGGGCAAAGCTCCTGTCCCACATCCTCTGCCTCCCAAAGCCCTGCTGGGCTGGGCACAGCAAAGGGAACGGCTCAGCTCCTGCTGAGAATTCCCTCCTGTGCCCATAAACCCAGGGAAATCGTGGCTGCTCCAGCCCTGCAAGTGTCCAAGGCCAGGCTGGACAGGGCTTGGAGCAGCCTAGAATAGTGGACGGTGTCCCTGGACTCAACTCAGCAGTTTCTGGGTTTTCCTATGGCTGTGCTTGTATTGCTGTTGCCTGAGCATTTTGAACACTGGTTCCTGCCTAAATTACAAAAATTAGCATTTTCAGTCACATTCCATTTATTTGCCTTTCCCATTTTTACTTCTGTGACATTCATTATTGTTGCTGCAAGAGAAATAAACAGGAGTGGAAATTTGAGAAACAGATGGCAAAAAAAGGCTTTTGTGGTACCTTTTTCTTGAGAAATCAATTCTATTTTCGAAACAGAACTTCAGTTTCAATGAGAGCAAGAGATATAAATCCACTTGGAGGGACATAAGAGAGAAATCCTCCACTTGGAGGGCCTATTGGGTCTGACCCATCTGGGCAGGTACAGGAAAAGACCTCGGGAGCTCCCGGGGTCTGCGGAATGAGGGTAGTGCAAGGACCAGCACAGGATCCGAGCCCTGCACGGCTCATCCTGGGAGGAATGAGCCCAAATCCCACCTAAGGACATTCCCCAGGGTATCCTCCTTCGGGAAAACGCGAGTGCCTCCAGATCCTGACATCTCTGCATAGTTAAGGAAAACTCAGAACTCCCCAAAACTGTGTCATCCCAAACGGTGTTCCCTCCTGAAAACCAGAAACCAAGGAAAACACCCGGGAAGGAAAGCTGCTGGAACAGCTCAGATTTCACACATGGATTTTACAATCCGTTATATCCCGTCTGGGACTTCCCCCACCTTCACTACTGATTGGTTGACTTTCACCTCAGAGCACTCATTCTCTTCCCCGCACTTTAACTCACATTTTACCCCCAGATACTCATTTTGCCCCTTAAAGAATCCGCCCCGGAACGACGCCCCGTTCCCCGCCGGGGCTGTCCCCATTCCCGGCTCGGGGCTGTCCCCTTTCCCCGCCGGGGGTGTCCCCCATTCCCCGTTCGGGGCTGTCCCCGTTCCCCCGGCCCTGTCCCCGGTCCCCGCTCACCTCCGAGCCCGCCGCAGTCTCCCCCGCTGTCCCCGGCCCGGCCCCGCCGCTCCCCGGGCTCCGCCATTGCCGCTCCCGCTCCGCGCCTGCGCTCCCGGCACAGCGGCCGCGGGTCCTGCCGGGAGCACAACCGGGAGCGGCCCCGGCCGAGGGCCCCGCGGCCCCGCCCGGCCCGTCCCCGTCGCTGTCCCGGTCCAGCTCCGTGTCCCGGTCCCGGTGCCGGCGGAGCCGCGGGAAGCGCCCGCAGCGCTCGCAGCTGCAGCCCCGGCTGTGCCCACAAGGCGGCAGCACTGAGGGCGTAGCGGCCACCGCGCATGCGCAGCGTTTGTAGGGTGCCCATGAACCCCAATTTCAGTCCCAGCCTAAATCCCGGATTCGGCTGTTCCAGCGGGAGGAGGGAGAAAGAACTCCGCGTACACAGAGCTGTTTCTAGGTCCTTCATACTGATCATCTTGTCTTACCTTTTCAAGCCCTTTATTGTTTCATTTATATACACAAACGTTGTATTTTTATTTCCAAACACTACAGATCCATATGCGGAGTTTCTTACAGTCTAAAATCCTGACTATAACACAGCAGATACGGGGGCTTATTTTTAGACAATTTATATATAAATTAAGATTATTTCTCAATAGATAGAAAATGAAAATCTTTGCAGTTTAAAGTATTTTACACACAAACCACTCACGAATTTTGAGGCATTTTTTGGGCTATAACCTCCCTTGGGTTTTGGGGGGGACCCCGTCTGACCCCCCTCATCCCTCACTCACCCACTCCCCATCCACAGACATTAGGGTGTCCCAAGTGACAACATCACCCCCTGGACTCCCCCATCTCCCTTTCCCTCTCCATCAGAGAAGGCACAAAACGAGTCCAAGTGCCCTGGCCAGCAGCTCGGTGCTTCCATAAAAGCACTTTCCACATGGACACCCCCCAAAAAAGGGGGAGAAATCAAGAGAGGGCAGAGCAGCCCCCCAAAGGGTTGGAGTCTCCCCAGCTCCTGTGCTGGTACCTCATCTCCCACCCAGGCTCTGCTCTGCCACGTTCCCCCTCCGTTCCTGCGCTCCGGACAATGCCAGGAGATGTCTCATCCCTTCCCTGCGTTGCTGCTGCAGGGAGATCACAGCACCAGTCGCTTGAAAGATGAGTCCAGATTACGACCCTGGAATCCTGAGGGTCTGCTACCCAACCTCTCTTCCCGAGGGTCCGAAATCCAACACCCTTCACCACGGCGGGGTTGTCCTCTCCTTTCAGCTGAGCGGGAGCCACGGATGGACCAGGCAGTGAGGATCCTGCTTGGTGCTTCCCGCACGGCGTTCCTCACGTCCGCCTTCCTACGGCTGTACACGAACGGGCTCAGCACGGGGACGGTGACGGAATCCAGCGGGGAGATGAACTTGTCCTGCTCCAGGACAGCGCGCAGGTACGTGAGGATGGAGGCTGCTGTGGCGCGGGACGGTGGCAAGGACGGATGAGGAGGACACCAGGGTGAAGGCCGTGGTGCTCAGCACGTTGAGCCCCACCACGGCCTCGCTGGCGCGGGTGTCGGAGCAGGACAGGGCCGGCAGTGGGGCCCCGTCACAAAAAAAGCGCTCGGTGGCCCGGGAGCGGCGGAATGGGGTGTGGAATATGGAAACCGTGTGGAGAGTGGAGCTGAGCTCTCCAGCCAGGTGGGTCCCGGCCAACATCCCAGCACAAATCCTCTGGGACACGGGCACGGAGTCAAGCAGAGGCCTGCAGATGTTGTAGGCCATGGAAACCAGCATGTGGCACTTGGTGGTGGCCCAGGTGGCAAAGGAGAAGAGCTGGGTGATGCATCTCGTGAAGGAAATCACCTTTTTCTCCACCAAAAAACCCCTCAGACTCTGGGGAATGGTGGTGGAGGAGTGGCAGATGTCCAACAAGTGGCTCAGGAAGAAGTACATGGGGGTGTGGAGGCATGGATCGATCTGGATCAACACAATGACTCCCAGATTTCCTAGGAGAGTGACCACATAGAGGGCAAGGAACAAGACAAAGAACATCAAAACAAGGAACACGACAAAGAACATCACCTGTGGGTCTGCTCAGGTGGTGAAGCCCAGGAGAACAAATTCAGATGCAAACATTTTCTCCAGCCATAGTGAATATTTTATATATGCAGTTCAGCTGCTTTCTGTCTTTAGATTGAAGTGTTTCATGCACATCAATCCATTGATAATGGTAAGAATGTCAATTTTTGTCAAGGAGTTACAAAACCTTCAGTCAGTAAAAGGTAAATTCTCATTGAAAGAGGAAAAACCACAAGTTCCTAGCACCAGTATCTCTGTTCAGCCAATGTGTTTGGAAGCAGGGGCATATTTAAGAAGGGAAATACCATACCAAAATAAATAAATCATAAATAAGTTACAAGGTTTCCTCCTAGTTTTTCTTAATCCACTTACACGTGGAATGCCATGATTTTTGTGATAATTCCTGGGAAAAATGGAATTATCTTTCATATTTTGGCAATTCCCTATCCAGTCTGAGCACTTGAAGAATAAATGCCTGCTCCCTGTATCCCAGGAAGAGATTTTCTAGGTGAAAGCATTGGAAAATGGGACTTCTCTTAGTGTATTTTTTCCTGGTCTAGGAATAGGAGCTAGGATTTGTCTTACCTCACTTTGCTTTAGTTACAATTCTTGATGTGGAAGTAAAAGATAAATTTATGTTCCATCTTGATGTTCACCAGGAAGAGATCAGCAGCTCCTAAAACCCCACTCTAGAACAGATAGAATAAACAAATATGGATTTTTCTCCTGGATAATCACAGCTTGACAGAGTTACACCAGAGAGTAAACCAAGAGTAGGCACTGCTGGCTCCTGACAAATGGATCCAAACTTGGAAATCCTCATTATTGCATGACCCTTGGTTGGAGGGCTGAGTTTCACCCCCAAAACCTGACATCTTTCAGGTGTTCCATGATCTCCTGGAGTTATTAAGGAGGATTTAGAGCTGCTTTTCATCACCCACATGGAGATGCCAGAGGTGTTAAAAATAAGGAAAACCAATTATTTTTGGGGCTGAATTGCCCCCCAGAGGAAAATCCACCTGCTGCCATCAGAGAATTGACCTTGATTTCTTACTTAACTGAACTCCAGCCTCACTTTTCCTTACTCAACCAATGAACTTTACTTTGTGTGTCAGATCAGACACCTGGAATGGAAATAAATTCAATTAAAACCCATGGGTTATATTTTATTCCTGCTGAGAAGCAGGGGGTTGGTGTGGAATAACTAATAGAGTGTTCATCCTTGTCCTCCTGTGGTGAGGATCTCTGTTATGGCACCCAAATTCCATAAAATCTCTGGGCAAAGCAGTAGAAGAGTTTCCAATGAGCTGCCCCAGGATTCACCAAGCTTACCCCATCCAGCCTGGCCTTAAACACTTCCAGGGATGGGGCAGCCACAGCTTCTCTGGGAAATCCATTCCAGGGCCTCAGCACCCTCTCAGGGAAGAATTTCTTCCTCCTATCCCATCTAACCCCACCTGGAGGATTCAGACAACCTGAAACATCAGCTGAAAATTGTCCTAAGACAAAAATAAAGTGCAGTTTAAAGCATCATTTCCAAATGTGAGGAGAACTTCAAACACCCAGTATTTTCACCAAACTCAGGAGCTGATGCTTGGAAAATAAAATATCCAGGTGGGATCAGCCACATCGTGCCATTGTTTTATTTCTCAGTTTTCTGAGCAGGAACACTTTGCTACCCAAGGCTTACAGGAAAAAAGGAGGTTTTATGTAAAATAAAAAGGAGATCACGTTCCCAGCGATGTCCAATAGTAGATGATGATGACATACAGAAAATACTGTTTTTTGAACCTTTTTCCCCTTCCAGTTGTCCATTTCATTCCTTAAAAGGATTGTTATGGCTCTTGGGATTGACAGTGGAGCACCATGGTGCACTAAAGGAACAAAAATAAATTGTTCATTTAAAACCAGGAATTAAATTAATTTAGAAGTAGATGAAATGCAACTTTTTACAAGGAATGGGTTTTATTGACAACAAAAACCAGGTTGATTTGTCATCCTTGCCAGCATCAAATTTTCATCCAGAATGGGGAGAAATGAGGGAGCTGCAATTTCTGTCAGGAGTTATTTCTTGCCTAGAAATTGTACTTTAAAAATAATTATCACCCTTCATTTTTTAATTTCAGGTGTTCAGGTTTTTTGTTGCTTTGCTTTGTTATTTTTCAGTCCCTTCTCCCCAGTGCCAAGGTGCAAATCTCTGGATATAAACTCCACTGGTAATATTCCTGACTGTTTTTAGCACACCACCAGGGGCATAAAGTGGAAAGCTAATTAGAGCTTTGTTTGAAGGTTTTGAGAAGCAGAAATTGGGGGTGGAAAAAGGACAGGGCACAAGTGACTTGTTCAATTGAACCTGGAAATTTACCGTTTCCAAATGTAGAGCTATTTATTAATTAATTAATTGACTTGGCTTATGGGTGATATCTCATTATCTCCAAACTGCGTTAAAACTGCAAATTAATCCATTTAGAATGTTGTCCTTCCATCTTTCCTAGAAAAGGAAAGCTGCCTTTTTGATGGGAGCTGCCTCCTTGATCCATCCCAGAAATCACAGAAGTCTGGAATGTCTCATGTGTTAAACCCCCGTAACCTTTGTGCAGGGGATCCTGACACCTTTCACACAACCCTGGGATGGTTTGGGATGGGACGGACCTTAAGGATCATCCACTTCCACCCCACTGCCATGGGCAGGGCCACCTTCCACTAGCCCAGGGTGCTCCAAGCCCCATATCTGTAAATATAAATGGATATAAATGTATAACTTGCTATCCTAGGAGATGCCAGGCATCTCCTAGATGTCCATTCTGATCCAAAATTATAAATATCTATTAAAATCCAATATCAAATGTACATTATCCCATATAAAAATGCAAAACATTCTTGGGTTAAATGTGTGCACCAACACCCACATGTTACTGGATTTTCCTCTCCCTCACAAACCTCCATGAATCCCACTTCGTTTCCAGCTGAAAACAAGGTATGGATGAGAGCCCTGGCATGAGGGAGGGAAACAAAGAGCCAGAATTCCCTGTCCCTGATAACACAACAAATCAGAATAAAAGGATTAAAGACAAAAATCCAAATCATACCTCACCAGAGGAGCATTGGGATCAGAAGGTTCATTGAGGAAACCTCTCCATCAGCAAAACATCCTTTAATAGAAATATTATTTAATTTTTATAGTGAATATCACTTTATTTCAGGGTCAGTGGGTGGGTTTGTGCCAGGTATCCATTGCAAACATCTTAGGCTGTCCTGGACGGATCCCTGGAGCAGCCAGCTGGGATTACAGGGAGTGAGGGCTGATCCAAACCTCCAGGTAAGGAATGAGCCCAAAAGGCTTCCAGGCTACTCCTGATTTAGCACCAGGGGGTCTGTGCAGGACCCACCTGTCAGAACATGATCCAGAGTCCATGAAACCTTCTTCTTCTGCTCCAGGTATTCCTAGGAATATCAGCTGCCTACAAAGTACAGTTCAGATCCACAGATGGGATTTATCTGTCAGTTATCAATAACACATCCTGTGCTATCTTAGGTGGAATTAGAGGGATCAAGAGACTCCAGGTAGGCTGGAAGAGGTTGTGCCATGTCCAAAGGAGACCCACACAGGGTCACAGAATCCTGGAATTGTTTGGGTTGGAAGGGGCCCTAAAGATCATCCGGCTCGTGCTGATGTTTTGGTTGGGTGTAGCTCTGCAAACAACAACATTTTAACATCAGTGCTGGAGTTTGGTGAGTTTTATACCCAAATTTCACCACTGACTCCCATTAGTTCCTGCTTTATTCCCAATCCCGCAGGCACAACTTCAAACATCCCCTCTTTTCTCAAAATAATAAATAAAACCAGGAAATCCAGTTATTTCCATGAGAAACTTTTAATACTTAGAAAAGAACAACCAAGACAGCAAAACAACTTGTAAAAGAAGATCAATAATTATCAGGTAATTAAGTATAAACCTTTGAACTGTTTATCACCATATCCTTCCTCTGCCATTGTGCATTTTCCAAGAAAAATGGCAATTTTTGCTTTCATGACCATTTCTGCTCCATTTCTTGGGCATTGACCCAAATCAGATCTATTTCATCTTTTTCCAGGACTGTGTGGCAACAAACCACCACTGACTTCCCCAAAACCTTATTTTTCCACCTTCCAGCTTGCTTCATAAATCAGAACCAGATTTATTCCAAGCCTCCTGATGTTCTCTGAGCCAAGACTCCAAACCACCAGGTGAGCTGGTGACAATGAGGCAGGTCCAAGGTTGACCTAAATCCTATATTTTTTAATTGATCCATTATTTATTTTAATTATTAATCTTGTCTATCAATATATATTATATATCATTCACACTGGATAAAGTTCACATTGATATATTCATGTTTTATACCTTTCTGAGCTCCAGCAGGCTGAAACATCCAAAAACCAACTCAATCTCTGGCCAGGGCTGGATCAGTGATCAAGACAAGGTGTAGATTAAAGGGATCCAAGCATGTGCACATGTTGTTAAACTGGCAACCAGGACTTCTCCAGTGTAACTCCAGAGGGGAACAACCTCCTTGAGCTGAGCTTAAATAGAGTTTGAGGGTCAAGGTGTGGCTGGAGCCCCAGATGGGGTGATTAATGCAAATTAGTTCACTCTGGGACAATCAGTCACTGTCTGAAAGTGCCCAGAGCCACCTGCTCAGCTGTGGACATCTGGGATGCAGGTACCTCAACGAGGATAATCCCATCCTTGAAGGAAAACTGGGCTGTCTGGTGTCCACGGAGAGCAGCTCCAGAGCCAGAGGTGCTTTGTGTGACCCCTGGGGACCCTCTGGTCACTGGTCATTGCTGGTGCCGTGTGTCCATGTGACGTGGTGGCTCATCCACGTGATGCATTTGAGATCCCTGAAGTACAATGGATTTTAGAATTCCATTCTCCCCCTCTTTTCTTTGTTTATTTGCTGTGCCATGAGGAGCCCTGAGGGCTTTGTCCCAGGAGAGCAGAGGGAACATATTTACAGCCCTGTCACCTACATGCTTAGAGCTGGAGTCAGGGAAGGAGCACATCCTTCTCCACATCAGCCTGGATGTTCTCTGCTGCATTTGGGACAAACCCTTGGCTCCCACACTGCAGTGAGGGCACAGGAGGAGCTGTAAATCCAAGAGAAAGAAGTTGACTTTCTTCTTCATGTCCTCATATCCTCTTTTTTTGGGGCTGTGTTGGAAAACAGCCTTCCAAAAGCAGAATTTTTTATCATAAACAGGAGTAATGGCTTCTGAAAATTGGTTTTTGTTTTTCTTAGGCAGCTAAAGCAAGATAAACAGATTTATGGAAGTGTTAAGGACAAGTCTTATTTAGTTATAAAGAATTCTCAGCAGAATGCAGTTGGTAACAAATCAGCCTCTGGAATTGGATTGCTTTAAAATTAATTTCCATTCCATGTAAGTTTTATCTTAATTCCCATGGATTTTGGATGTTTCAGCCTGCTGGAGCTCAGAAAGGTAAAAATGTGTTTTTTATTCACTGTGGGTGAATATAACAGTTTGATGGACTGGATTAATAATTAAAAGCCAAGGGAAAATATTCTTAATGTGGTGTAATCTGGGATTTCACTGGCACTGGGACTTTCTCCCACTCCGGGTTTATATTATCTCCAGTGAGATTCCTCCAAGGTGTCTTCTGAAACAATTTTCTTTCAAACCAAAAGGGAATAAATATCTGATTATCTTCTTCATTCTTAATTAACATGTGCCAGAATAAATCCATAATTTTAGGTATCCAAGCACAGAAAAGCAAACTTGCCATTTGTATTTCTTCAAGCTCCATGTTCTTTTCTAGGCAACTGATAAATAAAAAAGTATAGAATTTATGTTTGGAAAATACATGGAATATCTCAAAGTATGGCAATTTAAATGGTGATTGACTGGAGTTAAATATGAAAGACAGTAGAATTCTGGGTTTTACCATTTTGATGTATTTCTTCCCTTTGCCTCAGCAGGTAAAACTCAGACATGGGAGGAAACCACACACAGCCCAACTTCATCCTCCTGGGAATTACAAACACTCCCTGGGCACAGGCCCCTCTTTTTTGGCTCTTTCTGTTGATTTATGTGGTCACTTTGGTGGGGAACATGGGGCTGATGGTCTTGGTTTGGGTGGCTCCAAGCCTCCACACCCCCATGTACTTCTTCCTCACCCACCTTTCCCTGGCCGACGTCTGCTATTCCACCGTCATCTCCCCCACAACGCTCACGGGTCTGTTATTTGGGAATAAAACCATTTCCTGGGCTGGCTGCGTGACTCAGTTCCACCTCTTCGCCCTCTTTGCCACGGCCGAGTGTCACCTCCTGGCCTCCATGGCCTATGACCGGCACGTGGCCGTGTGCCACCCCCTGAGGTATGTCACCATCGTGTCCCCCCGGGCCCGCTGGCAGCTGGTGGCCTGGTCCTACCTCGTGGCCTCCCTCAGCGCCCTCATCTACACCGGCTGCACGTTTGGGGGCTCCTTCTGCGGGCCCCGCCATGTCGACCACTTCTTCTGCGACGCCAGCGCCGTGCTGAGGCTGGCGTGCTCCGACACGCGCGGCAGGGAGGCCGCCATCCTCGCCCTGGTCAGCGCCAACGGGCTGGGCACCGCCGCGGCCATCCTGCTCTCCTACGGCCGCATCCTCCGCGCCGTCCTGGGGCTGCGCTGGGCGCCCGGCAGGGCCAGAGCCTTCCACACCTGCGCCGCCCACCTGGCGTCCGTGTCCGTGTTCTACGGCACCCTGTTCTTCGTGTACCTGCAGCCGGCGTCGCGGCACGGCAGCCGGGACAAGGTGGCCTCTGTCTTCTACACCGTGGTCAGCCCCATGCTCAACCCCTTCATCTACAGCCTGAGGAACAAGGAGGTGAAGGCGGCGCTGGGGAAGTGCAGGATGTTGAACTTCTGCCGGCGTCTGAGGGGTGCAGCTCATGGCGTCAGGGAATCCTGGGATGGTTTGGGTTGGAAGGGGCCTTAAGGATCATCTGGTCCTACACGCCATGGGCAGGGACACCTTCCTTAGACCAGGCTGCTCCACACCCCATCCTACCTGTCCTGGAACTCTTCCAGGGATCCAGGGCAGCCACAGCTTCTCTGGGCAACCTGTGCCAGGCCTCCCCCACCCTCACAGGGAAGGATTTCTTCCCAGAATCCCATCTAAACCTACTCTCAGCTTAAAGCCATTCCCTGTTGTCCTGCCGCTCCATGCCCTTGTGGCAGCAAACTGTTCCTCTAAAGCAAGAATAAAAAAATAAAATTGCTTGGATTTTTCCCTGATCCTCACAATGTTATATTGGTTGTTCCACAGTTCACAAAACTCAATTACAATATTTACCCTGGTGAAACAGACCTCAACAGTCACATCTTCCTGGGAAAGAAACAGGAGTGGGAGCCTCAAACTTGAATTCCCTTTGTGGCCACGACACTGTCAGAAGAAATCACACAGAATTATTCCAGGGCATTATTCCAATTCTCTCAGCAAGAGCAAATCACAGTTTTATTGGTTTATAAGTTATTTTGGACTGATAAATATGTATTTTTCATGCAAGATTATTGTCCTTTTCCCTAAACTCCAATAAAATTCCTCATTGTTACCTGTGAGTTATTTATTAGAGCCAAGCTGCTGGGGTGGGAGGGAGCATTAGGGAAGAATAGGAATATTTTTAAATTCGATAGATAAATGAATAAGAGAAAATACTTTAAAAGTGCATTTTTTTCTGACTTAGAGGGATAAAAAGCTGATGTGAGTCAGGATCTCAAGATACACCTTGGAATATCAAAGGAAATACAAGTGTCCAAATGACAAAACACATAATGAAAACCTAGCAGGTGCATTTCACCCAAACTTTAAGAACATGACCTGGTTTCCATAGGTGAAAGAATCTTCAACACCTGATCTGTGGATGGTTGGGAGCTGTTTGGATCTGGAAAAGACCCTAAAAATGCCAAAAACAACAGTTCTCCAAATTATGGCTCAATAAAGAAGGTACAGGACAGCCACAGCAATGGGGAGAGACCAACAGTCCTTCATTTTTCCTGGCAAGCACTAATAATGGAAAAGAAATTCCTAATTTCTACTAATCCTGACAAATTTGGAAGGACATTTGTTGTTTTTGAGGGCAAACTGGGTGCAATCCTGCAACTTTCTTTTACAATTCAGGTGGTCTGGAAAAGCTCAGCAGACACTTCCCCCTCTTTCCCATGTTCCTCACTTTGTTTGTCCCTCACCTGTAGACACATTTTTGGGATGGGATGAGTTCAGATACTGCAGAGGGATAAGCCTTGACTGCGGCAGGGAAAGGTGGAGGCAGAAAACTTTTCCCTTCGGCGTTGTGTTGTGTTCTGAGGAGTTACATGAGAATTCACTTCCATTTGAAAAGTAAATGGAAAGTGAGCAGCCTCCTTGTTCTCTAGGAAAAAGAATAACAACAGGAGAGGAGATGTTTTAGGTCTGGGGGGAAGTGGGAAAGGTGGATTTGGACCTGGATGAAGAAGTTGGAATTGACAGAATTAAATGATAAAGGGCTTGGCAAGACAGAGACTTCTGATATCAAAGTTGGGTGGGAAGGGACTCTAAAGCTCATCCCATTCCAAACCCCTGCCATAGGCAGGGACACCTTCCACCACACCAAGGCCTGTCCAACCTGACCCTGGACACTTCCAGGGACAGGGCAGCCACAGCTTCTCTGGGCAAACTGAGCCAGGGCCTCAGCACCCTCCCAGGGAAGGATTTCTTTCCTATATCCAGAGTAAACCCACTCTCCTTCAGTTCAAGATTTTCAGGTCTAAATGAAGAATTGAGAAAGCCCACCAGCAAGTCTGAGCTCCAGGGTCCCACCATACAGGTGCTCACAGCTATTTCCACCACAAGGGATGCTGCTCCCATTCCCAGAGCAAAAAGTGGTCCTGGGAGACCAAACACCCTTCAGGGGATCATCAGCTTAACAAGATCTTCTGGGCTTTGCCAAGAAACTTCTTAATGTGGAAACTTCTTAATCATGGAACTTCTCAGATGGCTTTTTTAACAATTTCTTTCATTCTTCTTAATGAGCCATGAGAGACTAATTAGCAAAGGAAAACAAGGAAGAAACTTTCTTCCTTGTTAAAGACAAAGTGAACTTCTCCAGTGGCTTTGTTTGTCAGATCCAGGCCCTGGAGCCAAAAAGCTGGATGGGTTGTGGACTCTAAACACAGTCCCACGTGTTGGCATGGGACTGTGTTTAGAGACCTTAAATCTCATCCCATTCCACCCCCTGCCATGGGCAGGGACACCTTCCACTATCCCCGGCTGCTCCAAGCCCTGCCCAGCCTGGCCTTGGACACTTCCAGGGATGGGGCAGCCACAGCTTTCCCAGGAAACCTGTGTCAGGGTCTGCCCATCCTCACAAGGAAGAATTTCTTCCCCATACCCAATCTAAATACTCTGTCACTGTAAAGCCATCCCCCCCTTGTCCTGACACTCCAGGCCCTTGGCCAGAGTCCCTCTGCAGCTCTCCAGGAGCCCTTTTAGGCTCTGGAAGGGGCTCTCAGGTCTCACCTCTACAGACTGAGCTCAGATGTGGGTTATGGCCATGCTGGCCTTGGCAGAGCTGGGCTCCCTGATCTTAGGAGGGCTTTCCCAACCTAAATGATTCTGGGATTCTGTAACTGTTTCTACTCCGTATTTGCTCCTGGTCAGCATTCCTGCCCCTCCTCCTGTGCTCAGTTTCACTGCAGTTCTGAAAGTTTGTTTTTTCCTTCCTCTGTCTCTCATGGTTTATTTTAGAGGGGAAATTGCACAATTGCTCAAAACTAAGCAAAACCTATTTAATAATAAAACCAAAACATGAACAAAATGCCAGGATAGGGAGCAGCGGTTATAATTCCACCATGATCCATAGGAGATGCCAGATGAGGGCTCTCAGCTCTTTGTTGGCTGAGAGTTGGGCTTTGGGCCTTGAGCTGGCTCACTGCCCACCCTGTGGCAGCACACAGGAAATTCCCCTTGGAATAGATGACTTTGGAAGCAGCTCCTTCAGCAGGAGACGTGCACTGGTAAGTAAACACCATCAGTTCCAGGAAGTTCAATGGAAGCCTACGGGTTTATGTCCCACTTCTTTGTATATATAAATTTATATTTATAAAGATCTTAATATATATTTTTATGTATATAAAGAAAGTTTGCTTATAGAATTTATTTTTTTCTTAAAATATATATAATTTTAAATATATATGAATTTGTCCTTGAAATATATAATTGGCTTCTTGGCATAATAGGGAAGTAAAAAGAACCGGTGTAAGAAATGGAGATTCAGGGACTGGGAAACAGCTCAGGATTTGGAGAAGTGCTGCAACTGCTAATTGGGAAGAAGGGAGAACACTTTTGAAACTCTCCTGCTGCATTTTATTTTTACATTATCTGCAATATCCTGATGTGTAAACACCCAGAGAATGTCACAATCAGACATACAGAGAAAAAGTTCTCTTTTTTTTCTTCCCTAAAAGAAGGAAATGATCCCAAGTAGCTCTAATCAGAACAGATGAAGAGTCCCTGGTCCTCAAGCTCTACACAAGTGGTCAGGAAGGGCTTAAATCCCTGAAATTCAAACACCAGGCAGCAAACACCAATAGAAAAGGAAATACTATTTTTCAGCTCAGCGTTTCCTCCCCATCAGCCTCCAGAGCCCGGCCTTCACCTCCTGGTTCCTCAGGCTGTAGATGAAGGGGTTCAGCATGGGCGCCACCATGGTGTAGAACACGGAGGCCACCTTGTCCCGCTCCCAGGAGCTCCTGGACGTGCGCCGGGAGTACACGGACACGAGGGAGCCGTAGAAGAGCACCACCATGGCCAGGTGGGACGCGCAGGTGGACAGGGCCTTGCGCTTCCCCGTGGCCGAGCGCGCGCCCAGGACGGCGCCAGGATGGAGGCGTAGGAGAGGAGCACGGCCAGGACGGTGGCGGCCAGGTGGAAGCCCGCCGTGATGAACATCCCCAGCTCGTTGGGCGCGGGGTCCGTGCAGGAGAGGGCGAAGAGCGGCGGCCCCTCGCAGTAGAAGTGGTCAATGGCGCTGGGGCTGCAGAAGCTCAGCCCGAGGGCCAGGCCCGTGTGCAGGGCGGCGTTGGTGGCCACAGCCAGGCAGGAGCTGGCCACCAGCAGCGCGCAGATCCCTGGGGACATGGAGAGGGAGTAGCGCAGGGGGCGGCAGATGGCCACGTAGCGGTCGTAGGCCATGGCAGCCAGGAGGTAGCACTCAGTGGTGGCGAAGGCCACGTAGAAATAGAACTGCATGAGGCACGTGACACGTCCTTGTCCTCAGCCAGGAGATCCCAGAACAGCCTGGGAGTGATGCAGGAGGAATAGCAGAGGTCCAGGAAGGAGAGGCTGCTCAGGAAGAAGTACATGGGGGTGTGGAGCTGGGCAACCAGCCGGATCAACAGCAGCAGCCCCACATTCCCCAGCAGGGTGACCACGTAGATCGCCAGGAACGCCACGGAGAGGACAACCTGGACGTTGCCCTGCTCAGAGAATCCCAAGAGGACAAAGTGAGCACTGGAGGTTCCATTTCCTTTGGCTGGCATCCTAATGCAGGTGCTGCAGGAAAGCCGAGATGCAGGGTCAGGAGATTTCTGTTTGCTGCACAAACGTGTTAAAAATGACAGTATCTTTACCAGCAAACACAGCCTGGAGATGCAGGGATTTCAGAATTTACTGTTTGGTTCAAAATACATTTTAAAATAGTCAGAGTTCACTAGTGAGTTTGTTTTCAATGGTTTTAATCTGGTTTAGCCACTGACTGGGTTTGATAAATCACTTTGCACAGTTGAAGGTTTATTCTACCTCCTGAAGAAGTTAAGGGGGTTGTTACTCATCAGATTCACAACATTAACCCCAGAAATTTAACCTATTATGAATTACGAATTTGAAAAAAACCCTGAAAACAACAAAAACCACCCAAAGAACAGCCCAAACCTCATTGGTTTAGAAGATCCAAAGGAAACAAAGCACTGGTGAGAGATCAGAACATCTTTAAAATTTTCTTTAGGAGAGTCAGAACAAATGAAAATAAAACAAATTTATTCCCTTCCTTTCCGTGAAATGGAAATTCAGGTTCAAACAGGATATTTGTATTAAAAAACACTTTAAATATGGTGATACTTGTGTCATTCCTGTGAGAAGTATGAAATGGAGAAAGAAAAGGGTTTTAAAAGTCTGTGGGCTCCAAAAATGTGGTCCCATGATTAACTGCGGGGAGTAAGATGCTGATAATACAGTTCAAATAAATAGAAATAAATATATATAATTTGGAAAATAATCCAAGTGGTGCTGCTATGAAATGATTGATCTTCAAGGCCAGGTTGGACAGGACTTGGAACAACCTGGGCTGATGCAAGGGGTCCCTGCCTGTGGATCATCACTGGAGGATCCATAAGGTCTCTTCCAACCTAAACCATGGATTCCATGATAATTTCCTAGGTTTTGCCTCAGAGACCCTGAGCTTAGATGACAAGCTCCCACCTCAAAGCCCTTTCCTTGCAACAGATCAACTCCTTGCAGCCTTATTTTGGCTAAAATCCACCTGTTTCCTCACATCTCGGGGCCCTTTTTTCTTGATCAGATTTTACCTGCCAGACCAAAATTGCCAGAGAGAAATAAACCCAGATTTCTTCCAGTATTAGTGTGGAAGACAGGAATAATTTACCCTCACAAAGACCATCAAAACTTGACCAAAAAACCTACTGTTTGCAGTCTTCCTTCACAGGAACACCAAAGGGTTTGTCACTGCCCAGCCCTGGAGGAGCAAATTTCCTTTGGGATTGGATGACTTTGGAAGCAGCTCCTTAAGAAGGAGACCTGCACTGGTAAATAAACACAAACAGGTAAATCAATTCAATTAGTTTTAGGAAGTTAAATGGCAGCTTGAGAATTTATTTCCCACTGTATATATAAAATTAAACATATGAACATTTTAATATAAATTTAATATAGAAGTTTATTTTCTATAGACAGTTCTAGATATAATTACTTCACACATATAAATATTTTCCTCATATATAATTTTATATGTTATATGTAATTATATTTATTTAAAATTTATATATTATATATAATTATATATATATTTAAATTTGGAATATAAAATGAATTTCCTGGAATCACAGGGAATTAAAAAGAACTGGTGTAAGGAATTGAGATTCAGGGGTTGAGAGACACCCAGGGCTCGGAGAAGCATTGCAATTGCCAATCAGGATGAAAGGAAAACTCTGCAGGAACTTTCCTGTTGCAATTTATTTTTACATTTTCTGGTGATAACTATGAGCTGAATTTAAGACTTTTAGTCTCAGATAGACCCTTCAGTCAATTTGCCTACAGTGTGCCTCCTAACTCTGCTGATATGAGGAATATTCATCCAAAATCTGAGTTAGGATGAAGGTTCAGATATACTGGAGTACATGTTTTGCCATCAGGAAAGACCTTTGCGATTTCCTGGAGTTATTATATTCCATAAAAACCTTCATGGAGAGGCTCCTACTTCTGCAAACACTTGGGAAGGACTGTTTTCCACACCCAGCAAAAAACTGTCTCAAAACCCCTTAAAATTCCACCCTCTCTGATTAACGAGATACTCACAGATCCTTGAGCTGAAGTCCACAAGCTCCATCAGCCTGGCCAAACCCAGGAAGTTTTCCATTTCCACCCTCTAGCGTGGCTGGAATATTTAAGTTTTACCCCATCCCCCCACGACCAGTTACCCCAGGGTCTCTGAGGCAGCTGAACACAGAATGAGCCTTCCCCAGAGGCCCTGGGCTCCATCCTGAGGTTTCTCCCTGGAGTTTTAGGGATGGGATGCCCACAGCACATCAGAGTTGATGCCTGCAGAGCCTGAGCGATGCCATTTGTGAACACAACGCTGCCAAGAGGAAACACCAAAACAAGGATTTTTACTACAGGCTAGAATGTGAAAGATGCTTAAATTCTTCTCTAATTCCATATTTCTCTTCTTCCCTCGGCCTCCCAAAGAAGCTTTTCCTTGCTGTTCCTCCAGCTCTCAGTGAGAGGTTCATTGCAGCAAGTCACTTGAGGGTCTGTCAATGCTTTTCTCCAGCTGCTGGGGGTCACCCTTACACCCACGAGGGACTGATGGCTCATCTCTATCTTGGTGGCCACCACAACCTCCACAGCTGCTCTCCTGTCCCAGTGTCTGGGACAATTATTCCCTATAGGCAACACTTATAATTTTCCCTTTTCCAAGTTTTTCTGGGTCCCATCTGCCCATTTTTGACGAGGAAAGCTCATCTTGAAAAGCCATTTTTCAATGCGTGCTTTAAAACGGGTCCAGGAGACTCCCCAGGAGTAAACTGCACCAGCAGAGAATCCTGGAATGGCTGGGGTTGGAAGGGACCTTGGTGCTCATCTCATTCCAGTGCCCTGCCACAGGCAGGGACACAGGATGACCCCTCAGGGGGATGTGTCCATCAGGAGGAAACATCGATGCTGGAAGTTCCATCTCCTTCCCACTCCTCTCATGGTCAGATGCTGTTCCCACAGATGGTGGACACAGTTCACCCTCATTTCCACAATTCCCACTTGCACAATGAGCCCAAACCTTTTGGTTTTGAAAGCAGCAGCTCCAGCATGAAGCCACAATGTGCAGAGTGACAGACTTGGGGTTTAATTCACTAAGGGCTCCTGGTCCTGTTCAAGGGTCAGGTGATGGTCAAGGCAAGACCAGCTGGACAAAGGCATTGGATGGTTTCTCAAACTATTATTCAAATATTGAATATTTTTCAAATATTTTTAAAAAAATATTCAATATTTTATTGCCAAAAAATGGTTGTAAGGCCCCAGAGCAAGAAAAGTTTCTCTGGGGCTTGTATTTTAAATGTCTTAATGTTTTATTACATTAATAATTACAAAGGGTTTATGTTTTAAATAAAAACATTAAAAATAATCTTTAGTCCTATTTAAAGAAAAAATGTACAATCTTTTCTGAACCTAAACTAAACAGTGTCCTGAGGGTGGCAGGCAGGAGCAGAAGGTGGGAGAGCAGCAGGGGTTACACAAAGAGGCCCCAGTTCATGCTTCTGATCACAGAGTGATGGAATTGGTTAGGCTGGAAAAGACCTCTGAGATCATAAAGTCCACCCATTCCCACAGCAGTGCCAACACCACCAGTCCACATCCCCGAGTGCCACATCCACATACCTTTTAAATCACTCCAGGGACTCCACCACTGCCCTGGCAAGCCTGATCCAGGGCTGGACAGCTCTTTCCATGAAGGAATTTCCTCTCTATCCAACCTAAATCTCCCCTGGTGCAGCTTGAGGACGTTGTCTCCATACCTGGAGATGTGTGAGGTGAGGACCTCCAGGGTCCCTGCCATGGGGGGTCAGCACAGCTGGTAAGAGAGGAACAGGAGCAAAACAGCTCAGGGGGATTGATCCAGGCAGTTGGACTAAATAATAATCAGGGAATTATCAGTAAGCTCTGGTGATGCCTTAAGAGGCCACCTAGAACAAAGACTAGACAGAGTAAAGAATAAAGTAGGTATTTATAAAAAAGGCCTTCAAAGGATACAGCATGGGCAGTACAGGATCCTGGCTGAGGCTACACCCAAGATGGACGCTGGGTCACGTGTTTTCACACTTTTATAGGTTTTGGTCCATTTACATATTGGGGTTAATTGTCAAATTACAGCTTCAGGTTATGAAGTCCCATCCTCCCAGTTTGCTCTCCTCAATTTTCTGCTGTTTATACTTTTCAGGCCTGAAGCTGCTGTGGTGTCCTTTGTGCTCAGGCTGGAAAAGGATTGTTTTGTCTAACTGAACTGTGAAGAGAACTTGCTAACACTATTATTAAAATAGTGTTAGAATTATATAATAATGAGTACAGAATTTGAAAAACATGAAAGCTAAAACTTAAGGCATCATTCTCCCCGTTAGAAGCTTGACAATGCCTCTACCTTGTCAAGTCTCTATTCTAAACATCTACTAATAATAAAGGAACAAAGGATTAATCTCATTGATCCTGAGTGCCTGTGAGTCATGTGCAATCAATAAATCAGCAAACTACCTCAATCCTGCCTTGATTTAACTTCTCCTCCATCCCAAGTTATTCCACGTCTCTAGGAGAGCTCCTTCACTCTGGATTTCACCATGGACCTGGCACAAGATGAGGTAATGCACTGATTGGAGGTTTGGGGTTTTTTCACATATGCAATGCTTGTGCACCAAAACATTTAGACCAAATATGTCACAGAATTCTGGAATGGTTTTGGTTGGAAGGACTCTCAAAGCTCATTAATTCCAACCTCCTGCTCTGAGCAGGGACACCTTCCACTAGACCAGGTTGCTCCAAGCCTCATGCAAACACCAAAATTGGAGTGAAATTACTATTTTCAACTGATATTAAACCAGCCAGCACCTCATCTAAATCAAAGTGCAGAGGGCCCCAAAAATGCTCCTCTGACATATTTCACAAAGATACTGCGGAGATCTCCGTTGTACCTGGCCTCCAAGCTCATTTTATTTTCCTGAGTCTCCTCCAAGCCTCCTTCACCTCCTGATTCCTCAGGCTGTAGATGAAGGGGTTCAGCACGGGGGTCACCACAGTGCAAAGAACAGCAGCCCATTTATCTCCTCTGGAGGTGTCTGACCTGGGGATCAAGCACATGAAAATCAATGCCCCATGGAAGGTGCTGACAGTGGCGAGGGGTAGGCACAGGTGGAGAAGGCTTTGCCCTTGCCCTCAGCTGAGCTGATGCTCAGGATGGTGGAGATGATGTGTTGTATTTCTGTGGGAAATGGTTTGTCCCTCCCCAGAGACCCCTGGGGCCTGTAACCATGTAGTTTAACCCTTCCTCCCCTTTCTGACCTTATTGGCTGAGTTCCAATCATCCCTCCTTAGCAGGAGCCTAGATAAAGCCCTCTTCTTCCTCATTCTTCCTCTTTCCCCCCCTGGAAACCTGGAATAAAGGTCTTGGACTACATCTGGGGGTTAGAGCCTCATTTGGAATCCTTTGCCCTGTCCCTGAGATATTCCTCCAAAGCCTTCTGGGATCTGAGCTAGCATAGGAACTTTGGGGGGCTGCAGGGGGGATATTTCAATGATGGCCACGTAGGACACCGGGACCACCAGCACGCTGGGAACACCGAGCCAAGATGAAGAGGCCCTCAGGATGACAAGGCTGAGGGTGGTGTCAGAGGTGGAGAGTGAGATCAGCAGGGAGATGTCACAGAGGGACAGATGGACGGCTCTGGAGCTGCAGAAGAACAAGCTGGCCAGCCCCAGGAGGTAGGACCTGGCCAGCAGCCGGGAGCAGCGCCCTGGGGACACAACAAGGGTGTAGAGCAGCAGGTGGCAAACAGCCAGGTATGGGTCATAGGCCATCATAGCCAGCAGGAAGCACTCAGTGGCCACAAACGGGCCAAAAGGAAACACCTGAGCCATGCACCCGGCATGGGCTGTTCCCTTCTTCCCCAGCAAAACCCCAACCAGCATCCTGGGGGTGACGATGGTGGAAGTGCAGAGGTTCACAAAAGCCAGCTTGCCCAGGAAATAGTACATGGGGCAGTGGAGCAGGGGGCTGGCTCTGATCAAGGTGATCATCCCCAAGTTCCCCAGGATGGTGACGAGGCAGGTGAGCAGGAACAGCAGGAAGAAGTGACCTGAGTTGCCGGGTCCTTGGTGAATCCCACAAAGCTGAACTCAGTTGCTTGGGTGCAATTGCTTCCTGGCATTCCTTCAAAGTGTGTTGCCTGTGTGAATTTCCTGCTGGAGGTTTCTTCCAGCTGGAAAACCCTCTTTGCAGTGGGATCTGCTTGGAGACAATGCTACAAGGTCTAAAGCAAGAGTTTAGGCACAGACTGATTGGACAGTGCTGGGTGGAAGTCATGGAATGGGTAGGGAGAAGCTGTAGGTTACACAATCCTGAGGAGCTTTACCTTGGTGCTGCCCTTCATCCCCTGTGTGTGTTCAGTCTGGGACTTTGAAATCATCCAGCACAACCTGAAACATGGAGAAACCAAATAAAAGCTGTAAAAACAGCACAGAATTGATTATTCATCCTTGTGTTGGCATCTGCCAACCACCTGCTTTGTCTGTCTTCTCCATAGAATCCTGGAAGGGTTTGGGTTGGAAGGGACCTTGAATCTCATTGAATCTCTTTGCACCCCCTGCCATGGGCAGGGAGACCTTCCACTAGACCAGCCTGTTCCAAGCCCCATCCAGTGTGGTCTTGAATGCTTCCAGAGAAGGGGCATCCAAAACTTCCTGACTATGAAGTCTCCCCTCCCTCCTGATGCACTGGTTTGGCTCTAGAAGATTTTTCCAGCTCTTTACCCTCTTCCTGCAGTCTGCAAACAAAAACATGCAACACCCGAAGCTGAGCAATCTCCTCCTGAAATTATTTCTTTTGGAGGGGAAAAAATAATTTAAAAATCCCCTTTTGGATGTGCCTTATATCAGGAATAGTAAGATCCATGAGTGTTCCTGACAGGAAAGCTGCCAGTCCTCCTCTGTGAGCCCCTTGTGGTCAGTGAGAGGTTCCCAGAGCAAGTATTCCAACAGGGTGTGCATGCCACACCTGCTGCAGGTCACCTGGATTTGGAGCTAAGCCCAGAGTCCAACAAGGAACTGGAGTGCAGGAGCCTCCAGGCAGGAGATTTTGAAACAGCAGAAGCTGTTTCTTCTTTGCAAGAGAAAACAACAGGAGATGGCTGGCTCAGCATGCTCTGTCCTTGCTCATGGTTCTCCAGGATGATCCTCCCCCCTGCATCTCTGCACTCCTGCTGCTTCCCTCCTGATGCTCTTCAGGGTGGATATTAAGGTGCTCTGCAGGCGAATTTAAAAATATATCACTGTCAGCAGTGACCTTTTTTCAAGTAATTTGGGGGTTTAGAGGCTCTTGGAGCCCCAGGAGAGTGACAAGGCCCAAAGCAGGTTGTTATCTCTTCTCTGAGCTTGGAGGTGATTACACAGGGGAGATGATCTCACCTTGAGTAAGCTACAGGGCTTTGGGGACACCCCAGAGCAACTGCAGTGCAAATCCCCACCTGTTGTGCCATTTTGGGAGCACCTCAGAGATTTTCAGCTCTACAAATGCTACGTTTGGCCTTATCACAGCAGTGAGCTGAGTGGTGGGGCACAGTCCCATGGGAGCCAGTATCCATCAGCAGTTCCAGTCACCAGAGATGATGAACCGCCTTTCGACCCATTCCAAACTCCTTAGACCCAAACCACAGCTCACCTGTCCCATCCCTGGAAGTGTCCAAGGTCAGGTTGGAGTGATCCGGTCTAGGGGAAGGTGCCCCTGCCTGTGGCAGGGGCGTGGAGCAAGATGAGCTTTAGGGTCCTTTCCAACACCAAGCATTCCAGGATTCCATGAAGTCTGGCTGCAAGAACGCAGGAGAATCACGGAACACGCTGAGTTGGAAGGGATCCACAAGGATCATCAAGTCCGGCTCTCAGCTCTGCACAAGCTCATCTCCAAGAGTCACACCATGTACCCAAGAGCATTTTTTAAACATTTGTTGAGCTCTGTCAGACCTGGTGCTGTGACCACCATTCTGGGGAGTCAGTTCCAGTGCCCAGCCACCCTCTGGGTGAGGAACATTTTTCTAATATCCATCTTAAACCTCTGTCTTAGTTAGAAAGAGGTGTCTGCTAGGGAGTGCAGGGTCTTCCTTGGAATGGAGAATTCAAACACTCTCCCTCCAAATTATTAAAATTCTGAAAATTAAGTGGGCTCTCAGGCAGAGATATGGGGATAGGAATAATAGTTCTTTACTAGTACATATAACAACACAAACAAAAAACAACAACGAAAGAGAACCAGGAACCTCGAGGGGCTTTGCTTCCCAAAGCCCGGGGCAGTTTGAGCTGGGTGCCCCTGAGGGTCTCTGAGAGCACCAGGCTGGAAGGGTGGGAAATCCTGGGCTGGTGGATGAGACAAATCAGAAGCTCTGCAGTGGTAGCTGGAAGGGCAGGGATGTCCTGGCAGGGCAGGGCAGTGCAGGGGTACAGAGCAGCAAAAAAAGAGCCTCAAAGCGGTGCTGGAGAAACAGTGGTGGGACAGGACTGGCCCAGCTCCAGCACGGTAGGAGGAGGTGAGCTCAGAGTTCCTGGGCACACGAGCAGATGGAGGTGGATTTCCCAGGACTGACAGGGTGGTGACAGTGACTCCTCCTGCAGCAAGCAGCAGCCTGGCCATCCTCTCTCTCTGATGCCAAGAGCAAAAGCCAGAAGCTGCCCCCAAAAAACTCGCATTATCCCCCACCCCCTCCAAAAGAAACTCCCAGAGACCCAAAAAAGTGTAGCCAGGTGCTACAACTCCTCTCCTTGGCCCCTTTGTTCTGCTTAAGTACCTACAAGGACCCAGCAGTTAGTTTTCTATCAACTTATCAGAAGCAATTCTATAAGTAAAAAATAAACAAATCTAACCCCCAAGAAATAGTAAGAGTACACTCTGTCTTTAGTATGGTTGCAGTTACTGTTCATTTTTTTATCTCATTGCTGTTTCCAATAAATTGTTCTTACCTCAACCCATGATCTTTACCTTTTGTGCCTTCAATTCTCCTCTCGAGTCCACTGAAGGGCAGGGGAAGGAGAGGCAGGAGCGAGCAAGCAGTGCATTGTCTGGAGTGGTTTTCAGTGGGAACGCTGAATTGGAGAATACCATTCCTAAACCATGACAATTAGGAAAAAAAAAAATCACTGTTAGGGTGGTTGGGCTTTGGAACAGGTTGCCCAGAGAGCTGGTGGAGTTGCCATCCCTGGAGGTGTTTAAGATCTGTCTGGATCTGGTGCTGAGTGATGTGGTTTAGGGGTTTAGAGGCTTAGGGGTATTGCTAGGCTGATGGATGCACCTGATGATCTTAAAGTATTCTTCCAACCTTGATGATTCTGTGATTCTAAGGGGGGAGACTCAGTGATGCAGAAGTACCCTCTCAAATAACTTTCATTTTCTTTCTGATTTGGACCAAACGGCAAGGTCTTCAAAATGGTTTGCCAGGAAGAACACCCAGTTTGGGATAACACGTGTCAGTGTGCTCCAGAGTCAGATCCATGGTGCCTGGGAAATCACCAACTATAGGAAGCTGAACAGGGGAAAGTGCCAGACTCTGCTCCTGGATTGGGGAAGAGATGCTGGAAATCAGTGCTGGGAAGAGGGACCTGGAGATCCTGGTCGAGGGCAAGCTGAACTGAGTCTGCAGTGCCCTGGCAGCCAGGAGGGCTGGGGGGCATCACAAAAAGCAGCACCAGCTTGATGCCTTGGGAGGGCTGGCCTGGAACAGAGACTGGACAGCGCTAGAGAATAAAGTAGGGATTTATTGAAAGGCCTTTAGGGTGCACCTTGGGCAGGACAGGGCCTGACCAGGGCTACACCCAAGATGGACTAAGAATGGTCACAAAATGGATGACTGGTCATGAGGTCTCACACTTTTATAAGTTTTGGTCCATTTGCATATTGGAGTTTAATTGTCCAGTTACAGCTTTGGGTTATGAGGTCCCACCCTTCTTGTTTTCGCTCTTCAGTCCACCCTTGTTTGTGCTTTTGGCCCTGAAAGTTGTCCTTGTTGTCCTTGGTCTCCAGCAGGAAAAGGATTTGTTTTGTCTCCCTACTCTGTGAAGAGCTCACCAGCACTCAGTGGGAGGCTCAGAACTGCACCCCTGGGCAGCACAGAATCTGAACCACATGAAAGGTAAACCTTAAGGCATCAAGCTGGTCAAGAGAGGAGATTGTCCCATTCTGCTCTGCACTGGTATGCCCTCCCTTTGAGTCTTGTATGTAGTTTTGGACACCACAAAATAAGAAAGAGATTAAGCTATTAGGCAGTCCAAAGGGGGGCTACAGAGGTGATGAAGGGCCTTGAGGGGAAGCTGTATGAAGAGAGCACTGTTCAGCCTGGAGAAGAAACT
Source organism: Prinia subflava (assembly GCF_021018805.1). Classification (NCBI taxonomy): domain Eukaryota; kingdom Metazoa; phylum Chordata; class Aves; order Passeriformes; family Cisticolidae; genus Prinia; species Prinia subflava. The sequence goes on from NC_086251.1 coordinate 6,448,698, forward strand.
GGGGGGAAACTTTCCACAACTTCCTTGTGAGGAGAGGAGATCAGGCACTGATCTCTTTTCTCTGGGGACCAGTGACAGGACCTGAGGGAATGTCATGACATTGTGCCAGGGGAGGTTGAGGTTGTACATTCAAAAAGGTTCCTCACCCAGAGGATGGCTGGACACTGGAACAGGCTCCCCGGGGAAGTGGTCACCAGCACCAAGCCTGACAGAGTGCAAAAGTCTTTGGACACCACTAATAATACTTAAGCCACTGGAGACCAATGAGATTAAATTTATCAAATAGAAAACATCATGAAATAAATAAAGATATAACTAACCCGAGGTTCAGGTTGCTACTTTCGATTCAGTTGTCATTTCTGACAAAGTCAAGGGAAACTTTTTAGAGAGCATTGTCTTATCAGACGTCTTTTATAGTTATTATCTCAAATCAATATGCTTAAAAATGCTACCCCTTAAATGTATAACAAGAAAGTCTCCTCTTCCAGACTTATTCAGCTGTTATGCAGCATGATGAAGTCAGCCTGTACCTTATAGAACTTATTACCCCTAATAATGTGTTACAAGATCTCTGGGAAAAAAAAAAAAAACCCTCTAATATTTTGCATTGCATTTATGTTTATAACTGGTATTTTATAATAGCTTTTTTTAGTTTAGTGATGTCTTTCCTACACATTTCTGGTAAATTTCCCAAGGGAGAATGTACAAGATCCAGATACTGAGGAAGCACATTGGATGAATAAACCCAGCACAGAGTAAAGGTCCTGTCTGAAAGCAGGAGAAATTGCAGTATCCTCTCAGGGAAGTTGATACAACAAAAAGGAAATTGTTCCCAGTTTTCTCCTTTTAACACTGAACTACAAAAATTACATTTAGCATTACAGGGCAATGTAAAAGCAGCAGGAAAGATAAGAGCATTCTTTCTGTGCTAGATAAATTAATGTACAAATAAAGTTGTAGGAAAGTGATGTTGCCTTTTTTTTTCTTTTTGGAAAGCTTCCTGTGGCATGTAACTAACTTTGCTAATAGAGGGGGAAACACACATGACATCAGTTTAAGTTCAGAGGGAGGAATGGTGTAGATATTTACCAAATCCAGTCAATTTGATGCAAAAATGATTTCACATAGTTTTGTATTTGACTTTACCATAGCAAATGATTTAAATTATTTTCACGTGTCAAATAAGGAGTTAGTTTGTGTAAGAGTAGGTGTTTCAAAGAACTTGGAAAACGATTTTGACTCTAAATTCACAATTTTTCAAGTGCTGTTAGTTGCTACTCACATTTGAACTTTTTCTAGGACTGTCTACCAATGTATTTTGTCTTAGAATTTGAATAAAAGGGAAAAGAGATGAAGCAGTGGATCAAATATGCCTGAAACTCTGAAGCAAAAGCCTTAGACAAAAGCAAAGATATGTTCAAACCACACCACTGAAGCCTGGTCACCTTTTACATTTACAAGAGGAATTTCAATAATATAGGATACTTATATAAACTGACATTGAAAATCATTGCTAGATTCATTTTTCTTCATCTCTTATTACTATCAGATATTCATGTTTGCATTTCATGAACAAAAAACCAAACTATTTTTAATTATTTCCTGTTTTAGTAAAACATGAGACTTCTTCCAGGACAATATAGCCTAATAATGGGAAGAGAATTAATGAAGGAGAAGTATCTTGAAAAAGAACTGGTCTGTAATGCCTGAAACAAATGCAAATCTCAATCTAGCAAAGCACTTAAACTTAGGAGTACTTCACTGAATCAGGGGTTTAGGATGATAATTTAAATTATTACAATTAAGAGTAGTGTCAGATCTAGTCACTACCTACTTACAAAGGCAATGAAAAAATTTGGAACATTCAATGGCAATTTTTGTTAATAATTTCTTGGTTTTCTCATTATAATGCAAAGCAAATTTCAACTTAGTCAATTCTTTAAGGATAAACAGCTGCATGCTGTAGGGGACTGAAATCTGACAAAGAGGCAGGAGCTCAAATTATAATCTCAGTAGAGGCACTGACAAGCTCTGTAGCCTTGGCTACATGAATGAATTTTTGTGATGCTCCTTACTTATCTGTCCCATGGCTTTATATCACATAGGGAGAGTTTTAAAAATATAAACATACACACATATATGCTCCCTAATTAATCAGCTAGATTATAAACTCATTTGAAAACTTAAAAAGTGTGAGATATGATAAAGAAGATATGATCTACAATTCACTGGAATGCTAAAGAGAAAGCTCCTTTTTTCCCCTTTTCTTTTCCTCTCCCACTTAATCCCCAGAGGTCCAGTTCAGAACAGTCATTGACAGTAACAGGTACCAGAATTTAAGAAATAATTTCTTGATGTCAATTATGTAAAATAAAAATCAAACAATTCCTACTCTGCTAAGTGTGTCTGTCCTCAGACATGGAACACACAAACCCACCCTTCCTGAACCCACCCTTCCTCCAGCTCACATGATTTAGGAGGACAGCATAAGGTTGCTGTTCCCTCTGCTTCATCAATCAAATTTTCTTGGTCAGGAAAAAGATTGATGAATAAATCTGCACAAGTATTTCTGGTTACAGATAAAGGATATATCAATATCAGCAAAGCAGGCATTCAGTCTCATACAGAATTGCACACAACCAAGAGATGTTTCAGTTATTTACATATAAATATATAATACATAGTTCTCAGTATGGGAGGCTTTGGAATCCACAATTCATCAACATTCTCCATCTAGAGTTCTCAGTAGAAATTACACTAGACCTCAGTTTACCTAGAAGGCAAGCAACTATCCTTATTTTGCAACAAGAGCACTCAGAGGAGAACCCACACTCCCTAACTTGGGATCTTCCTCTCAGCTGGTGGCCCCAGGAGCACAGACAATCCCCTGACAGCCTGCCAGGCTGCTGTGGTGCTCTGGGCACTGCACACTCCCCAACACTCCTCCTTCAAAAAGGACACTACCCACTCACAGCCAGCACCTGGAAACCCAGGCAGACAGAAATGGAAAGGAAAGGACCAGCTGGAAATGCTGCCAGAACAGGAACATCAGAAGCTTGTTTAAGACTCAGCCCTGGGGCCCATCCTCAGGGAGGGTGAACTGCTGTGCACAGCAAAACCAAACACAATTCTCCACCTGCCTCCCTCAAGGCCTTCCTATGAAAGCATCATCCACACAGAGATGCCACAGGAGCTCCCTCCCTCTGATTTATTTTCTCCTTTTTTTTTTTTCCCCAGGTGCCCACCCAAGAGTGTTGACAGGCACATTACTTGGCTTAAACTTACCAGGAAGAATATCTGGTGTAAGAGCCTTGTAGGTGATGGAAAAATCAGTTCCATAATCCTCATAGTCAGAAACAAATTTCAGCCTTATGCCACTGGAGCCACTCAAAAGGAGGATTGGAAGATCTCCTCCACAGAACTTCCCTGGAACATAACTTTAGAGAATAATCACGGTTTAAAGCCTTCAGTTACTTGAGAAAACTTGCATGTACCATTTTTAATACTTAGCTGTGAAAATTTTAGGATGAAGAGGAAATTTCCTATTCATCCCTCTACTTTCCTTATTAATCCATTAGCCCAAATAGACTCACACTATTAAAAATTGAAAATCATTGACACCAGAAATGTGATACCCTTCCCTAGCAGGCATTTTCCAACCTCTTCACCTCCCACACACTTATTCTTTTATTTCAGATCCTGTGTCTATGTGTATCAATCAAGCAAATGCAAGTGGAGCCACCAACCACCACATCCCCCCTGGGTGCACTTGCTGTTAGAATAAAAAATGCTCAGACAGGATATAGATCTTAAAGGTCATTTCCAACCTGAATGATTGTTCCAAAGAGCAAGGGGACAAAACTCACCCACGAGTCTGTCATCTTTTGAACAGGCTGATAAAGAATCCATCACAGAACATTTCTGGCTCTGCATCAAAGTGGGAGAAAGGAAGCAGCATGTGCTTCATGTGCCCTTCTGGCACAAATAGAGTCCACATACACAATCTGGAATAAGAAATCAGTTCCCATTCACAAAAAATGCAACCAAACCCACCCCAAAACCTGCACTTGTAAGGGGAATATTCTCTGGGGGAGGGCTTTGTTCTCTCTACTTACTGGTGGTTTTGATAGGACTGTTCAGGCCTTCCAGGAAAATGTAATTCCCCTTCACTGTTGCAGAGTTTGCCCTCCTGAACACTGCAAAGTGCTGTGAGTTAAAACATAATGGAAGGAATTAGGTTTGACACATATGCAATCAGCTGTTCCACCAAACATCTGGAGGATGTTGTGAGACAGGATTGCTGACAGTGAGAGCTGCACTTTGTTTCTGCTGGCAGACTGACGCTGTGTCCTCTCTCTTTTGTTTGGAATTAGGTTAAATCAACTTTAAACCCCATCATCTGGGAGCAAGAATGAAGCCCTGCCAATGGGCTCTCATTTCTTTGTAAAAATGGCAGTGCTTTTTTTTTTTCAACATTAAAGAAACTCCTGGCTACATGAAGATTTCAGTACAAATAATTTCCTGTGAGGAAAAAGGGATACCCCAGAGCATAACAGAAGTGTTCATGGCAGCCCATCTGTAGTGATGCCCTTGCTTATGTCACAGCTGGAGACTTTTGCAACCCTTCAATGTGCTGTTAAAAATTACTTTAATAGAAGAAGCAGAAGCTTTTCTCTTCAGCCAAGTGTCCGCAGAAACACAACACCACAAAAAAATCATCTCCTCTTGCCCTTCCTTCTGCTTGCAAGGTGGCCCAGTAAGAGCAGCATTTATCAACAACTGTATAAACACAAACAAATTTAAGGACTCGAGTACTTATTGGATTATTTCCCCTGCAGCATCCTGGGAAGACCAGTAAAAACGGGCAAAAGTGTTTTCAAAAAGGTTTCTTCCTTTATAAATTATATTAACAACTACTTTGGGGGCTGCTTTTATGCACTATCACAGATCCAAGATACTGGGGAAAAGCAGTGTACTCAACTGTGGAGCTCTTCCCTTTCAGATCTAATAAAGGAGGGATAGGGAGTGGAAAAAGAAGAATAAGTCACTGTAGTTTCATATTCACCATTTACTTTTGCCCACGTGAAATGGCAATTCCATACAGCTGGCACTGAGACAAACCCCAGTGGTTTTCAGGGACACAATGTCCACAATAAACTGGGGCTTGGAATCAAAACAAAACTGCAACTTCAGGCAATGCTGATGTTGGAATAAACAGTTCTGGAGTAGCCCCTGCCAGAATGAGCCATCCTTTGGCAGGCCACTATTCAGTCTGAGCAGCACTTTTTCAGAAGCTAAACCCCTTTCATTTTTCTCTGACACATTATGGGAATTCTTTTGAATCACCAGTTGAAGGTGGTTTCTAACAGGAAATTTTATTTTTCCCCTCCCAATTTTTTTTCCTCTCAGTGACTAAACCTCTTAAATAACCCTCCCTCAGTTTTTCAGTTCTCTGTGTAAGATTTAACATAGTCTCCAAGACCCTTTAACAAGATTATCCCAAACTAGAAGAACGTACCAATTCAGTTTCTTACTACTCCCAGCAAAGTTCACCCCTGCCATTTGTATCTCCAGCTCCATGGCTTTGGCAGAGGTTCCTGGTGGTCACACCCCGTTCCCCAGCAAAAAGGGAATTCGTGGACTTTTGGGAAGAGTGAACAAAAGCACTTCTGAGCATGACTTGTCTCCCTGTTGTCAGATGTCTGATCCAACGTGCTTTAGTTGAGAAAAATGACAGATGACTTAAAGAAGTGCACATGGAATCTCTGATACTTTCAACAGCTGAATTTCCACTAAAAAGTAAATAAAAAAAATCCAATAAACATGCTAACTGGCTAGCTGCATGAAAGGATCATTCTTAAAAAAAAAAAAAAAAAAAGAAAAGAAGGAAGACTCCGAGTAGGAGGCAAAGTGGAAGAGAAGAAGAGAAGTGGAAGAGAAACATTTACAATGCTCTCAATTTGGTTTTTGACAACTGCCAGTCACTACCACACACTTCAAGGATTGTGAAATGCTGCAGTGCTTTGACAGGAAATCATATAAGTGCTGTATCCTGAAAAAAAGATAAAATTCAATAAAATGCTCTGAGACAGAGGGTTTGTCACAAGCCAGGGACGAATTACTGTGGAGATTTGGTTACAGCACTCACGTTCTCCTGAAGCCAGGATAGCACCACGCCGAGGTCTGTGGATATTCCTGGGGATCCTCTGTTGTGATGTTCCTTCTTCTCGTTCCTTACTCACATCCCATCCCCCAGGAGGTGACACCAGAGAGGGTCCAGGCCCCGTCCTTGCCTTGACACAGAAGGGCAACTCCAGAATCTCCCTGGAAAAAACGCCAAGCAAAATCCCAGGAGCCAGAGCTTGTACAGCTGAGCAAGCCTTAAAGAGTTCATGGAGGTCCCTTCTGTGCCTTCCTAAAAACCTGCAACACAAGGGAGAGTCATTTTTAAAAGAGCTGTGAAGACACGTGTGCTTTTAGGGTGTTTAGTCAGGATTGTCAAGAAGGAGAGAGACAGATTAATTCCCTCACCAGCACATCTCTGACGTGCTGGAGCCCATGCAAAAGGAGTGAGGAACAATCACTTAACCTTTATCCCACTTCCTTTGCTTCCTGTGATCCAATTCTTTCTACTTTCATCCTCAGGATCTTTCCACCATTAATTGATTTATCAAGTGTTCTGGAGTTAGAAGACCCCAAGCATTATGGCACTGGGGTACACTGCAAAACTGCTCTGGGGAACTTGTCCTGCCACGCAGACAATAATTAATGTGCAATCGCATCATTAAGTGTATTGCCCCATAGGGAACTGCTGAAAGAATCCATCCATCCATCCAAAGCTGCCAGTTTGCAGAGGATTTGTTTACTCTGGCACACAGAGCTGTGTGAAACCCTCCCAAGCACACAGGGCCCTGTGTTCAGCTGGTCTCTCCCTCCCTCTGAAATCCAGCACGCGTCGTGGTCTCACCTCGGGTGGGTTTCTTTAAAGCTGACACTGCTCTGGAACACTCTCTGCTCTTTAGGATGTGGGAGATGGACTTCATACAGCACCTGAGGGAGCAGTCCAGCTCAAACACAAACCAGTGCTCATGAGGAAAGCTGAAAGGTAAACAATGCCACTGTTAACACACCACAAAAATCAGCTGGAAACCTGCTCAGAGCCGTGTTATGGTTACAAGCATGTTTTGGCAAACAGCCAGGGGTTTTTGTATATAAGCACCTTTACTTGAAAAAATTCCAAAGTGCTTCAAAATTCAAATGCAGGTCTAAATTTTATGATTACCCTTTTGAGGTAACTCACGGGTAGGCATGGAAAAAAATCCCATTTTGAGATTACAATCCTTAAGGCCAGTTGAAGGTTACTTTTGCTCTGGCTCTGACCTGTGCAATCAAGCTCTTAGTTTCAGGAAAAAAAAAAAAAAATGTGAGTGGCTTACCTTTCCTTTAAATGACTCCAGCCACAAGCAGTGCAGATATATCCTGCTTCCAACTTTTCACCTGGGTGAGGAAGACATGCTGGCAAAACTGAGGAACCTGCCACACAGGAGCACGGATTTTATTGGTAAGTATTTGAAAGAACAATTACAAAAGGCTTCCTTTATAGGTGTTGGAGGGTTTTTTAACAACAAAAATAAAGTTGTTATTTTTGTGGAATTTGTCAAGTTAATCTCACATTGACAATTTATCTTCTGCATGCAAAGAACCATAACTTTTTCTTCATGGAGAGAAAGATCACAGCTACCTCTGGCCTTGCTGAGGTTGAAGGTGCCATGCAGCTTCAGAAGGGCAATGTCCCACTTCCCTGGAGTCCTGGGGTCAAACCTGAGTGACAGATTTGACAGGCTGGGTCTGCTCACTGCTCTCCCTGAGCCCCAAGTCGTGCTCTCCTGCAGTGACATGCAAGGATTGCTGTAGGTTCCTGTGAAACAGAAAAACTCCAGTTCAGCTACGCAACCTCCAACGAGAAAGGGAAGAATGGAGTTTCTTTTAAACAGAGAAGTTGTTACTTCTGGTACCCAATACTTTTCATCCTAGATTTTAGAGCATTTAAGATGTGCAGTCAGCAAGAGCTGGGTAAACCCTGTAGCAGGATTTGGGAGATGAGGAGGAGTGAGGAGAAAAATCCTTTTCGCAGCAGACCTGACCAAGGTGTTGTGGTCCACTAAGGAACCAGGGCCTCTTACTGTGTTTACAAGGGTTTAGCCACATTGCTTTTTGAAGGGGGGGGGAAGATTTGGACACAGAAAAGTGCAGAATAAATAAGGTCATTTCTCTAGGATCCTGAGTTTATTAAAAAAAAACAAACATAAAATCACAGTGAATCCTGCCTTAGGGCTCCTGGTACCAGACCAGGTGTGCAGCAAAGGAACACAAAAGCTATGAGTATAAACTTTATATTCTGCTTCACGTGATTTTTTTTTTTTAAATAGACTTCCAAAATCCATCTTTGCCAATCTCTATAAGTTCACTTATTATTTTGAGATGTTCAAAGGGTTTTTTTCCTCCCTTTCTGTTAAAACAGGGAGAAAAATGATTAGAAATAAAGGAGCAGCACTGTAAGAGATGCTGCAGCACACACACATTTCCAACCCATGTTTTCTGCAGCCTGCTCCTGAAATACCCCATCCATACGTGTCCAGGGTGCAGTGAGCTGCTGTGACCACCCCTGAGCAGAAACACGGGTGCCTCCACAGAAACGCCTTTGCCTTCTCCTCAGGGAAACCTGCAGCATTTACAGAAGACACTCCCAATAAAGAAAATCTCCTTGTCTGCTCTGGTTGCCTTTGGGGAAGGACAGGAGAGCACAGCCAGGTGCTCTCTGAGCAGTCACACATTCCCAGCACCAACACTCCATGGCATTCTCAGAATCCCTGAGATCCCTAAGAGATCCTAAACCTTACTGTTCTCCCCTGGGCTCTGCCTTGGGGTCTGGAGAAAAGCAACACACGTGTAATAAATGCCAAGTCCCTGAGGTACTCAGGCTGTGAACGTGAGCAGAAGGTTGGGAATTTTGGAAGCACTGCAAATCAAGGATGCTTGGCATCCCTTGGATTTGGGTTGCTGAATTGGGGTGAGAGATTCAGAGGGAAAAGGGGGAAAAGAAGGAAGGATTCAGTCTGGATTCAAGTTTTACTTCTGTTTTGGTAACAGAGAATTGGAAGACAGGGCCTAGTGCAAAATTCAGTGTCTCTGCCATGTCAGGAAACAGATCTCATCATTCCTAATACAAACTGCCCAGGCTAAAGCTAAACTGAGCTAAGAAAAACATGTGCAGATGTTCTCCTTCAAGCAAGTTTTGGAACAATTTTGGAATTAAATCACTGTTTCATTATCAATTTCAGAAATCTCTTTATACCCAGCATTTGTGCTGAAAATGCTTTTGACAAAGAGAGTCAAAATGCACAATACACAACAGACTTTGGTGACCAACAACAGTGTTCTGGATCTCTCCAGAACATCTGTAACTATGACAAATTTACTTCCTAACTCACTGTTATCATCATCTACCCTGGCTAAGTGAAGCTGATAATCTTTATGTGTTCCCAAAGGAAAATATTCATAGAAATAATTAGCTGCAGTGATAATTATTCATTTGGTTCTATTTTAAGAAAGGCAGAACCAAAGCCACCAGTTCTGCCCAGCAGCAGATTGTAAAAGAAGAATTCTTTCTGCTGCACCTCCTAAATCCAACATTGGTCACAATTTAATTTTTTTTCCTTAAAGATGAAACCTTCAATGAAAACTCACTGAAAACACATTTCTAATGGATTTTGCTACAAACTCTGGTAAACTCTCCATTGTGAAAAACATACCATGCATAACCATGGATCATTTTGTTGTTCTGGCAGATAGGAGGGTGCATTCAAAGGATGGAGGGACAACACTCCAAATTTTCTGGGAAATGTGGGATTCTCCAACCAAGTGAGTCCAACATCTACAAAAAAGGGAGTTGCTGTTACCTCAGGATTAGAATGGCTGGTGCAAAAAATTACAGTGACACAATGCTGCTGACACAATGCTACTTACACCAGCTTTTAAATAAGAAAGGCTTTCTATGGAAGTGAGCCTGTTCATTTATCTGATTTTTTTCCCCATTCTTCCCTAATTATCACTCCACACACCTTTTGTCCCTTGTGCAAAGACACAAGGACAGGGAAAAGAGAAAACGGGGACAAAATTTTTTTTTAAAAAATTGATTTATGTTTTGTCAGAAAGAATTTGGTACTTGGCAAATGGGAATAACTAAATAAATAAATGAGAAAAATCAGATTCACAAAATAATTTCTTTTCTCTTTCTTTCAGCATTGAATAATTTTATCCTCCTATGCAAGGTTAGTTTAAAAGAGATGTTATTTTTTAAAATTAATGCTATACTAAACTCTTATTTTCTGTGTTTTGACAAATTCTAAAAGCTCCTCTGCTTTGCAATTTGTAATCCCAAGAGATTCCTGACTGCTTTACAGGCTGCTGGTTTCCATTCTTGCTTTCTATAAATTAATAAATCTTCATGAAGGAAGCAGGAACAATTGCTATCATTAATTATTCCAAAAAAAGGATAGTCTGGATTTGAAGATATAATACAAGGGAAGGGAGGATCTGCTGTGTTCTGTTTGTGCCCCATGGGTATCATGATAAATCATGACCTTGCTGCAAATTTGGAAGTATTTAATTTTATTTATTTAATCATCAATCACATTTAACATTACTTGTTCTGAATCATCAAGGAATCAGGCAAAAGTTTGTAAGAATTACCCATGGAAAGAAAACTTCCCTATAGATAACTTAGAGGGTGAAACCAGTGCAGTTTCTTGATTTCAGCACTGCCTCCCAAGCTTGCCACTGCCTTAGAGCAGAACCCCCAGGACCTAAAACTGGTGACAAAGATGGAAAATTTCCCTCCTCCCTTTCTGAGGAGCAGCTGGCACAGCGCAGGGCTCTGTAAGAGAGCAGCCCCAGCAGCTGCAGCTCCCTGGGGGAAAGGCACATCCTGGGGCTGAGTGAAGGCACCGAGAGTTTGTGACACGGGGAGGGAAATCCAGACCCAAACCCTGCCCTGCAGGGCAACACCAACTCATTGAGGGGGAAGTTACACATTAATCCAGCCACAAAGCACTGACTTCCACTCATGAATTTCCCAGATTTAAAAGAGCATGAGTCTTCTACACACCATCACTGAAATCTTTGCTGTAAGATACTGAATTTCTCTCTGAAACTTTTTTTTTTTTGAGGCAAAATGAATTTACCATGGCATGCTTTGCTAGCAACACTTACCCAGGCAGGTCTACACATGGAAATAGAATCTCCCCAATCCACCATCAGTGACCAGCCCAGCAATATTTTATGTGTTTGTTCAATTCTAGTTTTTCATTCTTTCCCCTGCCAGTCAAAGGATAACAAACCCCAGCTTTTATTCTGAATATGCAGTTTTATAAGAACTGAATATAAACCCTGTCCTAGAAACTTTGAGGTGCAGCTGATTTTTTTTTCTGTTATAGATGCAGGATTTATTATGATTGCAGTTTTCCTACTAGTCCTGAGGAAATCTCTGTTTTTGCAACTTCTGAAACCTGTACCACCAACATGATTCCAGCTCTAATCAAAATCTTTTGAAAGCTGCTTTCTTTCAGGGATGCATTTGTATTTTGCAGGGACAAAACAAACCCTCCAGACCCCCAAACCATGGGGTCTGTGTGCAGCAGAGCCCTGCACTCCTCCACAACAGGATGGCATAAAAACAAGAATAAACAATCTCCATGGTCGTAAGGGATGCTGCCACTGGTATGGAATGGAAACATCCTGCCCGTGGACAGATGGAAAACAATCAGCACATTCCAATTTCTCCCAGAGAGGCATCACTTTCTGTGCAGCACCAAGAAGGTCAAACAGCAAAAGCACTCAGGGGCACCTTCTGCACCGTACCTGGGATGGCAGAACACCAGGGGAGGCTTTCTCATCCTCTTATTCTGTGTTCTCCTCTTCTGCTACCTATTTGTAGCTCTCCTGAAGCTATAAGTTTCCTTTATCCTCTGTGCAGCCAGACACACACCAGGGAGCTGCTCTTGTCCCTGAAACTGCAGCTCTGCCATCATCATTCCTGGCCACAGGCAAAGGTCAAATCTGAATCTCAGTACAGAGCTGGCTCTGTGTCCAAAACCTTTGTAACTAAGAGAAACAAAGCCATTAAATCACTGACTGTCCCAAACAGTGTTTTAGCAGGCAGAGCCTGCTCCTGCTGACCCCAAAATAATGGCATTAATCAATGCCAGTCAGCCTGGGCTGTCCCTTCTTTTGCTGTGCACTGGGAGGATGAAACGTAAATCAAAGTGTGCTCCGTGCTGTAGAAATGTGCACAGCTGCTCCTTGCTGTGAGGCCATTAAAAAGTTATCATGCACACATCCAAATCAGTTTAAGACCAAGGAAAGCAAAGAATATTGATACTGCTCATCATCAGTACACTTCCTCCCTCACAGCCCACCCCAACACTGAAAGGGCTGAGGGTTCTGGCCTCAGAGAGACACTGAGCTGTGTCTTATTGCCTCCAATTAGCTCAGGCAGGGACCCAGAGGGAGCAGTAAAACTGAAAGGTTGGCTTTTGATAGTGTTTTCTCTTCAGCTCTCCACACCCTCCTAAATTCCCCAGCAAAGTGCACAGTGGCAAGAGTGTTCAAAGGAGCACCTGGGGTAATAATAACCCTAAGAAACCCCCCAGACACTGTTTCCCACTGTTTGGTCTTTAACTCAGGACTTTGGATATGCACCAAGACCTATTTGAATCCCCTGTGCAAAACAAACAAACAAAAAAAAGGAGTGGAATTTTAACACAGAATGCACTTTTTCATCCTGCCCAATAGTTGATGCAGCAGCCAAAAGTAACTGGTAACCAAGAATTAAAAGAAACAGCACCTGCTGGCCTTTCCCCACTCTTCACTGCAGCCCCATTTTTCCATTTTCCAATACATGAGAATTACAGATACGGGCTCGGTTCCTTACACCTGTGATGAGCAATTTTTCTTTTGCAGCCGAGTCTGCTCCTGGACAGAAATTTGACCTTTCAAAGCAAACAAGACCCAAACCAAACCAGGTGAACAATGTCAACAAATGCAGCAATACTGCAGGCTATGGAGAGCACCGTGCCTTGAGGCATCAGCCAAAGCTTCCCTTGGATGGAGTTCAGCCTTAAACTGATTAATTGGGAAAGGACAAACGAAGGAAGAGAGAGGGAACAAAAAACTGTGCTTAGCTTAAGTATTTGACCTGAATATCTCAAAAAGCTTTGCAAGCACAGATCAATACTAATGATTTTCAGCTAAGATTTGGCATGTGGATTCAGCAAATCAGCAACAGTCAGAAGCAAATTGGTCATTTAACTCCCAGCTAATTCCCCTCAGGAATACTCTGTGAAATGCCAAGCCTTAATAGCACAGTGGCAGCTCCTCAAGGTAAACAGAAATAAAAAATAATAAATCCAGTGCATCACCTGTTTTTTTTTTGGAGAGCACAGTGAATACATCTCAATGCCTGCTTTTAACATGGGTAAAGATTTACAGTGCTTACAGAATATGCTCAAAATACATAAATACACCCTCTCAGGCAGGCAGCAGTGAGGTGAATCCTTGCAGATTTTTTCAGAAACATGATTAAAATAAAAATATATCACATCAGCCTGGCTCTGCTGCCAGTCCTGTCTGCACTGCACATCACATCAAGAACAGGAGATGAAAGGAGAGAACTGCAGGTGGCTCCAGGGGTCCCTGCACAGCCTGTTTCACAGTGGGTCCCTCTGCCTTGCCAGGAGATGGAGCTGAGTCCAAGGAGTGGGAAGAGATGAATGACCTCTCAAACTGGCTTCAAAGTCCAGGAGAAGGAAGTCCAGGAGCAATGCATGTGTTTGCTCTTGATCAGCCAAGTGAGACCAGGTTCCCTGTTACAGGAAACTGGCCCAGGGTCTGTTTGCTCCCTTCCAGCCTCGGTCTCCATGGCTAAATCACAGATTTTCAGGACCTACAATCAAGTGCAATCAAGAGCAGGCTCGTAGCCCTCAGTTACTGGGAGATCAAGCCAGAAAGGAGGAGAGAAGAGTGAAGAAGCAGCATCCTCATCAAGCTATTTATGTTGTCCCAAAACTGTAGAAAGGTGGATTTAAACTCTTTAAGTTTGGGGTATTTCCAGCCTGAAATCAAGGGAGTGGGTTTGGGTTTGTACAAGACAGCAAGATAAACAGCTCCCACTTTTAAACCTGGAAATGGAGACACAGAGAACAAGAAAGACAGAGGGGGGAACTGCAGAAAAGTTAAAATCAGAACTCTGTCTTCTGCTCCTGACACTCCCAGAGCAATGTGAGAGTGTGGGAAGCGAAGGCAGCCCAAGCACAGAGAGCAAGCCATTCCAGGCCAAACAGGATAAATGGACAAGGATGGGGTATTCCCTTCATTTTCCATTAAAATACAGCCAGCAGCAGGATCCCCTGCACTGACATTCATCCTGCCAGTGGGATGCTGAGGGATACACCCACAGCCACCTGCCCTGGCAAAGGCAGGAGCGTTGTTCTGTCCCAGAACATCCATCAGAGGGCAGATCAGCACCAGCTCTGCACCCGGGTGGGTTATTAACATCCCATCCCTTGGTTTGGTAGCAGCCAAGCAGCAGGAAAAATCAGCAGGAATTGTTTTCCCTCTGTACTGCAAGACAAAACTCATTCAGACACAGGGAGGTGTTTAAAGCCACATCAAAAGGTTTGGCTCACGATCCTTTCAAGGCTCTGGAGAAATTAATTTCATTCTGTTTTCATGGTTGCAGAGAAAGCTTAAGGAGAACTGAGAAATCTGCAGAGTTCTCTAACCACAGTGAGGAACCACACGATGCACACCAGTGACACACAGCCAGCACAGCTCTCGCTGCAGAGTTTTTGCCTGGTTTTGCCCATTTTGTGGTCACTGAGGGTCCAAGGGGCAGGAATTTGCAAAGCCTTCCTGCCCCACAGCAAACCTGAGCAGGATTCACCCTGGCACCAGCACATGCACTGACACAAAGTCATCTGGGTTTAAGCTTTGGACAGCTCAGAATTCTGCAGCTGGATTCATATTCCTGTTTTTTCACTTCCATAACCAGACTCCTGCTCACCACTGCAGCCACCTGCAATACCTGCAGCCACAGGAGACTCAAGGCTCAGGTATTACCAGCAGTGAAACTCTGTTTTATTCCTTTAGGGAACAGATGTATCTACAGTAAATACCACAGCAGGAGGGGAGAGGGGAAGTAGAAAACTTTTGTCTTGAAATTAAGGGGATTCCTTGTTCCTGCAATGGTTGGTGTAGTTGTAAATAATGAGGAGGAAATGAAAGCTCTGCCTTAAAAAATACCCAGTACTTTGAATGTGCAAACATGACTGAAACCTTTGAAAGAACAATTGGGAAGGGAAGAGGCAAAAAGAGTGAAAGCAGAAAAGCCAAATGTACAAAAGCACCTCAAACCCCCTTTGTTTGTTTGTAAGTAACATGATCATGCAAGCTGTGAAGCAGAGTCAAGACAGCAGAAGAGTCTTAAAAGCGCAAGAAAATGGATTTAAAGGAGTTCCAGGGCTGATGTGAAACTGCAGAGGGTGGAAAACTGAAGGGTGCCACTGGTGGAGCCTCTTGAGCAATTCAGCCAAGAGCTGGAGGCCTCTGACCACGTCACAGAGCACCACAGAAACCACACCAGGCTCCAGGACAGGAAGGCTTCTGCCTTTCCTCAGCAGATGTGGGACATTCACACCAGCAGCAGCAGCTAAAACCACTGAATTCTGTATGAAACAACTGCAGTGGAGTCCTCCTAAGGGAGGCAGGCAGGTTTTAGTGCCAGCCCTCTCTGCTGAGGTCGCTCATTTCTGACATTGTGGCACGAGACTGGTCACCACCTTTATTCCTGGTTCAAAGACACGTGAATTCAATCAAGCCAGACACAGTGTTTATTTAAACTGGACAAGCTTTGCTCTTAATTTGATGTAAACAATTCAATTAAACCACCTACAAATTCAGTGCAAACCTCACGGCCGTGGGGGTTTGCCACAGGGTTGTGAGCAGCGCTGTGCTGATGGTGCAAGAGCTTTGGCCAGTCCTGAAAAATTAAATAAAGCAAAAAAAAAACCCCACCAGCCACACAACAAAGTAGACAGCAAATACTAACTCCCTGCAGAAAAAAAAAAAAAAGAAAACCCAGCTGAAACACCGTGAATAGCAGCGTTTCTTTCACAACTTTGTGCACAATGCAAACCTTTTTATGTGGGAAAGTGCCGTGTCAAGCCCTCAGAGCTGCAGGCCACAAATACTGCAGAATGCTGTGGTTCTGTGGCACTCTGTGCTGGTTCACATTGAATTAGCACACACCACTTTCTGCACTGGTCCTTGCTCTAATGTAATTTGTATGGGCTTCCATCACTGATTCATGCTTTAGGAACTCTGCTTTCTCTAGAGCAAGGGTCGGGGTAAACTGTAGGTTTTGGTATCTTTTAATGCCAACAAAAAGTAATGATAATATTAATAATAATATTAATATTATTATTATTATTAAAAATAATAATAATAGCCTCAGCACAGAAAGCTTGAGTTGGTATCTCTGTGTTTGACGTGGACAAGTGGAAATGGGGTAGGATAGGAAAACAGCACAGCAAACTTCAGTGAGGCACACCTTTACCTCCAGAGTAACCTACCAGGAAAAAAAAATTACACAAAATCACCAAGAAAACCAGATAAGCCACACTCCAATATTTCTACCTGCAATGTTAGAGATCCTCTGTGGGCTAAGGAGAGTCTTTGGCAATCTGAACTACTCCCAGGCAGCAGGAAAGCAAAGCAAAAGGTTCCTGCAGCTTCAGACCCTCTCTCAGCCTGCAGGAAGGATGCTGGAATTAGGACTGTGAGGAGTTAATGATTCAAGCAGTCTCCTATATTTTCTTTGCTGCAGGCAGGAGAGAAGCACACGAGGAAGGAATGGGAGAGAAGCACACGAGGAAGGAATGGGAGAGAAGCACATGAGGAAGGAATGGGAGAGAAGCACACGAGGAAGGAATGGGAGAGAAGCACATGAGGAAGGAATGGGAGAGAAGCACACGAGGAAGGAATGGGAGAGAAGCACATGAGGAAGGAATGGGAGAGAAGCACACGAGGAAGGAATGGGAGAGAAGCACACGAGGAAGGAATGGGAGAGAAGCACACGAGGAAGGAAGGGTTACTCACAAGGTGTGCTCAGGCTGCAGTGCCCCAAAGCCTCTCCCACGGGCCAGAATTCACCACTGGGCACAAGGAGATTCTGGTTACTGCCTGATTTTTCTGGGCTTTCACAGCTTTTGTCACTTGTGAGGCTCTGTCCAGCCAAGGTTCTCCTGCCCAGATGGAGTTAAATATAAAATTGACACACACAGAGCAACTGTCCAGACTTAACAAAAGTGGAAAAACCTCGACTAAAGATTTTGGGTGCACTTTGGCTTAAAACTTCTTAAACTTGGTTTTTTTTTTTAAGTTATACTCATTCATTCCTCACTCTGAAATCCCCAGTACAAGATTCTATTATTAAGTGATACAATTAAATAAACAAAACCAGGATTTCGTATCAATTAGCCTTGCATGAGTGGCCACTGCAAAGGTCAGAATAGCAGAAAGGCTGAAATAATTCAAAACAAGATAAACAAACAAACAAATCAATTCAGAACCCCTGAGATGCTGCTCCTCTGTTGCATATTTTACACATATTTTTGACTCTCTGGACACTCAAAAACTTCAGTATGTACAACTCCATCTAAGGAGCTACAGAGGAGTTATGAGAAGTTCAGCTGAGGGTTAATGATCCTGACTTTTTGGCCAAGCCAATGAGCCCAGAGGAAGCCCCATTTTGCCATAATTTGATTGCTGTTGGCACCCAAACATCCCAGCAAGCAGCGCAGACTTCACTCGTGCAAAATTCTCTCCTACAGAGAGCTTATGATTCTTGATGAAAAAAGTGCTGCTTTTAGAATTAAAGTTTAAATTAAATCATCTACTGCTGTGTAGCTTCAATTGGCCGACCTCAAATCCATCTGAGCTGGGTGGTTTGGCTGTTTAGACACTTTTTTCCTTTCAGGAAACTTCTCTTTAATCAGAACATTCCCCTTACCCATCAAAATGTGCAAGTTCAGTTTTCAGGAGCAGAGCAGGCAGCAGTCACCAACCACCAGCACTCTCTGCTTACCCAAAGGTCTGCCTGCAACAACAGCCCCGTGGGGAAACCTCCTCTTCTGGCTCATCCTCCCTTTTCAAATGAGTTGTCACTCCAAAAAAAAAAAAACAAACCCACACCAGAGCAACAGCATCTGCAATATTGTTATTAACAGGGTACCAGCACATTCCCTCGACCACTGCTTAGCTCTGCATTCCAGCTGGCTTTAAAAATTAACTCTAGAACACAGCTCCTACAGAGCTGTAGGAAAACTGAAAGGTTTGGGTTTTTTTTAATCCCCTCAAATGTGTGCAGTTCGAAGGTCCCAGGCTGCTGTCATTAACTGGCAGGAGGAAAGTGCCTTTCATGCAATGGAACTGAACCTGCTCTTACTTTCACCTCTCCATTTCTTGCTACCTGCTCAAGAGCACTTTTAAGCTCTGACACTGTCTCTCAGCAAGTTCATTTTTCAATTGTCAAACTTCCAACCCCAACAGGGAACAAACTACAGCCCACACCTCTTAATGCAGCCACAAAAATAGCTCTCATGGCACAGTTTTTGATTTTTCACACTCCTTACTACTCCTTTCTATTCACAAGTCAAGTGTCCTGGAGCAGAACTTACTGACAACACACGCTCTCTGTTAGTAACTAAACAAGCCCAGGACTTAAGGCTCCAAAGTACATTCAATCCACCTGTAAGGGTGAAATGGAGATGACAAACCTGCCGGCTCCTTGGAGCAGTGGAAATCCTCTTGTCCACCTTGCACTGCAACATTTAAGCTTTTGCCACAAAGCCACTGGAAAGCCACTCACATATTTGTGTGTGTACACGTATTTGCTGGCAGAACTTACACCCAAAAAAGAGAAAATCGTGTCATTCAGAGGGGATGGTTTTTATTTGGAAAGTTGGCACTATCATTTATTGTGCTACTTAATAATGAGATAGAAAATGTTTAATTTTCATACAGTTCAGCCTGGCTAAATATCACCATGTGGCATGTAGTCTGCAAAGTATCAAACTTCAGTGAATTTTAAAAGTATTGCCTGTATAGATTATTTACTCAAGTACTTTTAAAGCACAATACTGGTTCCAGGCACCACTTACAAACAGTCCCCTGAGGCAAGACTCTGCTTAAGAAGTTAATTACCAGGTAAGAGTGACCTGGGCTCTGGATCTCAGTTCCCAACAAACAACTAATCCTCAGTCATTCCTCTCCAAAGAAAAAGAAGTGAAAGAACAGCAGTGTCAGAAAATCTGCTCTGATAATGTTACAGTCTGAGTGCATATCAGGGGTAATTGCATGTCACTTCTTCAGAATACTGAATATCGCTTTTCTAGTCAGCTTAATAACACAGCTCAAAATGTTAGTGCAGTGAAATCCAAGCAGAGCCTACCAATTCACATCATGTGTATTTAAATTATTTTAGCCCAAAGACATCCCAGACAGTGGCCAGGAGTCTGTTGCTCAAAACCTGCAACACAATCAAATTTCACTTACAGCCTTTGTACCTTTCCTCTTCCCTCAGATAATTCATCTTGGCAGAACAGAATTCACCAGCCTGAGACATCACCCTGCAGCAATTTTACAGTTAACTAAAATCAATTCCTGCAGGAACAAAAACCAGTGTTTGCAATAACTTAGTAAAGTATTTACTCCCCAAACACGATCTCTAAGGCAGTTACAATTTCCACCCAAAAGAAAAGGACAGCAGTAGAAAGATTTTAAGAGCAGTGAGTCATCATCTACCTTCCCTTTTAACTTTTCATTTTCCACTCTTCTTTCAGCCAGGTGCAAACAACTACCAACAAGCCCTACAAGTTTTGTTTAACCCACATGTATAAAATCAGACACTTTTTTTATCACTTACCTGTTCTTTTTAAGCACAATTATTTCTTGCTATCAGAAGGCAGCAGGGCAGAAGGCTTTAGACAAATCTCAAGCAGTAACTTCTGCAGTAAGGCTGAAATGGTTCCTCCCATCTCCCACCTGCATTCTGTGTCCACCTCCACCTGTGTCTGACTTCCTCAGGGATCCTGTGGAACTGCTGCAGGGAACCAGTTTCTAGAAGGGTGACTGAGCAGCCATCAGCTCTCAGAACCCCAGGAATGAACCAGGAGACACCCTCAGTTTCAGCCCATTCTTTCAGCATCACTTGAGGCACAGCTGAACTCCCTGTTCTGCTCTGAAGCCCCAGGCATTCCCTGTGCAACACCTGTGTCTTTTGGCAGCACCACATGCTAATAATTACCTGTCCTAAACTCTCCCACTTGGATTTCTAAAAATAACCAGGTGATCTCAACATAGGAGCCGGCCAATGTGGCATAGGTGGGAAGAGGAATTAAGAGAAAGATGACCTGGATGAAAATTTCATGCTTTAAAGATTAGAATCATCCCTCGTGATGCAAGGCATCATCTTCACTTGTCATGTTTTAATAGCTCTGTGACAGCAAATGCAAAGAACATTTCAGTGTGGTGAGAACAGCCTCTCAGGATTATGCAGGGTGTTACTGGGAGTGTGCAGGTGACACTGGCTTTCCACTTCGGGTGTTTTTCTGCCTCTGAAGTGCCAGAGGAGATGGCTCTTTCAGCCAGGTTATCCTACCATGCCACCACACTGCCAGCTTAACCCCAAAAGATGCCTGCCATAAAAAGGTTCATTGCTCAACCTGCATGCCAGGCACCTGCAAAGCTCCCACAAGTGAAATGAGAATCTTTTTCCAAATTGTTCATTCAGCTTCCATGACAGCAACCCTGATCACTGCTGGCTCCCAGGATAAGAACATTTCAACAAGACAGGAAACAAAACCTCCAAGTTTCCACCAGAATGACTAAAGTGACAAGAGTCTGAAACAAAGAAAAAAAAGAAGTGCCAAGGAGAACTGGCAGATGTTTTTGCACTTGGTTAAAAAAAAGTTCATTTCTAATTAGAAGATATTTGATAGGTGTTAGGGCAACCTTTAAAGAAAAAGCAGCAACTGCTTCCATATTCTGAGTCTCTGAGTTTTCAGAGCATTTTTCTTCTTACCAAGCCATATTAAAAATACTTTAGTTCATTAATTCAGACATAACTAATATTTTCTATCAACAGATTAACTCCTATCAGTATTTTCCCTACAGTCATAGCAGAGACTGATAAAACAGAGATCACTTAACATTTGAAAACATGAAACTGTTCTGTCTCTCTAACCAGAGGACTGCTATAAAAAAAAGCCTTCACAGGATACTATTGGAGTAGAATTCCCTGCAATATCTTCAGCCACTCAATGTCCCAGAGAATTCTGAGTCCCATTTCCTGCTCTTTGAACTCCTACACAGGTGCTAAGCACCCACTGGCCCTGAAATGCAGAAACCACAGGGAATGCAGGAAGCAGCAAAGCAGCAGCTGATCTAGCCAGAAGGTGACTGGCTGGGCTAAGTGCAGCACATTCCTATTAAAAATGGATAGACTTGGTTTTCAATTAGAGTGGCAAAGAGTGGGAGTTACCTTGTGTGCTTTCATTTCCAAATCAAATATTTATCAGAGGAAAACCACAGGTGTCACTGACAAGGAGAGATTAGCTGTGACTTAAAACCACACACCTGGATTGAAAAGTGGTGAAACATGCTCTGCTTACTAAATAACCTTAAAAATGCATGTGGTGGCCCAGGCAAATTAGAAGCCTTTCATTTGTTTCCAAGAAGTAGAATTTAATAGTATTAAAACTCTAAAGTGGCATTTTTCCCACAGTGCCTGGCATTAATGAAGTTTTTGCAGCTGAGAGCCTCCAACCTTTGTGTCTCAAGTCAGCTGAGTGGGTGGCAAGAGCAGAGGCACCAGTGGCAGCACCTGGGGTGGGGAAGGAAAACAAAGGAGGCGAGAGTTTTGAAGAGTTAGTTTGCTCAGTGCAATCTAACACTCCACAAAATGCTCCAGTACCAGAACTTACTGCAGCATATTTAAATTCAGAGCTCAGGTCTTCCTTTTTAAAAAAGCTTCTTCAGCAAGGGCACATGGAACCCAAGCTGGAACGTGGAAGCTGCCAAGAACATGGGAACTGTTGCAAAGCAACACAGAGGAAAAAGGTAATTATTGTGAGTCCTATATTAGAGCTGCCCTCAAGTTCACTTGAATCCTTCCCCTAGTTACTAGGCACAAGATTCTGAACCTACAAGCTGTGTATATCATGCAACAAATAGCAGGTTTCTGACCTAAATTAGGAGAGCCTTTATGAAACAGGAAGGGTAAGATGGATTTGAAAGATGGAGGCAAACAAGAACCCAACCAGTCTCTCTCAAAGTAAAAGTGATTTCACAGTTGGAGAATACATGAGAACAAATATTAGCCAGATTCAGCCTCCTTCTCCCTTAATTCAACCATTTCCTTTTGTTTCCACAGGTCTCTCTTTCCCACCCCACAATGTGACTGCTTTTGCAAAGTCTCTGCTTATTTTAAGCATTTGCCTTATGATTCTGAATCATACTGAGAAAGCTGTATACTACTAGAGGAAATCAAGTTCCCTAGCTTTAGATTCTTGAATTCCACCCAAGTAGGTGCCTAAAACAGCAAGCATAACTATTTGTGTCCTGGACATCCAGTTCTGGGATAATTTCATCAGGAATGAAGGAAGAAAGGATGAGCGACTGAGTTTCATAAAGACAAAAATAATTCAATTACATGATGCCACTTGAATGTGGATTAAGGCTGCCACACAAAAGTTAATCCTGTCTAGGTACTGAATCCTTTTCACTGAGGTGGCAAATCTGATGTTTGTTAATGAAAACAAGAATAGCACAGCCCCTTTCTGCTGCTGGTGGGCTGGACTGCTGTTTCTGCACAAAGGACACAGCAGAAACTCCTGTCATAAGGAGTAAGGGCAATTTAAGATTTAATGCTCATTCTACACCCCAGAACATTGTAGCCAAGTGGTGGTTTTAATTTTTTTAACTTCTAAGGATCTACGGCAAGTTTCCTTTTTTCCATATGCTCATTAGAGGCAAAAGAGGCCTTGCTTCTCCATGAATTTTCCAAAAGTGAGAGTAGCTACAGAATCACAATCCTCAAAGGTATAACAGTTCAATTAGAATGACATTAAAGGCTTATGGTAACAATCCCAACACTTGAGGTTAATGGCTGTAAATGAATCAAGAATTTTAGAAGTCCCATTCACCCTACCTAGGGCTCTGAGCATCCCAGTGCATTAATGTGTTGGAACTTGTGCTTTCACCAATTAGTCACGGTTCCTCCCGCTTCCGGTAGCAGGAATAAAAGCTGCTCAGAGCTGTCATTGTTCCACATCCCAGAAGAGACAGTTGCATAATTACTAATTACCTATCAGTGAGTCACAATAGCTGTGGAGCGGGGAAAGCCAAAGCTCCTGCGCCGAAGAGAAGCACTGAGATAACACGAAGGAGAAAAGCATTTATAAATATCTTGGAAGTGGAAGCGGGGTTAAATTTAGTTCGAGATGGCAGAGCAGCAGCTCGGTTACACAACCTTTAACTCCAAGAGCTCTGCAGGCAGGAAGGAGGCCAGAGCTGCCTGAGGGGCTGAGCAGTGCTCCACAAGAGAGGAAGGAGACCTGGAACTGAAAGTGGTGAGACCCCTCAACCTGCACTTCTCAATTTATGATGGCACAGCTCGTCTTGAAAATAGGAGCTGACAATTCCCATCAGCGCCACTGTTTCTGGAGATTTACTCAAACACACACAAAAACTGCACAGGCTTCAGCACAAAGAGATTGACAAACAAAAATACACCTAAACACATTTCCTC
Organism: Prinia subflava; assembly: GCF_021018805.1. Lineage (NCBI taxonomy): Eukaryota > Metazoa > Chordata > Aves > Passeriformes > Cisticolidae > Prinia > Prinia subflava. Next base: position 6,472,624 of record NC_086251.1, read on the forward strand.
AGAGCAGGGATTCTTTGGTGGCTTTTCTTCATTTCTGTTTTCAGGTCTGCTCAACAGGCTGGGAAATGGGTACAAATACCTCCCAGCTCGGTGCTTCTCAATCTAAGTTACCTTTACAAAATCTGTTTTTTCCTTCTCAACAAACATGGGATTTAATATTCCACTATGAAGAAAGGGCAAAATGTTCAACAGCACAAAACACGGGACAGCATCTGAAAACCTTTTTGCTCTTTGCTTCCAAGTTTGAATTTCAGACCAATAAAAACCATCTCGGTTGGGTTTTTTAGTCTTAAAGGAAGGGCTAAGCTTAAAGCTGGCAGACCCCAAACCACAGCTTGCAGATCTTTAGGATTGTATTCTTGACAGAAAATAGGAGGAATCTGTGAAAACAGAATATTCCAAGACATAAAGGTTAAAACCCAAAAACCCACAGCATTTTGGTGATGCACTTACTTAATGCTACCTTTCCCTCCCTCACCATGAAATGCAGATGCCAAAAATAACTGCAGTTGCTTGAAATGTTAATCTTAAAGCTTCTGCAAAACCATAATACCTTTTATAATCCATATGAAAATGCAGATTGGTCCATACTATTTAAATAAACTTGAAACTAATAGTACAAATTAGCAAGCAATGACAATTACACACAAAAAAGTCACCGTGACCAAGGATACCTCACCCTGTGTTCTGGTTTCAGCTCATGAAGATTCAGATTCTGAGGTTTTGGTGGGTTTCCTGGGGTCTATGTTTTGGTTTGTGATTGAAGTTTTTCTTTTTTGCTTTTTTTAAAATGCACATTAGTCAATAACTTGATTTTCACAGTTTCTCACAAAGGAAAAGAGCACGTTCATGTATATTAAGATGACATTTAAATTATCCAGGTATTTTCCACAAGTGACACTAAACAACATAAAAAAATACAATGAACACTGTAACACTTTCAAGGGATTTGTTTATTTTTGGTTTACAAACAAAGGCACCCAATATTTCTGTTTATGTCTTATAAAAGCTCACAGATGTAGCATTTGTTTCCAAACGTCTGTTCCTACAGCAGAGAAAAACATTACAGGAAAATGTAATTTTTTTCCTGGTCCCCAATTTAAATACCAGTAACAGTTCAGTGATAAGGGTGTTTCAGTCTGTTCCTCTTCCTATTCACCAGCTGATACCCCTCCTGTAACTTGCCAGTCAAAACACTGAGTCTGCCTTGGTGGACCAAAATCCAGTTCCAGTCTATTTCTGACCAACATCCTTTATTCATGTGCAGTCACTGGTGTGAAGAACTGCAGGAGGACAGGGCTCCCACAGGGAATAAACCCAACAGTTCCAGGCAGAATTTCCCAGACTGACCACAGCAAGTGCCAAGACCAGCAGAATAAATGTGATACTGAATCTACTGTCAGGTCAACAGAATGACTGATGAATTGGTGTAAAATACCATCAGGGCACAGAACAACAGTCTCCCAAGAGGGGAAAAAATGGGTTTCTAAATTGGCAAGTGTTTAATGTAGAGGTTCAATAAGCTTAGGCTTTAAGTAATCCCTCTCTTTGTTATTTATCCAGAAAGACTAAATTTCTAAGCATTGACTTGGATCAGAAGTAATTGGTGCATTGGCTTCATAGTTTATCTCAGTATTAACAAATCAACGTTAGAAGTATCATGTTATAATGTTCATATATTATGTTTATAGTCAGAAACAACCCAAATTGCTAAGGGGATTGTTTCACAGAATAACTTTCAGAGTATGATGTACTTATCTTTAGCAAACCTCAGCCACGTGCCAACATGGGACAAGGGGTGTCACTGGACAGGAGGCCCCTCTAAATAAAATCTATAATTCAGGAATGCTTAAGCATACTTTCAGGTCTAGTGAGATACTTGGGGAGGCAGCTAAAAATGTCATATACCTACTGTATCTGGTAAAGTGTAACATCTCCAAGCACAGAAGCCTTAATTGATTTCAGCCACAGTCAGAGATCTCTCACACAAGGTGTGGTCCTAGACCATTTAGGCTTTTCATCACTAGCTTTATATATACACCAGTAATTTTAAAAAGAAATTACAGCTTCACTACTTACTACAGAATATTTAGCTTCAACAAGGAAGCCATTACATTTTCAAAATGAGATATACACCTGCAGGAAAGGTGTTCTCTTTAAAGTAAAAGTTTTTAGAAGAATAGCAAAATAAGTTCTTTACAAATTTATTTCAATAGGACAAAAAATTACCAAGGGCAAGTATAATGTAGTTCTTGTGTAATTAAGTCATTATTTGCCTTTCCAGGCAGATTCAAGAACAAATTGATCAGTATAAACTGATTTGAATGAACAAACACTGGGCAAGGGTGCTGGTCAGTGCATGAATTAGAGGAACACTACAGTGCTCTCAAATCTGTGCAACCAAAATTTAAAGGGATCTTCATGTATTGCCTTGGATTAAAGAAACAAGCATTCAGTCTTTTCTAACAACTTGCCATTTTCACAAATGCCTTCCCTACTGAAACAAAGTAACATGCAGAAAAACCCCCAGATTTCTTCAGGTTTAAACTTAATAATTTAAGTTAAAAGATAGCTGGAAGAACTGTTAACATCTATTCATTTTGGAGCAAGGTGCATGTTACTCTGCTTGCCCAGTGAAATGAGGTTTTACTAGAACAGGGATGAGAAAGTGTGCCTGTACATTGGAGTTGTCCATGCATCAAATTTAACAGCTCAGAGATTTAAAAAAAAAATCATTAACTCTTGAAGTATTTGCTAAGATTGCTTACAACTGGAAAACAGGTGTAACTCTTAAAGAAAGTCTACAGTTTGTCCAGCTACTACTACCAGCAATATAAATAGCAACCAAGCATAATAAATTCATTTTCATTACATTTACCCTTTGCAGACAGAAGTGCTGGCTCTGTGTGCTCAACAACAACAAAAAAATCATTGAAAAGAAGACAGTCAATGACTTTATTTACCCCTCTCTGGGTAACACCTCCTTTTATCTGCTCAATGCAAGGATCAATTCTGCTTTCAGAGTAGCAAATTGTTCATGCCGACACAAATGCAAGTTGGACACAGTCAGGTTCAAGCACAGAACCGAATCACAAAAGTGCATTCTGAAGCCCAGATATACAAAAGGCCTTTCAGTAAGTAAGGAAGGTTGGTTCATTTTTAAATTTCTTTTAAAGCAAAGGAGGCACCATCATTGCATCCCTACTTTGAGGGGAAGGGAAGAAGTGGCAAAACCTAATGACAAATTACAAAACTTCTCAATTATTTTATTTCAGGAGATCCAGAGTCACTTGTACACTTTTGCAACTTGCAAAACCCTTTTAATTTAGAAGAATTTCCAATAAATAAGTCTACAGCAACTACTATCTACTATGCCAATATTTATCTTGCTCAATGTGGAATAAAACTTAATAGAAAAAAAATCAGGTTAAGGCAGATTCCAATCAAACACGTTCCGAATTGCACAGTTATGTTGGTCAGTGGTCTAATATGTCTTCTCCAGGTCAAAGAGTTAAAGTTATCTAAAAGCTTTTCTAAGCCAATTCAGTGTGGCACTTGCCTTTTTCTTTGCTCCATTTCCAGGAAGATACACAGCTAACGTTACAAATACCAGACCGGTTATTTCGCACTTCAATTAAAAATGAAATTATGCTTCACGAAACGTGAGATGACTACATGTTACAGGGTTTGTGCAGTTAGACCACCATATGCATAGATGTCCTAATGCTAAATTCTCTTCCTCAGTATCTCATTGTACTGGAGGCTCTGAAGTAGGAGAGGAACTTGTAGCACAGACTAACCACAAAGTACCAGATGTTTCTTGCCATTTGTGACCTTGCGATGAAGATACGCCAGATCAGGATCACGAGAATCGTGTTGAAGCCGTAGCGAATGTTCCTTAACCTGGGGAAAAACAAAAGCAATCACCAAGGGCCGATGTACAAAGAGTCTGAAGAAAAAAGAACATTCTAAAAATTCACTTCTGGTGTAGAACACAATTTGTTTATTCATCTCAAGATACATTATGAGTAATGACAAGAGTAACAAATAGAGAAGGTTTTTCACTGCTGAAAAGCAGAATGAAAAACCAAGGAGCAGAGTCAGCCCTGTTGCTCACCACATGCACTTAACTTACCTAGAGAAGGCTGCCAACCAAACAGTGTTTAACACTCTGAACTTCCCCTCTCCCCACCATGTGTTTAAAACTTCTTAAACATGTAGAAGTAACTCCATCTGCCACTGATAACAATAACAAGAAAAAAACCCAAACCACCCCATCGTAAGAACTCAGATTTTCCAAAACCCAAACCACCCCATCGTAAGAACTCAGATTTTCCAGAAATTTCCAGCCAAGGAACCCTCTTCATTGCAATTTTAAACTCCTTCCTTCTCAAGGAACTGCATTTCAAGTGAAGGATAAACTAAGTGACCTTTTAGACCAACTGTGCTTTATAGCAATCTTCTTGCATGTAGAGATGGAAGCTTCAAGAAAAACAGCAACCAAAATTTGCTCACATTTCTTAGAAACAGAGCAACCTCTTTGGCTCAGTAGATCATGACAATTTATACTTTAAAGGTAGATCTTTTAGAGAAGTACAGCCTTTATCTTGTTTACAGGTAATGCTGGGTTCCTTTACAAATCTTACTTGCAGAGAAAAACAGTTTAAATGTGTGTGTTACAAAAGCAACAATTTTCCACTTGAGGAACAAATCTACCCAGTGTTCCTGAGAGAAAAATGTCCCCTGGGCTGCCAAATCTGGTTAATACTAAAGCAGTGGACTCCAGATTAAACTTAAGAATAGATGGCAACAAAAGAGACCAAATTAATACCTCAGAGTAAATTTAAGTCAGAATCTAAACCTTTTGCTGAACAACCCACTCACAAATTTTAGAGCTGGGGCAACCAGAGGCTGCTGCAGTACAAGATTATTTCTCGTGTCATTTTCACGATGATCCTTTGCACAAAGAACAGCAACTATGTAATTTCTATGCACTTTTTAATGGCATCTAAATAGAAACTAACAAAACCCACCCAAACAAAAGAACCCAGAAGGAACACTTGTTTAGCTATTTCCACAGTTATCACAGATACTATCTTTCAGAAATGTATTTATTGTTTTAACATATACCAACTCCCTCCACAGCTGCAAATCCTTGTCTTTAGAATGACAACACAAGTCACGACCTGGATTGTTCTTTTGTGTGCAATATCAGGATTGCAGACATGATGTAGCATTGCAGAGCTACATTTTAAGAGCATTTCACTCTTAAATGAGACAAATCAGGAAGTCTACAGCTGCCTTGATGAATCAGCCAAAAACAAAACAAGGGTAACTGTGCTAATAAAATTCTGGACAGTACCAATCCATCCAAAAGGCAGGAATTAAGGCACAGAGAAAAGGCTAAAGGAGATCATCCTACAGCACCAACACCAAAGTGTCCTGCTCTGAAGTGCAGAGTCTCTGCCTGATTATTCACCTGCCTCCAAAGGTCACATTCCCAGAACAGCTATTGTTCCATTAAACCTCACAAAGAAGCCATTCTGACCTGTGTAGCCATGTACCTTTGACCTTCCAAAAGGTCCTAGGGTAAAATCAAAAACCTGGATTACAGTATCCACACCAGTAATCCCAGACTGACACTGTAACTATTAATTCTGGCAGCAACTCAGGAGCAACAAATTTACTTTAGAAAGTGCTTCAGACCACTGGACTGGAACAGAAGAATTGTGGAGAACCTCAGCAGTTGCTACTAAGAACAATTAAATCATTACATGGAAAAGCAAAATTGAACAAATGCAGGGCACAGAAAACATAAAATTATACCTAAAATAAATAAATAAAAAAAGATTATACTTACTTATTTAAGTGTTTCCTAGCTGCAGGAAGGCCTGACATTTCTTCATTCAGCACGTATTTCTTCGTTCCCAGGCAGTAATTTTCCATATATTCTGCCCAGTGTAGTTGTCGAACATCAAAATTAAATGTCTGCGTAAGAGCAAAGTTTTCACTGTTAGTTGCCTAAAAATTCACCTATACATAATTCAAATGAAAATAAATGTCTTTATTCCAGATTAATCCGATTTGCTTTTGACACAAAAAAGTCATCCTTAATCCTAGAAACAGTCCAGATTTAGGTTCCATTCACCAGCTTCTGACATCATCTCTTCCAAATTTCAATCACTTCATGCCTAATTTTCCCTCCTCAGCAGTAATACTCTTCTCTCCACTTCTCAGTTTTCCCATTTCAACTGTCTGCAAGGAATTCCATTCCAAAAATAACTATATTCTAGTATGTTATTTATTTTGCAGCAACTAAATAATTCTAATATGCCCTAAAATAAACACTGCTCTGTGCCAACTTCACTGTTTGGTGAGTGCAGGGTTCTGTTAGCTGTGCTTAGAGTTGTACAGTTATATTTTAAATACAACCATCTGAGTGCCTTCTGCAGGAGAGATGATCACTATGATGAATTTGATACACAAGTATTTAAGTGATGTATTGATTTCCTCATCTCAAGATTCTACAGTAACAACGATTAAATCCCAACCAAATGCAGCAATTTGAAAACACTAACAGTTCAAAGCTCTGGTGTCTGGCATTTTGATTTTCAGATTTTTCCTGAACTCAATTTGCTAGGAGGAGGCAAGAGGACAGGAAGGGGTGCAAATACCATCCACACAAAAATCATCAAAAGCTATTTTATTTCCTACTTTTAGACAGCTTATTTAGAAATTTGGCAGCTTTTCTGGAATGTAACTACTGAACTGATTCTGGAAAACACTTCAGTAGCAAAGACAACCTAAGAATGACAAAGCTGTTCCAAGTGCATTAGGGAATCTGAGTTTCTAGAACTGTAACTGGTTATTTTTATTCTGCTAAATATTAACTAACAAAGTCATAGCAGAAGGGAAATTTAAATTCAATTGGGACACCTGAGCCATTGTTGGTGGAGGACATACGGAAAATTGGGAGTTAAGTTAAACCTTGGAAGAAATAACTTTTCTTTCTCCCTCAACAGACTGTCATCCTTGATTCCCTTCTCCCTGCCCTCTCTCATCTCTTCATGTCACTGGTGTGGCTTGTCACACAGCCCTGACACATCTGAAAGGATCTCCCAGGAACCTGCAGTGCTGAGCTGCACATCAGATCAGGTCCTTATTCCACCTTGAACTGCTGAGCTGCCACCCCGTCCCAGTCTCCATGGCCACAGCCCACAGCCACTTGCCTTTTTGTCTTCAGGGGTTAGCTGGTTCATCAGCATAGTCATGTTCTCAGTGTTCCAGGTCCAAGAATTGCTTGTAAAGTACTCTAAAAACATCATGGACTTATGAAGACGTGTTATTGTCTTCATCATCCTGCAGTCCCAGGCATGGAATGGACAGGTCACAGGGGTAAAGATTAGTTCAAACAAGTGAAATAGTAAGATTTTTTACCCTCCAACCCCCTACCCCATCTCAACAAATCCCATCTTGCTCTGTACCTAAAGCATATTATATTACATCAATAGGATATTTCTGCATAGTATTGTAGTGAACTTTGACTGTCCAATCTCTGCATAGAAGCAGAAATTATCACAGTCCTTTTCTTCCTAATCCTACTTCCCAGTGCAATTGCAAATTAGCATTTCTTCTCTTTTATTAGGGAGAAGAATATGTTGACTTCTGTTGGTAACTCCTAGTTTGGGACAGGGAGATGGAAGCCCTTTCCCTTCAGCACACTGGAATATTTAGCTGTACTCAGGAGTCTCACTTGACAGAAGTCTCAAATTGCACAGAGCAGAAGGTCTGTACAGGACCTCCCCTTAAACAAGGGAGGAAGTTGCCCTGATCTTCCTGCCCATTGTGCAAGACCAGATCTCTGTAACAGAACAGAGGTTTGCATTATGGTTACTAAGAGATCAAGGCTTAAAACCACAGGCAGCAAAGGGCAGGATAATATTTAAGGGCACAGACAGATCACAGCAGATCGTGTTCTACACTACTTCAAAATATGCAGAAATACCTCCCATCATCCTTTGTTATGCAGAGGAAGAAACTCTAAAAAACGATCACTTGAATACAGAGAAATTATGTTATAAGGATCAATTTGGGCAAGTTTCTCTTTGATCATACCATCTGAAGTGGCCCAAAAAAAGAGTATGAGTCATCCAGGCTCTCAGATGCAAAGCTTCCACATTTATGACAAGCAAATTGTTTCAAGTGTCTCAGTGCTAGAGATGGCCACTCAATTTTAATAAGTGCTAACTAGTACCACATGGCCTAATGCTATTAAATCCCTGCTTTGGGTGCTCAAGGTATTTTCATCTTACAGAAACTGAAAACTGCTTCCAATTTGATCCTTATAGCAGGACACTGATCATTTCAAGCACAATGGTAAGGGGGGAGGCAAAGAAAGCAGAACCCAGTACTAACAGGAAATGGCTTTCTGAAGGTAAATTTTGCCAACAAAGATTATAGAGGCAATAAAAACAAACTTATTTTTCTCTGAAAGCTGCCTTAGTGCATTTGTACTTGTTGAAGGGATATAGCACATTGTCCCAGAAACTCTTCTGAAGAAAGTATTTTGCATTGCATTAGTGTCCCTTACTGTCACTAGCAGCTGGCATCTCAGTCTCTAAAACACTAAAATTTCCTCTTTTTCTTCTCATGGAACGGAACAGCACAAACCACAGAGACCACTGAAAAATGTCATCTCTAAAGCACAAAAAGTACAAGTATTTTTTTAAGCTTCAGAGGAATGTGTCTACTAATTCAGAACTGACTTCAAATCAGCAGCTGATTTTATTATAAAGCACCTCTAGGAGCTTTCAAACACCTGCTTAGAGTTTCACCAGTTGGGCAAGCTGGCACCAGTGGGAGCTGAATTGAACTGCAGCTCTTCTGATGCCTAAATAATTGGGAATATAGACTCTGCATCCAAAACATATCCTGTGCAAGCAAGACTAAACTGAACTGAAAAAAAGGGATATTAGTTATGTCAAAAAATTAGGAGAATAACTCAAAACTTAGAAAGCAAAGATCTCACTGGTCAGATAAGCCAAAAAGACCTCAGATCTGAAATGCCTGGATGAAATTAGGGCCAAACAGCATTTAAGCCTTTTTACAGAGCTCTGTCCACTGACAGTCTGAAGATTATTTAACCTGACTTGCCCTTTTGAACCGTCCCAGTCTGTGTCCTTACACTAAGCTGGACGAGCAGCTGAATTTTAGAGCGCTTTGACTGCTGCAGTTTAAAACCCTCATGCCTCTGCAAAATATTAACTGAGCAAATGAATATCTGATTAGATAAGTCTATATTTTGAACTTGTTTCTGGACACTGACATTGGTTTTCATTCTTTTCTTAAAAAAAAACCAAACCAAATTTAAATTAATGCAAAGACTCTGCTGGGATTCTTTTTGTCTCTGCTCATGGATATGATTTTAGAGCTTAGCTAAGCTGATTACAGAAAAAAAAAAAAAAAAGCTTAAAAGAGGGGGTTTTTCCCTCCCTCCTTCCAACTTGATTTAGTGACTGACCAGAGTCAAATTTGATTCAGTGACTGACCACAGAACCAGCTGATTCAACCCATTAAGGAAAAAATTGTTTTTCTTTGTAGGGTTAGTTTCTTTCTCTACCAGCCCAAAGAATCCAATTCTCCACATTATCTCAGCTGCTCAATCAAGGCCAGAGTCGGCAGAAGTGGACCAAGTTTCTCTGTGACACTTTGCTGGTTTGCACTAAATCAACAGGAAACTACACTTCTCTTCAAGGAGAAGAAAAAGCAGCCTGGTGACATTGAGAGATGTCAGCAAGGAGTGTCCTTTAGTGGACACCTGTGTAGCTCTGCCAGACTAAGCTTTGACTTCAATGGCACCATATTCCTCCTGCCAATGGCAACACACCCAGCTCAAAACCCAGCACCAAGTCACACAATGGAAGCTCATCCCTCAACATGAAGTTTGAAAGGTTAGATATTCCAAAGACAGCCATCAGATATGAATCATAAATATCAACAGCAAATATAACCAGTCAGTACAAGATCAAGCACTGCATCACACCTTCCTCATCAGCTGAAGACAAAAAAAAGCCAGCTCTGCTGAGCATCCCACAGAACTGAGCATTAGTGGCAGGCAGCCAGTCTGGGTGACTTTCACCCAGATTCAAGGTACAATTTTGCCTCCTGCTTTTGCAGTCCTAACTGCCATCAAGACCAAGCACATCACAGCAGTTTGAGAAGCACATCACAGGAATTTAAGTTTAAGCAAGTTAATTCAATTATCCATAACTTAGGTGGGCTTGTTTCTACACCAGACAATTGAATGCAACCTGCCTTAAGGCTGTAACTGCAATTTGAAGAACTCTTACACACAACCTATTATGTCCAGGTTAAAAACAGTCCTGATGCCAAATACAAACTGATCCCTCAGTGGATCTACAGGCTGCCAGTCTGCAAGTCTCTGCACAAACATTATAGATGATTACTTTTTTTAAGAAGGCTCCTCTAGAAAACATAGAACAAGCTTTTAGATTTGTCTTTGTTCAATTTTCACCTGGTGTAAATTTTGAACTGTAAGACACTACTGAATTCTTATCTTTCCAGCAGCTCTGTGGTTGCTTTAAGCACACAATTCAAGCACTGTGAAGAGATAAAAATGTATTGATCTATTTAACCTGATTGTGCTCCTAACTCATTTCTGGTTTGTAAGACAGTAGCTACATGAAAGGTGCTTCCAGTTTTAAGAAGCTTTAAATTGAAATGACAGATGTAAAAAGACCTAATTCACACCTCCCTCCATATATCAGCCACACCTTTCCTTTAGCATTCTAAGAAGCAGTAACAGAAGAATTGCTGCAGTAATCTCTGAATGACAACTTTAAATATTTCATGTCACTTTTCTCAGAGCAACTGGGAAGATCTGCTTGGTGTGCATTTTTAGAGGATTTAACATTTCAAATATACCAAACTGCTTTTAAACAACACACGGTTCTGTCGTGCTAAGCACTATGCAAAGTTACAGGAACAAACTATGCCTTGTACTAAAGATAATTAGACAACTAATAAGCTTTGCTATGCAACTAAGTATATATGGCAAGCTACCAACAACACTACCTATAAACTTCAATGCTAAGTTTTATCACCACTATTTACATAACTGCATAATGCTAGAGCATTATTTAGTATAAAATATTAAATCTTCATTATGCCAGTCCTTTTTGTACATGTTCTTTCTATACAAATTTGGAAGAAATACTATATATTTCTTCCTGCCCTTTCCTTACCTTTTAATATTATCAGAGAATCGTTATATTCAAGAACCTTCAAGTAGATGCAAAAACAGCAAAAATATTTCCATTTCATCAGAAACATTGGTTCCACAAGTGAGGTGCAAAAGAATGACTTCACATTGCAGAAAGATTACAACAGATAAGTGCTTTGACAACAGGAAGATTTTTTGATTTTTATTATTATTAACATACTCATTTAGTTTTGAAGGATCATAGACCTGATCTATTTCTAATTTCTTTCTTTTCTTCTACTTGATAGAAATTCTCATTCAATTGCAGGACAATATCCTGATGGTATGCCAACAGTGCAGTTAAACCTGCACAGTGATTTCATTACTTATTTTTCTTGCATTGTACAAAACAGAGGCTTCAGTATATCCAGCATAGAGAGGGCAAACACCTGCCTACGTGAAGGCAGGTTAGCAGAACATCTGTATTTTCTCATGCTGATTTTATTACATTTTTACTATACTGTTGCTCTGCTAAATCACAGTGGAAAAGGTCACATTTTTAATTATGCCAGCACCTCTTCACTCAGAACATCATTATATTGAGTTCCAATAGTGTTTCCAAGTCTTCAGAAGTTTCTGAGTACATGCTACCTGGTAATTAATACCATTCTATCAACTGACAGAATGACCACAGCAACAGCAGTACACCCTTCCAGCCCATCACTTAAAGTAGCTTCAAAGTACTAGAAAAAAGTGCAAGAGTAAAGATCTGTCTCAAAATTCTTGTATTATTAAACAACACACGCTTGTTCCATTAGGTTTTAACACTGCACAGCTTCCTTGCATCTAGATATTCATTTACTTTCACTGCTTCTGTTGCAGGCTTCTGTTTTAAAATGCTTTAAAAAGAGACAGAGGAGTGCTGTCTAATGAAAGCAGCATTCCTGTAAAGTGGGCTGTGTAGCCAACTTAAAAGCTGTGACTGAAGAATAGCTCAGTTTAGTTCAATCTGCCATCCTTTCTCCAAACTGGAATCTTGTGCATCATAGGAAACTCATCCAATCACTGTTATAGTGAGTTAAGTAGGAATATTCGTATCAGTAAAAATTTATTTTCTATTCTGTAAAGTATTAATGTCACCAATTGTACCAGTAGTGATGAAAGTCCTAAATCCCATCTTTAGACATCAAGTAAGAACTTTGGAAAAAGCAAAAACAAGATTCAACACTCACAGTGTTAAAATACAAAAGTAAGCTAAATGTTCTAAACAGCATGATTATTCACAGCCTCAATTTACTCCCACTGGTCAAATACTCAACAGACCAGCTGCTTTTCAAAGCCTGACAAGATTCTGGCAGCACTCCTTCCCAGCCATGCAGAAGACAAGACCTTGGCATTTACTGCGTAACTATTTTAGTGAGGGATGAAGTTTTCACATCTGTCAGAGAATTTCTATCAATTTTTATTTAAAAAAAGTGAAAAATGCAAGAGAACCTAGAGGTTAGGATGTTTTATATACCTTCTTTAGAGTTGAAAATCTTAAAACTTTTTAATGTGGGAAGATTGTTATATAGGCACAGCCGACTGCAACTGCTGCTGTGCTCAGTATTCCACTGTTGCAGCTGAGAAGTTTTCCTCTACAAACCACTTACACAGCTCCTTTCTACTCATCCAGTGCTGTAGCAGCTTTTACCCTCCTTGTAAGACAGACCTGGACTACAGGACAACAAATAACTCACTTGTGTTAATATACTGTCAACACAGGAGAGGTTTTATAGTCTGAAGGCAAATGATTGTGAAAATGTAACACAAGCAATGAGTTAAGGGCATATGGCTTGGCAAATCTGAAACAAATCAAAGTGGTACCTTATATTCCATCTACATGATTTAGTTATTATTTTCACCACTTTAGTTAGCTAAATACTAGCCTAAATATTATAAACTGAATGGAATGTTGAGATGATACAAACCAATGTACCAGGTCAAATTGTATCATCTACAGGAATAATCTGCAATTAAAGGCTCAGTCCCTCATTCCATTTTCAGTTTATAAAAGCAACAAAAACCTTAACACAAGCCACTTCCTAGAGCTTAATGACTGACTGGGATTCTGATCCAAGGCATCCCTTGGAGAGCATTGTTACGCCAGTCATTAAACTCCTCAAAATGCAGCCACTGGATTCTTATTGCTTAGTTAGTAAACCTCGATAGTGCCCAGGCCACGTCTTCTTTACAAGTCTCCACCACCTTATGGGGAAGGTATTTTTAACCCTGTCCCTCTTACCGTGGTTTCCGACCTGTCAATCTGAGCAAAACATCAAGGCAAAAACACACTGTAAGAGTCTCTGCACACCGACAGTGATACAAGAGGGGGCTGCAGGACAACTTAAACTGAGGTACTCTTGCTACATTTTCTAATGGATACACCTTGTAATAATTAATCACCGTGTTTTCTGTAGGAAAAAATAAGGATCAACACATCTTTAGGATTTATTGTCCAAGAACAAACATCACTTACTCTATATCTTTTAATTCTCTTTACCTTGACTACTCAAAACCCCAAGCTATCCAACAAAAAACATTCTCATTTTTGCTAGAAAGTTCAAAGTCACTTTGAATTTGAGGACCTGTTCTCAGGAAAAAAAAGGTTGAGTTTTAGTCACAAAACATTCAGGGTAAGAAAAATACCAAAAAAAAAAAAAAAAAAAAAAAAAAAAAAAAAATCAACATATATCACAGCGTAAGCATAGCTTTGTTTGAAAGTCAGAGCAACAAACAAGGCAGAGCCAGTCACCATTACCTTGGGCTTCTTCCAGTAATCCTGAGGTAGGTATCATACAGGAATGCTGGGGCCTTATGGCTTACAGCAATCCAGTAATGATATAAAAGGTGATTGGAAGTTAAATTTACATTGGGCCGTCTGAAGGCCTGTTCGAGAGGATTCCTCTTGAAAGTGGAAATTACATGGTATTCTGAGAAAGAGAAGTTGCACAACAGCTTTGATAATCACCATGTAAAATGTAATGCTTTTCAAAGTACATTACAGGGTACAGCACCAACAGCAGTGTCTTATTTAAATAAACACCTTAACTCTTCTACAATGCACAGAAACTAAAACAGTTACAAGTTTTTAACTTAAAATACTGTTGAACTGGTTCTTACTATAATCAAGAGGTAGTCTATGCCTTCATCTTCAGTATCACATTTTATTGTAGCTTCTCTCTTTCTGTTGCTGTTCCCTACCTTAGAAGTCGGTGGTTTCCAACACTGACAGCAATTTCAGTTTATAAAGCATGTAAAGCTATTTAAATAGTCATCTATATTTCATGAAGAGGGTTATTCTGATTGCTTCTGTGAAGGATTTTAAAACAGATTGAGGACTCTGCAGTCATCAGGAGCGATTTTAAATTACATTTTCAACCAATTTATCCAAATTTAGGCATTAAGAAAAAAGCAATTAGGGTGGGACTCCATGAGAAATTCTTGATAACACCTGTAAATTCAGTACATAACAGATGCAGGGTCTTTAAAAGTTATGTGGAAATTCACCTATCCTTTTGATCTTAAAACTTTATACTGTTGTTTAAAGTAACACCCTGATTCAAACTGGGTGAATTCAGCAATTTTCCAAGTTTAATTGAAGCAATAATGTTTGCAACAACAGATCCATGAAAAATGGGCAAAAGCAAGTAAAATAGATTCAAGTATTGAGGTTAACCGAAAGAAAACAAAATAATCTGAGCTTCAGAACTCAATTTCTAAAAAAACTGAAAACTAATCAATGGTTTTACTGTGCCAAACAGCTTGTATTGTTCTTTACAACATAAACTATTACCAAGTTGTTGGCCTAGGGGTTACATCCTAGCCAGGATATCTTAGAGCTGATAATAGGTAGTCTTATTTCCTTAAAGGCTACTCTTCCCTGTACATGAATTGTTGAACTGTCATGCAACGATCTGAATATTAAAAATTCCACCTCAGCCAACATTCAAGCCAAACACAAAGAACTACACAATGGCAAAACTATAACCACACCTCTCAATTATGCAGATGTACAACACATTTAATTGTGGGCTATTTATTAATATTTTTTTCACATGTATTTATTGACTTTGGCATTTCACCCAGCATCATTACTGCTCCTCTGAGCAACACTTCTCACCACACACTGCCTACGCTCTGTGGATTAGGTCATGGCAGCTGCAAACAGAAAAATCAGTTCTCCCATAGTTTAAGTTATAATGGAATAAGAGTAACAAAAAATAAACCCCAAAAAGAACCAAATGAAATGGAGGTAATGCTGCAGCAGGCTGGAGGGGAGAGAATTAACAGTGGAAGCTAAAGAGAAAGCACAATTCACTGCAAAATTGAGAGGTCTGGCTAAAATAGCAGTTTCAAAAATAAAAATGCATTGTGGTTTACTGATTACAACCTGCTTGATTTTTTTTTATTAAGGCTAATGAGAAAAAAAGAAATACGGCATACCAACTTCACTCCAGTGGAAAGGATTGGTGCCACCTGTTGTACAGTTATACACCATGACTTTTCTTGGTCTGGGGGAAAAAAGATAAAAGAGCAAGTTAGAAGAAAACACAGACACTTTTAAAAACACAGACAACAGAAGAGATGCCCAAAGTTATCCTTTCCCTCAGCAGCATCATTTATATAAAGCAGAAAGCATCAGTTTCATGGTCGATTTTTTGCTTTAGCATCTTCCAGTATTTTTCCTCCTTCTTTAATTATCGCATTTCTTTTACTTCAGAGAAGGCATCACCTACACGACTGCAGATTGTATTGATTATGAACAAGACCCAGGATAGAATTTTCAGACACAGCTTCATAAGCTCAGTAGGTGATGTCTTCCTCTGGCATAAGCAAGTTACACTTTGAGAGACTAATACTGTCAGAACCTTAGATTCCTTTGTCTGAGGGAACAGCAGGACACTGATGAGGATTGCAATACAAGACCGGTTTACTAAATACACAACATCATTTCCAAATATTCAGTACTCTCCTCTGTCACCATTCATACCTATTAATTGCAGAATACCAGGCTGCAGCGAGTGCGGTGTTGACAACAACATCGATTGGGACGAGATCTGCTAACGCATCGTTGGAAGCTCTCATCGTTCGAAGAATTCCTTTTCCTGCCTTGAAGAACAAAACAACAACAAAGAGAGACACAAGACCCAGCAGTAAAACATATGAAGCTTTTCTGCCTTCCAAAAGGAGGGGGGAAAAGTAAGTATATTCATTACTTACAGCAATGAAGATACCACTAGGTCCATTGAAGTTATCAATCCAGCCCTATGAGGAAGGGGAAGAGGGAAGGGATTTGGTTAGAGCATACTGAAGTCAGCAACTTCAAGTGAAAATTTGAGCAGTTTCTACATGTGTAAGGGCTGGAGGAAAAGGAGACCAAGGAGAAGAAAGATTTTGAACTCCATTTAACTAAATAAAGTTTTTCCATGGCAAATTCTGGTGATGTAACAAGTTCCTGTGACTCAGACAAAAGATCTACGTGTAGGACACCATGCTCCTACAGAGAGACATGCTTATTTATTTCTTAGGGAATGAACTGCAATTGTCCATTAAAATACGTTGATGTCCAAAGTAGTCAAGTATTTTTAGACTAGCAACTCAGGTGTTTTTAATTTTTCAACCAAAATAGACTCTTGCTCAACTTTGGTGACAGTATTTAGACACTATATACTGTTATCAGTCATCCAGAAGCAACCAAGACACAACTTCATTGTCCAAGAGATTCTCCTCTACAGAAGTCAGTGGATAAAGAGGCTCCCAGGGTGTACTACAGTCTACAGCAAGATGGTCAGGTGGCAACTCAGGACTTACAGGAAAAGGCTCCTTCCAGCTGGCACCAATGATGGACGGCCTTACAATGGCAATGTTTAACTCTGCACCTTCCTGCTGCACCACAGATTCAGCTAAGGCTTTTGTGTACGTGTAAGTATTAGGCCTTTTGCCTAACAGTTTAGGAGTAATCTCATTCACTAGGTCATCATCCATCCACCTAAAGAAACAAAACCAGAAGAAAGTGTAAATTACTGCATGCTGCTTCACTGCGGAGGTGGAGTGTGAAACGGTGAAGTTAACATGACTATTTTTTCCTCATTTAAAGAAAAAGGGACACACACCTAAATGAAAATAAGTTTTGCAGAAAAACAGAGGATTGCACGTTCAGTGTCCATCAAAAGAAGCATACTGGCATTTATTTTTTGCCCTGGTAATTCATTTATAACACACCAACTACAGAGCAAGCAATACACTCATTTACAATAACCCAAATTCTGCCAACCAAGTTCTCAAAGATGGAGTGCAGACACAGCAAATTAGCCTTTGGAACACAGGCTCACTGCATTATGATCTACAAAGTGATACCACTACAATGGAGTCCCAGCTGCGTTACTAGCATCCCCTCCACCCTTGTGGTGGTGAGCACACACCACCCCTGAAGCAAGCTGGTCACAGTGTTTCTCCCTTTAAATAAGTTAAATCTTGCCATTTCATCTTGTTTCCCAATTCAGAGTAAAAACATAATAACCTTCAGTCACAGCACACAAGTAAGAAAGACCTGCCTCTGCAACTACTGCTACTTTGGTACTCTTCCCTGCAAAACAGGACTTGAATTTTATTTGCCTTGGTCTCTTAGTCACAGAAATGGAAGGGTTTTTTTCCCACCAATGTCATGTTACAATGTGGACACACATCAGATTCCTTTCATGATATGAAGAGGGTAGGAAGAGGGGTAGTGAAGGCTAGAAGTCACTTTTTTATAACTTTACAAAAGCCTCCCCTCAGGAGTTCTAAAGTACACACAGCTGTCACAGCCCACTGCAAAGAGTTTAAGTTACATTTGTCTCTTCACAAGTCAGATATTCAAAACTATGACTGTTTTGCAATCTCTCATTTTTAAGTGTATTTAAAGTCAACATTATAGAAAAAGTCTGGCTCAATGTGCATTCTAGGTGGTAGCTCATTTGGTTTTAACGTTGCACTCTTTCACCTAAAATAACAAGTAGGTATTTTACTTTTTCATTAGTTTTTTCAGTTTCATACTTCTCTTCCAAAGGGTGATATTTTGTACAACAGGTAAGAAGGAAGAGACTGATGTAGAGTTACATTACACCTATCCCACATCACCTGTCTCAGAGTTTGACAGCTACTGAGAAAGACCTCAGGACAGTTAATATACACGGAAAATAAAATAAAACCAACTGAGTCACTTTTCCTACTCATAATGCCCAATTCAAAGCTTAAAGCTACAGAAAACAGATTTTTAATGTCTGAGCTCTCAGGATAACTACCAGAACCACTTCTACAATCAGTAATATCATTTGAGCATCTCAGTCTCAGCTTGCAATGGCATTTGGGTGGATGCAGTAGATGCAGCTGTTCAAGGCACCTCAGTTTTATCCTTTCCTTCACAACGCTGGTACCAGCACAAGTTATCAATATCTCCTGATTCAGCCAATCATGCAGCTGAAAGACTGGCACTCTCAGCACAGAGGAAGCACCATGAGTAGATATATAGAGATATAGATATATGCATCTATATAGAGATATAGATATAAGCATCCCTCCACACTCAGCTCAGCCTCAAGGAGCCATAAACCTTAACCCATCTCCCTTACAGAAAAGGGAGTGTCAGTCGTGCTGTCAGACCCACAGGACAGAGCAACTCTTCATCTTTACAACTCCTAACCATTTTTGAGTACTTCAACAGCAGGAACAAAAAGGATCCAGATTACCCAGGTAAACTGATAAAATATAACACATACTCAAGGGAATCTATCAGTTTCTTGGGATCCACAGGAGGTGGGTACACAACTTCCTCAATCTGTTTCCGATTGCAATATGCATAGGCGGTGGAAACGTGCATGAACACCTCCAGATTCTTCATTCGCCGTGCCAAGGAGATGAGTTGTTGTGTGGCAACCACATTTAACTGCACAGCATCTCTGTTGATGAAACACACATGTCATTAGTAGAAAGCAAGACAAAAACAAGCAAAAAGAAATTCACTCCTAAAGGCCTCAGAGCTGGGTATATAAAGTATCCCTGAATTCTTCACCCTACCCCAAAAAAGCAGCATAGAGATTGCCCAAACTTTCTGCTTAGAATAACATACCACAGTCCTAATCTGGAACACCTCTCAACATTCAGGATAATTCTCCTTGTACCCTTTGTTTACCAGCATCTTTTGATTTCCTCAGTCTGAATCCCAATGTTACATTTTCCATAAAACATGAAGGAGATAATGCAACACAACACCAAGCTTCCATAAGATGCACCTCTGAACTTCCAAGTTCAGTCTGAGTTAGGTCAATGGCCTGGAAGGCTTAGTGGGCCAGAAAGCTGGAGACTGGCATCTTTTTGTAGGATAGCAAAAGGCTCCATACAGGATGGAAGGAAGGGAAAAAAAAAGGCAAACCAGCAAGAACCACACCTACTCCAGCTTCCTGCTGCTCATTACCATGTTCAAGGACAGCACAGCAGAGTAGGTGTATCTCTACAGTTCCCAGCAGATAACAGCTTGCTGACCAACTCCTATGATTATTTTATAATTTAGATCTTCTCTCCAGCCTACAGACTTGCTGTGGGCACCAGTTTCCTTGTACACAGTGTACTATCGAGTTTCAAGAGTACAGCTAAGCAACACTTCAAAGTCTTTGCAATAAAAGTGTGACATTAACAACAAAATCAGTATCCCCCCCCAAAATTACTAAGTTCCAGACTGCTTTATCTCACATTATTACTGAAGTGGGGGATAGGAAAGGGGAGCATTATCCCAAAGCAATTAACATCAATGGTGTCTAATTAGTTTGCTACCTCTTTCAACAAGTCAAAGGAGCTCATAATCCCAGCTGGGTGCACCACTTTTTCCACTTCTTGTTTTCATCTCTCTCCCTGTGCATCTACTTCTCCCCACTTGTTCCAGTGCAAACCTCCATTATTAATAAGGACTTTTAAAAGACAGGAAGAAAAGCTGAGCTGTATTTCATCTCTTGGGTTTTTTTTAAATCAGGTAAGAGAGCAAGCACTAGAACCTCCCCCACACAACTTTTCGCACAAAACTCCATCCTCTGAAAATGTTCATTCCTTTTCTAACAAAGTAGGCCAAAGGAATAGTTTGGGCTGCCCTTTACACACCAGGAGAAAAAATAACATTACTAGGGAGCACAGTACACGTAGCTACAGCTTATTTGTAGCCTCTCTACCCATATTTGCAACATTGGGCAGACCTGATTCATCCCCCTCTCTTTCAGCACCATCAGTTTACCAGACCAGGATAAACAGAATTTTAGACTCACCTTAGTGTTTCATTGAATCTGACTGTAGCAGCACAATGAAATATAATATTAATGCATTCTATAAGTTCTTCCTTGATTGGTTGACTAAGATGCAGTTCAGGCTGTGTAAGTTCACTCACAACTACTATTATTTTTTCTTTGAAGTCTGGTTGCTCTTCTCTCAACCTGTCAAAGAGCTGTCAAAAATAACAGGACTATAAACTCAGTGAAGGTAAGAAAAACAGTTCACTTAAGTGAAGAAAAATCCCACATTCCTTGTCTATACCTCCTAACTTCTCAAGACCATCAGGAAGTTGGAACAATGCATTGGTAATACCATAAGAACAAGTTACAGACTCCTCATGAAGTAAACTATATTATTTTCCAACATAAGGAAAGGGAACAGGCTACCCACTTCCCAAGCTTGATAATAGCTATTCAAATTCTTCTAAAAGTCATGCTGGATTTTAGGTTTAGATAAGAAATGCTATCCTCAATTTATGACAGTTTTGGAGAATTTCCAGATTATTAAAAAACAAAAACAAAAACACACCAAGAAATTGTTTCTCTGGCTAGTTCAAAGAAAAGAGGCATACCACATTAGAACATGTGATTAAGTTTTATCGAATTAGTGTTCAACAATTACCCCTGAAAAAAATCTCACCAAAATTATACTCCCTCAGGAATTCTCCTCATAAATAGCTGAGTTCTAACCAGGTGTCTTCACACATGGATCAAAATTCTTGCATCATCTTATTTACACTCATTAATATGCAAGTTTCCCTGAGCCACACAGTACTGAGGGAATAATATACCTTTGGAAATTGCAGAAGAGCAGACCCTTCTTTACTGTCCAGGGGTCAATATCTTGCAACTGCTTCAATGCCAGTCAATTGTATTGTATTAAAATCACAGAAGTACTTTCTTTCCCCTCCCAAGCATGCAGTTATACCAAATACAAATAGTCAAAAGACATTTCCTTACAGAATGACGTTAATTAATTTTAAACTATAAATTAAGTCACCTAAAGGCGCAGTTTCACAACACTTCAGGCAATGTAAGTTTGTATTTCTACCACAGAGACTGGTCCTTCTCCTAATTTCGTTATTTCTGCTCCTTCTCTGATACTGGCAAGAGCAAGAAGCTCCAGAGCTGTGTGAGCAGCTGCAGGTCCAGCTTTTTTCTTTAGAGATGTTTTTTCAGCCCGAGCATGAGCGAATGCAGCTCATTGTGTGGCCACCTGAAGCAGCAGTGCTAATTCTACAGAGAGAACATGGGATATCTCCACTTTTCAAAGCCTTGACTGGACTTTGCAAACAGGAAGCTTCACTTTATAGGACAAAGCTGCCAAGACAGCATTTAAAGCCTTTGCAACTCTTATGGGTACAGAAAGGAGTTCTTACCTAAGGGCAGAAACTTTGTGTGATTTTGAAAAGTAAGCCTGCTATGTTTTTGGTGGGAATGATGGCACCTTCCTCCAGGGAGCTGAAGCAACTGCCTGTTAACCATATTTATGTGTGATATTGCACTATGACAGAGAAGCAGTACCATGGATGAGCTGTTAAAGAGCCAGTTTTTATTTTTCATAGGTCCATCACATCTGTTATACCCCTTTTCACATCCATAGTCATGCACTATTCCTACACACCTCTCACTAGCACTGACACCAGTACTAAGGAGAAGAAATACCTAGACTACATGCAATACATGTGGCAAATCAGCACAGGAATTAGATATCTGAAGTCCAAAGAAAGTAGAAACTTCAACACTGTTTTGCTATTTGTAGTTCAGTTTATTTCACATTTATTTTATTTATTACTACATTCACCCATTTAGATTTCAAACTCTTCAAGAAACAGAACCTTCAAGCATCAACAGAACACTTAATGAGTCCATGTAAATTTTGAAGAATTACTGGCAGTGTCCTTGCAACTGCACAGCCTAAGACAACAGATCTTATTAAAATTTTCATAGACTTTTGGAAGAATCTTGATGACATTAAAGCCATTTAAATGATGGACTTTCAGTCTTGTGTAATCCTTTGGTGAAGACAGAACAAACACCTGGCCCCACTCTACATCTCTGCACAGATGAGCAACTCCATCCCTGCATGTTCCTGCCTCAAGCAGCATCTCTGCTTACCAGGACTTCTGCTGTGAACCTGCTCCAGCAGCAAGTGCTCACCAAGACTCCAATCACATCAGATTGTTTTTATCTTGACAGGAGCTGCTACAGACTACAAGCAGACTTTGACTCAAATTTAAAAGCCTTTTACAACAGGTTTCCTAAAAGCCACACTGAGCCTTGCAGCTTACCAAAGTTTAAGTCAATCCACACTAGTGCTATTTCTCTCTCTGCCCAAATACTCCCCACTTTTCTTTGGGTAATAGCAAATACAAAAAGTAGATGGAGAAATTTTTTCATCTCAGAGCTTAGTCTGGAGATCTTTTCTTTGTTTCAGGGCAGTGACATACTGAGGGTTTTATGTAGAGAGAATGTGCAACTGAGTTTTAAGACAGAACCCCACTGTAACTTGTTCTGTTGTGTTTTATGACATAGTACAAGACTGCAGGAAGATGCTTTTGAAAACCGAGCCACAGTTTTGACTGGTTACAGAAAATAATTACCTAGGGAACAGCATCTTCCTATCTGCTATAATCCCAGCTAAATATAATCACAGAAATCCATTTACTTTAAACAACTTGCACCTAAGTGCATCCATAGTTGCTTATGGATTCTCCTTAGCACCTTCAAAGAACACACTTTGTACAGACTACATTGCATCTCAACGAAAAATTAAACTGCTGACACCTGTGTTTCATAAGAGAAAGGCTTAGATAGAAATAAACTCTGCTTTAGCAAAGTTCTTGCTAGAAATCTCTCCTCATCCTGTTCATCCTTCCCATTATGATCAGGATACTCTCTAAGGAGAAAGATGGGCAACAGAGATGGATGATTCTACACTTAGTATGGATGGCCAGCCTAGCTCACTAGAATATCAAGGTAATGAGTTTTATCAGGAGCAAAGTATTTGACCCAACATGCACAGAAAATCATGTGGAGAGCCATTTGGACAATTCTACAGTACAGACATTCAGTGCCTTTCCAGCTGTCACAGGCTGACCAACAGAAATCTGTAACAATCTGCTAAGCCAAACATTTCTGCTCCACTCACATTTGTAAGTTCCTGTTGAGGTGACACATTCTTATTTACTGCTAGATCCAGTAGCACATTCCAGAAAAAAACAGAAGGCATAAGGTGAAAAAGGGACTTGCTTGAGATCTTAGAAAGGGCCTCAATCCATCTTACAACTCCCAGCCCACTACTTCTTGTATTTATTCCACATTCTCTTAACAAGCTCTAACACAAGTTTTTACTTCTCATTTCTGCATTACAGCTGAACATTCTCCTCCCGAATTCAATACAGGATAATTTTCAGCTACTTGCTTCGCTAGAGACTAACAGCTTGAAGCAGCTAGAGAAGCTCTGCCAGGATTTTTGTGTTTCTGTTAGAATGAAAAAAACTGTCATTTAACAATAACATCTTTGCTTTAGACAAACTGAAGTTGTTCTCGAAATCAAATGGGAACATCATAAGGAAGGACAAAAATGAACTTTGTGAGCATATGACACATACCTTAGAGCTGGTAATTTCTTCTATTCGTGCTTCAGGGGTCTGACTTGCTTTTTTTCTTACCAGCACATACACTGCTTTCACTTTAGGACAGGATCTGAGCAGCTTTTCCAAAAGCACTTTTCCCACAAAGCCTGTAGCTCCTGTCAGGAGGATGTTTTTTCCTTCATAGTACTCAGGAATGGAAACCATTGTGACCTTTACAAAAGCCAAAAACAAAAAGTATGTTAAAGAACTTACAGAGTTCAGAGCAGCAGAAGATTGAATAATTACATCTGTGCTGTTTATACCTGAAAGAAATTCTTAATGGATTTCTTTCCCTATAATCAGTACTTGAAGCTGTCTTTTTTCACAACATTTTGAAAGACTCCCACCA
Organism: Prinia subflava; assembly: GCF_021018805.1. NCBI lineage: Eukaryota > Metazoa > Chordata > Aves > Passeriformes > Cisticolidae > Prinia > Prinia subflava. The sequence continues at coordinate 6,497,167 of NC_086251.1, forward strand.
GATCTTCTTGTAAACTGCCCCTGTTAACAGAGTTTTAAGGACTGAGACACCCACCCAGCCAGGAAAATAGCTCAACTCCAGTCTATTTTTGCCTCTGTGTGCACAGTCCTTTACCACTCCAAGGGGCTGCTCTATGAAAACCAGAGGTTGTATCACTAAAATGTAAACACAAAAACCCCATACAGATCCACAGATAAGAGTTTTCCAACTTCTTCATCCATTAAGTCATTTGGGAGGGAAAAAAAAAACCAAACAACAAAGTCATTAGCATTCTCAACAAACTAAGATCTGAGTTAGCCACAAATACACCTCCTAATAAAATGAAGGGTAAGGGATTATTACTCAAATTCAGCACAAAGCAAGAAAGTATTTTAGATTTTGCTTCAGTTAGTAAGTTAACCTTGAGAATCACGATTCTTTCCCCTCCCTCAGCCTCTTGGAAATGATGTCATTCTTGCTAAGAGAAACTGAAACACTTTTTAAGGACAAATATGGTATGTCCCACAATAAGGTGAGAGCATGACCTTTAGGATCTCTAGGACTCAGTCACAGGGCATCATCCAGAGCTGCCACTCTTCTAAGTCAGATACAGCAACATCTTCACTGTGACCCTTAACCAGCTTGCTTTCACTAGGTCAGAATGTAGCATTATGGATACACTTCCACCACATTTTACCGATCTTTCTGATTGGACTCATCAAAATCCTGAGCTGATGTAGTGAATGTCTAATTCTAGTCCCCCGTGGCAGTTCCACACAAACTGTTACAACTGAAACCCTCCCAAAAGGGGCCACAGAGAGTCACAGACCGTTCTGGGTTGGAAGGGACCCACAAGGATCATTCAGCTCTCAAGTGAATGCCCCATAAGGGAACTAACCCCACAACCCTGGTGTCACCAGCATCGTGCTCTGACCAGCTGAGCTCATCTCAGGGATAGATTCCATAAAAATGTGGTACTAAAAAAAAATAACCCAACCAAATTGAGAATCTTTAAACACAAATGGAATGTTTCTTAGGCAAATAAGGATTACAGCACTGAATACCTTAACAGGGTGAGAACCTTTCTTCACCTGCCACCCAAGAATAAAGGTGCAACTTCTAAATACACTCAGTTCTTTCGAGACAGCAAGATACTGCAAGCAGGGACTTACCAGAAAATGCACAGAATGTATGTTAGGAATAAAGAGCTAATTTGTCCTTTTTGCCTGAAAAGTAAATAAATATTTTTGGAACACCTGTTTTGTCAGGTACCCACCATATCAAAGCAATTATGCTCTGTTTTTCATGTGCTCATATCTCAACAGTCTCTAAATAAGTTCCAAATGATTACTTGCTAGAAATGAGTTACTACCTGTACAAGTCCTGGTTTCACAAGTCTGGGTACCAAGTGCTATGTCAGATACTCCAAATCCTTATTTTGACTCCCGTCTTTGAGAAGTGAAACATCTAGCTGATAGTAGGATACAGCAGAAAGTTTAGAGCAGAACAAGCACTACTATTTCCACTCACCACAGTACATCACCCAGAATTGTTTCTTTGAAGGTCAAGAGAAAAAGCTGTTTGCATTAAGCCACTTTTACCACACAGTTAAGAGACTAATGCAAATTTGAAAGCTTACCTCCTGCCATAAAGCATGGAGTGCAAGACACAGCATGCTTATGAGTCATTTCTCCCTGTTCAATTAAGATACAGGCCTGTTGTCTTTACCATGGCTCAAAGTCACAATTAATGCTCTTCAGGTATTTCTTTCCCATAACTTTTGTTTTCCTGGTCTTTGTGTACACCATTCAATTCCTTTTCCTCCTAAAAATCTGCATGATCACTCTCACAAATAAGACAGGATCTCAGTTCCCTCAAAGAGGGAGGCAAAAACTCATGCAATCATTACTGCAGCAATTTTCTCATTAAGATTCATTTTTGTCATGGTTCCTACAGAATCTTCTTACTAATTTACCTAACTAGCCATAATGTCTATTTTTTCACACCTTGGGACTCTATGAGAGTATCTAAAACTACCCCTTCACCTGTCTTTCCTCAAAGAAAGGTTTAATCCTGCTCATGACACAATGCCACAACCTCAGCCTGCAAACCTGCTCACATGGGCAGAGTCTTTGGCTCTGTCCACACAGGAACCTTGGACAACACCCAGTACATGGCTGTGCTCCAACATCTGTTTCTGAAAGCTAAAGCAATGAAAAGCTATGCTGCCAGTGAAAATACCTGTGTTGCTGTAGTCTTGCTTTTTAAGTGACTGGAAAATCTGACAATATTTAGGCTCATGTGATGTAAAGAGAACTGGAACAAAATAGATCAAAGTTTCCTGCCTCAGTAATTTCTGATCATATTCCTTTGTGTAAGAGGCTGAAATCAGAACACCAAGCCTACAAAACATTTACATTCAGAGCTACAATGAGCCACAATGATGAAATGGGTTCAATTAAAAAACCAGGAACATCCACAAATACTCACATTTACATTTGGGAGGCAGCAACAGTCATGTTTGCAGGTACCTTTTTTTTTTAAGGATTGAGAAATGTTTCCTTCAAGAAACTCTCAATCCCATTTCTCTTTACTCTGTTCTCCAACAATGAGACTTTGGCAGACCTTATTCACAGCAACTTTCCACGCTGAGATTGTCTTCTACTTCCATTACTCTGAAGATTCCAGCTAGAAGACACTGGTGACTTTTTCAGAAGTACAAACTGCTGTCAACATCACAGCAACAAACACAGGGGTTGTGAGGGAACTGCCTAAAAGCACCAAATTGGATTTAAAGGATAAAAACCATGTATGGAATCTAGGTGTGAACGATCAAAGCCTGAAACCAGCAGCCTGTGCTTTGCTCTGCTAGAAAGAAAGGTTATCTCAAGCACAGGGAAAGGAAAGAATGTTCCCATTCTCCACCTACTTTTCCCTGCCTTCTCCGAGAATGCACCTCCCCGTGCCAGTTAGCATAGCGCTGCTGGCAACTCCTCATCTCAAACCCGCAAGGGTCTTACCTCACATGGATAATACATTACTTTTTAAAGTTCTTTGGCAGCAAATTATTATGGAGTAGTTGGCTTGGAAGAACTATTTTATAATTCTCTTTTTAAATAAAACTGTCAAGAAATACATGTAGTTCCTATCAGAAATTTAGTTTGGTCTCTAACACATAAGTTGGTGCAGGTGCAAAAAACCAATCTACCTTGCAAGACACCACAACAAAACCAAATTTAACATTTTAAGGTTGTTAAGTGTCAGCAATCACTTTATCTATCTGTTTTAGAGTACATCTTATATGTTTACAATAGCTGTCAGCCAGCAATACATATTGTCACCAGTTATCCAATCATCTGTTAACAACTACCTCTTCAAACACACACAGAGAACTCCCACCAAACACAGAATTGTCTAATGCACACTGTTCAATATCTAAACCCCCATATCATAGACTCTTTTTTGAGCTAATAAGCAATAACAGCCTAGAGTAAAGCAATCTGACAGCTGAAAGGCTGAATAAGAGTTCTGTAAAGAATTCTGTAAAGAACAGAAATGATCAAAATTCCCACATTACCCATAGGTATAATAAACAGCCTTTGCTAGAGGGATCTCACGTGAAGCTGCTACAGAGAACTGCTGCTGGGATCCTTCTGAATTCACAGGTTCAGGGCTAAGCCCACGGTGACACTTTGTAGATGTGCTTGTGTGAAGGGTGCTGTCCTCTGATAAATCAAGAGTTCATAAACACTTCAGGAAAAAAAAAAAAGAAAGAAAAACCACCACCAAACCAACACTCCAGGATCCTAGCCAACATTCCCCATCTTGTAAAAAATTCTCGTGTCCAAGGCTGAGCAAGTGCTATTATGGAGCAAACAACAGCAGCTCTGTTTGCCTCCACAGCTACTGCAGCAATATTTAACTCACAGCTTCAGAGGGCTCTGATTCTCAAAACAAGGACAATTCTGTTTTTAACAGGAAAATGATCAGTTCCCAGATTTGTCCAAACACAGATCAAGATGGTTAAAGATGTGCTTTCCAAGTGCCAGGAAAGCCTGCTGCAGTTCCACTGAATGTTTAAATGCTAAATCCAGCAGCTAGAGAGTGTGCATGTGTGTCCTTGTTAGAGATTAAATGCTCTGTCTTCTATTTTATCACTGACAAACATTAGGTCAACAGCATGCTCCCTCCAAATTCAATCCTATCAAGATTATCGCTCACAGGAAATAGAAAATGTGCATTTCTCAATCTCTCAAACATCAGCAATAAGCCACAAAGTTCTGCAAAAAACACAGCCCAACAAATCTATTTCCCCCTTCCCTCTGACAGATTGAACTAGCAGAAGTAAAAAGCAGAAAAAGTGGTAGAAGCATTTTGTTTATGTATATTCAGAAGATGAAATTCATTCAGACATCAAAACTGAGTGCACCAAGTATGTTCAAACACCACACACATCCCCCAGACAAAAACTATTACAGAAGTTCTTCATACAGAGCTCCAACTGCCACATTGCAAGGACACCATTGCAATCCAAAATAAAAAAATACATCTCTGGGAACTGGAGAGATCGAAGAGACTCAGGCAACAAAGGAAGTAATATTTAACTCATCTAAACAAGGTTCCTGCCAGAAAGACAAGTCTGGGTCATGTCATATCATCATGTCTCATTTCATCTGTGCCTTGTTTCCACAAAAGTAAATCAGTGAATGCTATCAGCAGAATGCCCACATTTTCAAGCACCACAAGGGCCAATGACCTCCCCTATGTGGCCAATACCTAGGCAGCATATCTCCAAAGGATACAGTCTGTTTGTCTTTGTGGTCCAAGGTTATATCCATTGGGAAACCTTATCTGTGAAAGATACCGCTTTAAAAGATGAATAGAGACTGTAAACTGCTTTGGGTGCAAGTTAACCTTAAAGCCTATTCCAAACTTCCCAGTCACGTGGAAGACTTAGGACTCTTCCCTCAACTAGCAGAAAGACAAGCTTATCCATCTTTTAGATTTCACCAGCATTCTTACCTACTCTCAGCAAATGCATTTTCTTTACTAGCTGTAAGCCAGGGACCAAGAAAATGTAGCTCACCTCCAGGAGCTGGAAAACACACTGGCAGGCTTGGAAGCTAACCAGAACAGCTCAGAATTTTGAAGAATTATCAAAATGGGCCCAACTAATCCAACATTAGCTGGCCAGTCTTTGGCTTGGCCCTGGTAACATGCCAGACCTCAAGTGTCTCACTTCACACTGCACAAAATTATGGGGATGGATTCAGGGTAATACTGTGTTCTCTACACGTGAAATACAACAAAATTAAATCATTCTGAAAGACCAGGCCCAAGTCACAACTGCAGCATGGATAAATGCCACCAGAAGACCCAAAACTCTATGGCAAAGAATATGGCAAACTTGTGGCTGACACTCAGTGAATTAAGAGAATTTCTGAAAAATAACAAGGCGTTTCAAACTAGTTGAACATCTTCAGGATTGAAGACTATAAAGAAACTTCCCAACTACCAATGAAGAGATTTGTCCTCTTTAAATCATTTATCTAATGAAACACAATACCTCTTCGAGTAACCAATCCAGTTAGGTCAAAGTTTACATAGCTGAGTGTATAGCTCTATGTACAAAAATAAAGCAGACTTGCTTTTCAAACAGTTCTCCTCTCTATTCTTAACCACTGAAATACGCTGGAGACTGAATGCTTGCCCTAGAGGGTGTGCTCCTCAAGCTACATTCCTCCTGGATATATCATTACCTCTGGCAGCACATGCATTCAAGGTAAGGAGCATTATTAAACTGATTTAGGTAAAACTTAGCTAATACTGCATATAATCTATTTAACAGCACTACAGCACATTAATATCAACATCCAGATTGATACCAGACATGGAAGCAGTTCTGTCATTTTCTTTTAATGCCATGACAAAACCCAAGTACAGTATTCACTTGACTGCTTTGGGAAGATGCTGAATTGGGACCATCTAACCCATGGCCACCCAATAACTTACCAGCAGAATTCAGCCCAACTCACCAACTACTTCACTGGAGAAGAAACCCTTGTGAAATAAGAGAGTCTGAAGCGAGGGCTGTGCTTGCAATCATGGAGTATTTAACCTCTTTTTATCCTTTAGTCTTATGGAGCAGAACCTGATTTCAATGTGGGCCAGAGTTGAGTTGATCTCAGCAGGACCCTCTTAGAGCTGTTCAATGCATGAGGTTACACAGATATTTCCTTAAGCATGTGTTCACACACCTTCCTTCAGCCAAAGTTCTGCTTTTACTACAAAATTCCACTCACTTGTGCTTCTACTCAAAGGGATTCTGTACCAGATGACTTTGTAATTACTTCTTAGTAAGTAATCTGTTCACAAAGTACATACTAGGCAAGTCCCTTGCTTTGCCGTAACTATGTTGCTTTTACAGACAGTGCCTCTTCCGAAATTAATTAAAATAAAGTAGAAGGTTTTTACTATCCTTTTATAATTAGGGTATAAGTTGACGTTTTCTAAATTGTTCACTGTTTGAGCTTAGTCATCAAGTGCACACTGAAGGAAAAAAAAGTATCTTTTGGTACAGTTAAACTCATTTCTCAAAATTGCACAGAAGGCACAGATCAGGTCAGAAATTAGGCTATTCCAGGAAAGCATATCCCACATAAGAACATTTACTGTACTCCATCCCCAGTTCACATGAAAATACATTGAACACAAATGCAGGGATATTTTAAACAAGTTCTAGGAAATCAAGAGGCAGGCAGATTCAAGATTTGCTGGACAGAAGCTGAATTCCAGATCATTTTATCTAATTTAATTGGAAATCTGCATTAGAAATCTCACTTGCACTTTTGGTTATGAAAGGATTACAAGATAAAGCCTCACTGTTTATCAGGTAGTTGCATAAATCATGGCTCTTACTTTGCATAAATCATTACTCTTGAGTTAACCCTGAACAGAACCTTTCTGAAGGACACATCTACAACACAATGAGCAGAGCAGCCGACTCTCCATCAGCCAGTTGTTATTCACTGCCTTAGGGAAACAGCCCAAAGCATCACTTCAGCCTGCTGGTACCCAGCCCTGGTTATCACCAGGGAGAGCTCGAGCAGCAGCAGGGTTATTGCTCCACTTGCTACTGTGATACTGTCATTTTCCTCGGAGGGGAAAGCAAAAAATCAAGTACATGGAAGGGGGTGGGGGAACACTCAACATTCAAGTGCTCATCAGTTTGTGAAGCTGCAGTGACAAGAGACTTTCAGTCTTCACTTTAAATTTCACGGTTAACACCTTAATCTTGGTAATTAAAACCCAGATTCAGTTTTTTCATATTGATCAGACAAGACAAGGATAACTACCCAAAAACTGCACCTGCAATTATGTTCTGTTCAAACTTATTATTCACGAAGTAATTACAACTGGAATACTTAATCAAGAACAAAAAGCCCAGCTCTTATTCTTCTCATGTTTTAAATTACACAGAAGGCTTGAATCCCATTTTACAATAGACATTACACGATGAATTTGAAGTCCTAGGAATCCACACTTCCAGACTCCTTCCATATTTTCCCAAATCTCTTCAGTTAAAAAAGGTATTTTCTCTTCTATTATGTTCCTGCAGGAATTCATAATAATTCTTTTGAAACCTAAAAATTACTCATTTATCTGACAAGTGCTCTACCAAGTTGTATTTGAAATATAATCACCTGAAGAAAAAAAAAAACCCAACACACTAGTTTACCTTTCCTTTCTTCTAATACATGTGGAACAAGCTAAAAAAATAACAGCCCATTTCCACAATTTTCTTATCTTTAGAAGTGACTTAAACAGATACTCAAAACGAATTGTACCAAGAGATTGCCTACCTGTCTTCCCAACAGGATGTTGGCAGCGTCCCTCCTCCTCCTGCTCAGGAGAGGAGCTATTTACTCGGCAGGACGGCCGATACTGATCGTGTAGACGCCTGTGCAGACGTGAGAGCTCCAATCTTAACTCCTATTTATGCTAATGGATGTCTTCTTCGGATCTATCAATTACACCTCTTGCACAAGGAGCTCTACAAATTTACAAACATCTCGCTGAACAACGGCGCGGAAAGGCGTGAGGCAGTGTACACACACCAACACCAACACGTGCTAAAAGCACGGCCTTTGTCACCACACCCAGGGGAGAAAGGGACAGGGCACATCCCTGGGGTCCCAACTCAACACAAGAACTGTGCTCACTACCAACCCTGGGTTGGACACTCAGAAGACAAAAAAAAAAAAAAAAAAAAAAAAAAAAAAAAAAAAAAAAAAAAAAAAAAAAAAAAGGAATACCTAGTCTATTCAGATAGACAGGATTTGTTACTACAGTTTGCAGCTTCCAAACTGTGCACGTGTTGAGGCTAAACAAAGCAGAGCTGGAAGACTTATCACTGCAAGGCTTGGAATCAGCAACAGGGACAAACACATGGATGTGCACGATGGTACAAACCATGCCCAGACACAGAATGTTTACGTAATCCAAGTCCTCCACACAACGTACCAAACTAGCCAGGCACAATTTTTGCTGATATTGGCTCCCTTTCGTAGTTTTTAGCTTGCCACTCAGCAGCTCTGCTTCCTGCAGACAAGTAACAAGCAAACTACGCTGAACATCCTCAAACGCTGAATATTTTGTGACAAAAAACTAAACACACACAATTTCTGGCTGAAGAAGCCAAGTAAGCCTGCAGTCATCACCACTACTCATGTCTTCAAATACATCCAGGACCTTCTCAGGCACTCACTCAATCCTTCCAAATGGCTATATAACATTTTAGGTTGTTGTGCATCCCCTTCCAAGCACCGGAAACAACAACCCTTGTGAGGAACTGGGAGCTCCTCCAGGAGCTAGAACTCAGAAACAGGAGGATGGCAGAGAACCCTTCATTTTGTAGCAGCCAGAAGGAGATTCAGTTTGGCCTTTCAGGAGCTAAGAGAGGCAGTATGAATGGTTACAGTTTTGCTTCGATGTTAAATTTTATCGACAAGTATCAGGTGCTATAGGACTAAGATGCGGACAGGCTGGGTTATTCTAGAATTGTAAGAAGAAAAACATCTATCATGTCCAAAACCTAGAGCCACATTTAACTTAAAACATACACAAACTGGGGAAGTTGGCGATCAAGAAATTCTAGCCTGCTCCAGTAAAGACGGACGTAACAGATAATAAAACTCCTTTAAACATGCTCCACTTCTTAATTATTACCGAAAGAGTTATTAAAATTTTAAAAAAAGTTTCAGTTGCTAAAGCCTTGAAGTAGGTTAAATGAAATTAAAGGTTTCTATTTTCATGGTATTCAAGCTGGTTTCGATTACAAGCTCTCTCCCAGCCGCTGCATCCCTGCGATCATCCACACTTCAAACTTCACCCAGGGAAGCCTTCGGGAGGACCCAGCGGCTCCTGCTCCCCGGGGCCCGCGAGCCTCAGGGCAGGGCACGGGCGGAGGAGAGGCTCTCCCGCTCCTCCAGGAGCGCTCCCAGCGCACGGACCCGCGGGGCCGGCGCTGCGGGCACGGCCCATCCCGGCTGTCCCCACACCCGCTCGCTCCTCTGAGCGGCGGAGGAACTCGTGGCCTTCCCTGCGAGCCCGCTCCGTGCGCCGGCCGCCGCGGCACGGGCTGTGCCCCCGGGGAGCCGCCGGGCGCCGCGGCCGCGGCCAGCCGGAGCCGCCGGGCGGGCAGGGCCGGGGCGCCGCCGCTCGCCGCAGGCCCGCCCAGCGCCGAGGGGGATGGGGGTACCCAGGCCCGGGCCCGCGGCGGGCGGAGCGGGGGCTTTCGGCCTCGCCCACGCCCCGCGCTTCGCCGAGCATCGACCGCGGCCGCCGCGCTCCGCCGGTCCGGCCGCCACCGCGACGCGCCCCGGAGCTCCCCCCGGCGCCCTCCATCCTTCCCTCCCGGAAAGGCGCGGCCGCCCTCTCCCCCGTGGCCCCCCTCCCGGTGCGCGGGCGCGTCGGCGCGGCCGGGCGCGGGGTGCCGGTACCTGCTGCGGGCGGCTCGGCGCGGCCCCGGCGCTGCCCGGCCCCGGCTGTGCCCGCCCGGCGCTCGCCGCCCCGAGGGTCCCGCACGGCGGCCCCGCACCGCCGCTCCCGTTGGCCGCTGCGCGCGCGCTCCCCGCGCGCCCATTGGCCGCTCGCGCCGCCGCTCGCGGGACGGAGGAGGCGCGGATTGGTGGGAGCCCCGGAGCCCCGCCCACACGGCGCCGCGCGGGGGACCGCGCGCTCCCCCCTCACATACACACAGTGACACACAAAGTGACACACACAGTGACACACACACTGACAGAGAGACACAGAGACACACACACTGACACACAGAGACACACACACTGACAGAGAGACACAGAGACACACACAGTGACACATAGTGACACACACAGTGACATACAGAGACATACACACTGAGAGAGAGACACAGAGACACACACAGTGACACAGAGAGACACAGTGACAGACACACACTGACAGGCACAGAGACACAGTGACACGTACAGTGACACACACAGTGACACATAGTGACACACAAAGTGGCACACAGAAACACACACACTGAGAGAGAGACACAGAGACACACACAGTGACACACAGAAACACACACTGACACACAGCGACACACAGAAACGCACCCACTGACAGGGACAGAGACACAGTGATACACACAGAGACACACACAGTGACAGACACACACACTGACAGGGACAGAGACACAGTGACATGCACAGTGACACATACTCATACACTGACACACACACACCGACAGTGACAGACAGTGACACACAGTGTGACACACAGTGACACACAGTGACACACACAGAGACAGATGGAGACACACATACACTGACACACACACTGACACACACACAGTGACACGTAGCGAGACACACAATGATACACAGTGACACATAGTGACATACAGTGACACACACTGACAGAGACAGACAGTGATACACACAGACACACACACACACTGACAAACACACTGACAGGGACAGAAGACACAGTGACGCACAGTGACACACACTGATACACTGACACACAATGACAGGGACACACAGTGACACACACTGACAGACACACTGACAGGGACAGAGACACAGTGACACACAGTGACATACACACATACACTGACACACAATGACAGACACACACTGGCAGGGACAGAGACACAGTGACACATGCACTGACACACACACTGACACATAAGGACACACCGACACACACACAAGCAGAGAGAGACAGATCCACACTGACACACAGACACAGTGGCACACACTGACACACACATCCAGACACACTGACACTCTCACACTCACACAGACACTGCCCCTGCCAGCTCTTGCCCTGCGAGGGACAGAGCGGCTGCTCCGTGAAGGTCCGGGAGTGTCCCCGCAGTATCTGCGTGTGTCCCTGGGTGTCCCCGCAGTGTCCCCAAGTGTGCCTGGGTCTCCCAGGGTGTGTCCGTGTCCCAAACGCTGGATGCAGCCATCACAAGCCAGCGTGGGTCCAAACCCGGCCCCACAGCTCCAAAGCCAGCTGAGGCTGCAGATGGAGCAAGCCCGGCCCTCGGAGCACGGACCCACCGGGCCACAGCGGTGGCACTGCAGGACTGGAGCAGCCTCAGCCCATGGGGCAAAGGCGGCAGGAACGTGGAATCACAGAGCCGTGGAGTCACCAAGGCTGGAAGAGGCCTTTGGGACCACCAGGCCCAGCCACCAAGCCCGCACTGCCGCTGCAACCCCCGAAGTGCTGAGCTCGGTGCTGAGACCATCAGATTGCTATTGATGGACGCCGTATCTGTGTGCAAAAGTCACTGCGCTGTGCTTGCCTCACTGTTTGTTTCCAAACTGTGCAACGTGATGTCCTGGTGCTCTGGTGCCATGATGCCATGCCCTGCCACCATATGCCATTGGTTTCACAACTAAATGTTGCACAGATGGACATGCATCAGCTGAACAAAAAAAAGAGAGGCATTTAAAAGTTAGGAAACAGCCTATATAAACTTGTGCAACCTGTACTATCCAGATTACTGTACAAATAAGGTATTCTATGAGAATTGTTGTAAGCAGAGTCTTGGCTTGTGCAAGGGCAGGTTAGTTTTTCAGAATGGTTTGTTCTTGACCCAAGCCCTGAGAATGGAAGCTCTGCTCAGATCCTCCACAGCAGCTCAACAGTTACTTTATACTTACTTTTAGGTGTGTTGTCATGATTTATTCACCCCATGGTAGTTACACCTGGTACCTAGGTACTTCTTGACAGAGCACTTAGAATCACGTAACTCCTTATCCTAACTGTCTAGCGGACAGTACCTCACAGACTATCCCTTGGAAAACACCTGCTCACTGAGGCTGGGACATCATCCAATCATTCAGCCATGCAGGAAAACCAACTCAGGCAGGCAAAGGTTTGAATCTGAATCTCCCACTGTCCTGCTGAAAGGTTTTACCATTTTGCTGTACCCTGTTATGCACCAAGGTTCCTTTTTTTGTTGTATTGAAACCCTCACATGTATTAGGCACCCCAAAAGACTGTGGGATGAGGCTTTTCCATTTCAGATTCCCAAGAAAAGAAGAGTCCATTGCAGCACAAATGCAGAATTGCAGTCAGAGCACACAAACTTTTAAGTTGTGGGGTTTTTTTAATGTCTAGTTGATATATGCAAATTAAAGGTTCTCAGATTACTACAGCAGTTAAATTTAGGTACATTTTTCAGAAGTTGCTCAGTAAAATGTGTCTGTGACACCAAATAGTAGTCATGGGGAATATCCCAGCAGTATTTCAGGGTGGGAACAACAGTGTTGTTTGTCCAGTCTGGTTTTTGAAACAGCTAAAAAATGGTGGGGGTTTAAACTTTGTCTCTAATAAATACCATATTCTCTGATCATTGGAGTCCATTAACGATAAATTATAATGCGGTGACAGTAGATTAACTGATGCTCTCAGTATAAATGTTGGATAATAATAATAATAATAATAATAATAATAATAATAATAATAATAATAATGCAAATCAGAGTTTTTTTCCAAAATCTCTCTTTTAAAATCACAATTAATTTATCCCTCCTAAATTATTTATTATCAGGAAAACATCATAGTGACGTAGTACCATGATTCATTTGCATTTTAATGTAGTAACATAGGGTTACTTCTCAAAGAACCTACCAAACAGGTTATTCAAGGTGGCATTGTGAATTTTTCATTGCAGGAAAGAGAAGATATCAACACCAATGTGGCCTAGTCTGGGAACACTGAATAAATTATTTAAAAAACCCCAAACCCAACCCAACCCTATTTGAAACTCTATTACCCAGCACAGAGATAGTGTGACGCAGGAAATCTATAGGTAAAAACTGCAAGTGCTTGCAAGGCAAAATCTTGGTTTGTTACCCATGAGAGTGACACAAACACCAAAATGCTCACTATTGGGGAAAAAAAGAAAAAGATATTCAGACTGTATCTTTAAATAGATCCACTTCTCTAAGCAGTATTAGCAAGTTACTTAATTCACAGGAACCTTTTAGAGCTTTCCAGACTGCTTCATTATATCTCTCCAGTTTTAAGCAAGGCCAGCAATTGTAACCATTTAATGTCCTTTGTTGATCAGCTGATGGAAATGTTTAATTTTGCACCTCTTGCCTGGATAAGGTTCCCCAATCTCCTTGCTTTGGGGACTGAGAGCTGTCACAGGCAGAAGTGTGAGAGGAGGAATGCCAGACCGGAGCCACCAAGGATCAGCAGGAGGTACAGCCGTGCTACAGGAGCAGTGTTCATATGGAAACTGTGTTTCTCTTCACTTCTTACAAATATATACACTCTGTACCCATATATACACTGTATACCTCAGGAACAGAGCTGGTTTTATGCAAGCCACAGTCGTGTTTCTTTGTTTCAGTCACCTGTGGACACACCACGAAGTGTTTTGCATAAACCAAGGCACGTGTTTATCACTGTCTTGCTACTTGTGAAGGGCACAGGGATGCTCACTTCAATTCCTTGCTGAAGGCAACTCGTTTAATTAAAGGTTAGTCAGGAGAAATGTCACTTTCTGTGCTGCCGGAAGAAAGGGCACAGGCAGGTTCTGCTCAGTGAGCTTAGACTCCTGTAATATTTCATTTGTGCTCACCCTGGTAGGGGCTAACAGCCACATGGAAAGAAGGGGTTTATAAAGGATGTGTTTGTGATGCAATGAGCACCAACAGCGCTTGTCCTCAAGCTGCAGTGCATTACAGGCACAGCAACATAGGCTGGAATTTGCAGACTTACTGCTGTACAGGATGCAGTGAGAAAGAAAAAGTCCTACAGAAGCTCAGAACCTCCCTCGGTGTGAGCAGTAGCTAACACAGTTAAAGCTTGTTTGTTTTCTAATTTGAGATACTATGGTTCAAAGATAAGGTTCTGACCAAAACTAGTTAAACCAGTCTGGGAAAAGTTCAGGAATTTATTTTTAGCTATGGATTAAAGCTGGTTAGTGCATTTAAAGATGTCTTTGGATTCAAAACAGGGCAAACACCTCATGAGAGGAAATTTGTGATTTTACTCTCCAAAGAGTCAATACAGTTTTTTGTCAAGTACCTCTTTTGTCTTTTACTAATGAATTAACTGATTGAGGATACTTATTTAGTGATCTAAGTGATTTTAAATTCAACCATGAACATACTGCTTATTAGATAGCAGTGTGCAAGCAGAGTGGGTAACAAATATATGGTTTGCAATTGAATACATTCTACTATGTTTTCTATGTTTGCCCTCATAATGTGCTAATTATTTGGGGTTGGGAGCAGCTGTTAGGATTACAATGTATATTCAGTAAAGATTTCTGAGTCATAGAATGGAATGGTTCTCAGCAGATTGTTCAGTCCACCCTCCCTGCCCAAAGCAGGCCTGCCTGGAGCAGGTTCATCAGGCTTGTGTCCAGCTGGGCATTGAGCATCCAAGGACAGAAACTCTACACCCACTCTGGGCAGTTTGTGCCAGTGTTTGACCTCCTTTGCACTAATAAGAAAAGGGTTTTTCTTTTGTTTGGGTGGAAATTCCACATTTCTCTTTGTAGCCTCCTATCCTATCACCGGACACTACTGAGACAAGTGTCTCTGCTGTTGCCTGCCCATGTGTTTTTCCACACAGCTCACAGTGTGTGCTGGCCACCTGCATCCCCAGGGCCTTTCCCACAAAGCTGCTTCCCACCCACTTTGTCCCCAGTCTGTACTGGTGCATTGGGGTTTTCCTCCCCAGTGCAGGGCTTTGCATTTCCTTTGTTGAACTTTACGAGTTTCCTGTTGGCTGATTGTTATCTTTTCCTGCATGACTAAACACAAACACTATTTCTGCTTTTGTGTCCTTGCCACGTCACTTAAAAGTAGCAGAAACACCCGCCATGAGATCTGAATATGAAACTTAATTTCATACATCTTATTTTGAAAAAAACTGATTAAAACACCTCTTAACTGTACTGGCCACTGTGCCAAGCCCTGCCAGCTGATTGTTAATGATTTCTGTGTTTGAGATTTCCTCTCTTCTTTTTCATTGCCTTTTGGCATATCAATACACTGAGTTATAATAATTATACTTTAGTACACTGAGTATATTGATGAATGTGTGGGTGATAGAAGCGGTTGCTAGGAAAGGCTGACATCCGTCAGGACTGCTGCAGGGGGAGGGGATCCTTCAGAAGAATGATGGAGGTTTAGTTATAACTTGATCATGTGAGGCTTGGCTCATCACTTCATTTAAAAATTGGGCTGTCTGGGTCATATGACTGAAACAAAACAGTTTGTAAAGAACAAATTTTTGTACAGGACAGATTTCTTGAAAGAGCCTTCAAAGGTATTGAAGATGTGAAAATTATTGCTCAATTAGAAACAGCAGATGGCTGAAAAAAATATAAGACAGGTATCTCTGTGAGGAACAGAGGATTAAAGGGAGCTGAACGGGCTCGTGGTGCTCAGCTGTCCCAGGCATGGGCTCACAGAAGCCCCTTGGTAAAATGACAGTGTGTGATTTTTGATACAGCTGTACTTTGCTTCCTCTAACCTTCTTTTAATTGCCCTTCAATTTCCAGCCTAATGTGTTTGCCAATACACACCTTTGTTTCTGTGCCAGCACTTGGCTTTTTAGCCAACAAACCACTCCTGCAGTGACACATTTGTGGAGAGCAATCTTATCCCATTTCAGCTCTCATTTTACAGGGCTAGAAGAACCATGACCTGCACATTTTCTCTTGCATAGAGAATCTCTTTCTTATCCATTCCAGGTGCCCATCTTTGCATGTTTTTCAGTTTAAATTTGTAATTTTATACAGTGTTCCAGATAAAGTTTCACTGAGATCTTACATGGCAAAAATATTTTTGTACCTCTACTGAAATCTGATCTCTTGATGGCAGCTTGGGCTTATATTCGTTTTTGGCATAGCTACTTCATGTCAGCAGTTCATAAAAAGTGTGATTTTGAAGAGTATATTTTGGGTTCCTCTTCTGTCATGTCAAACTGAGGTTCTAGTATATAGTGGTGCTATTTGTTCCCAAGCACAAAATGACACATTTGTGTATAAATAAAATTTCTTCTCATTTCTAGCAGTCTAGGCTCTAGTCTCTTTTAGTATTAATTCTAATAGGTAGTCATTAATCATTTGTGTTAATAGTGTTTTTTCACTTTATCAGTGAATTTTCATTATCATGTATCCAACATCAACATTACTTGCAGCTATTTCTTTTTATGTCAGCTCATTTCATGCTTCAATTTGCCTCTTCACTCTATTTATTAGTTTTCCACATCAAAATGTTGGAATCTGCTTCTTTCTTTTGCTGGGTAACTACATAATAGACCCCAAGTTCCGACACTTTTGACTTCATGGTCAGTTTTCCCTTCTGTTTTAGTTACCCTTTTCATGCATAAGCTGCATGATTTGTCCTCAAGCACTGGTGGCACACAATCACATCTGGCTCCCAAAAACAAGGGTGATCATTTCTCCCTCTGGGTAACTACATAAAGTTTACAAGTTTGTTATTGCTCACGATGATTGCATCACAATTTTTCCTGTTGTTCTATTAACAGTTTAATGACACACCTTCATATAGGCAGAACACCCTGCCTCAACGGTGTTTTCTCCAAAGACTTTCCCTTGAGCTGTCTGATTTTGTAGGTTCAGACTTATTAATGCATTTATCATGTTTGCTCTCTTCAAGGGAAGCCATTTCATGCTCTCACCTGTGAAATAATCCCTTCTTCAGACATAAACACTGTTTCAAAAGTTTGCAGTTTGTCGGTGGTTATTGTACCGTTCATCCTTTTGGTAATGTTGCATTATATTCATTGCAGCTTGTTGTGACAGGGGCAGATCAGAAGCCTGAAGCAATCAGTGATGAGGGCCCTCTTCGCCAAAGGAAGATGCAGAAGTGAGAACAGGGCACTCTTCTGTTGCCTGGGGCCTCCATCCCCGCAGTGACCATGCTCTCAAGGATGGGCAGCAGTTCTGGAAGAACTGGGACAGAGTTATGTGTGCCTTGTTGAGAGGAGAGAGAGGGGTGAAGCCAGGTTCTGAAGTTGATGATCCATGTCACAGTGATGTTACCTTTGTGCCACGGCTGGCACAGTGACCCAAGAGGCTGTGTCTGCTGCAAAGCCTCCTGTGGGTGCCTGCAGCAGGGCAATCCAGAATCTGAGAGACACCAGCAAAGGAGGAAGAGTTTAGAGAATTGGGATCACTTATTTTTTGTAGCCTGGACTGAATGAAAGGTGAAAGTGAAGAGAAACTCCTGCTTGTTCAGCTGACCCCAGGGACAGACTGGGTGAGGCCTTTGAATGCAGACAAGGTGTATTGTGACTGCTGGACGCCCGTTTGCTCATGCAATGCTCCCTGCCTGCTGGGACTGCTCAGAGAGCTATTCCTTTATGATCAGAAACATTACTTCTCCACAGCCCTGTACTAATTGCTGGTTCTAATTTCCCCATGCTTTCCACCCTAGAGTAATTTCAAAAAGTGCTACACTTACTTTGGTTTTACTCAGGTGATACAAGGAACTGCTGATCCTGGTTGTGGGGAGGAGAAACTTAAAGACAAATCTCTTGCAGAGTTTTCGGTGTTTTTCTGTTTTCTGAAATTGGAAAGATAGCTCAACATGGCAAAAGCAAGTAGATAAAGAGCCAAGAAAGAAAAGTAATTAAAGAAAGAGAGGGGGAAAGGCAACAGAAAGTAGGACAGGGAAGGATTTCAAACACAAAGATATGTAGGTGGATGAGGAAGAGCTGAAGACTGGCCATCAACAGCAAATGGAGTTGTAAAAATGACATTTGACCATGGAATCAATTTGTGATGTGTTTTTGACTTCTTTGGACTGTGGAGATGGAGAAGGTATTTAGGAAACCCATCAGACTTGGACATGGAGAATCATGTAAGCTCTCCTTTATTTTGAGTGTGAATCCTTGAATGGGTGAGGAAAAAAAGACATCTTCTCTCACAGCTTCACTGTCAACACTCAATTCATGTAGTTACTACAGAACAAAGTTTTGTTATTCTTCAAGTTTTCCAGGCTGCCATAGCACAAACAGCCTGCAAGAAACAGCTTCAGACTCATGGCAAATTACAGCTTCAAAGGTGAAAGAGAACGAGATTCCTGCTGAAGATACCTGGTTGTAACACACATTGAAGTATGGAAAAATACAAATCCTACCGTAGGAAACTACATCATGATAATGCAAATGTTGTTCTGAAGTGATTTCTATTGCTCCTGTGAATGGGGTTATTCTGCCAGCATCTATGGCCAGAGCCTGCAAATTGTTCCTAAAAATCTGCAGCAGATACAGCAGCACAAAGAAGAAAGAATCAGTCTGGTGTATGCTTACCTTCGGTTCTTTGGCACAGTCCCAGGATCCTTTCTGAGATTTTTTACTTTATTATCTTGAATCTCATTGAGTGATATACCCTGGGATGTGATTTGAAATTTAAAATTAGTAAAAAAGTTGTAGCAGTAGGATAAAGACCAAGCTCAGAAACTGTGGAACTTCATCTAAGTAACTTATTTACTTAAAGAGACCCACAACTCAGCAAGAGCAAAACAAGAAAGTGAAGGTCCACAAACAGGATTAGTATCTGTAATTAACCCATCTGTGGCATATTCTTTTGTCTGCATTTTACATTATGCCATTGGTTGTACAGAGCAGGAACCACACATGGTTTAAGATGCTACTACAGCTCAAATAAATATTTGACATTGATTTAGAGCCATCAACCTTAGCGCCATCTGCAGTTTCCAGAAAATTTATTGGTGACGTGTGAGTAGCACTGCAAGACAGAGTTGAATATCAAGGAGAGCAACACCCTGCTTTTGTTTCTTACACACTGCTTCCTTAAGCATCTGCTGTTGGCCACACTTAGGGTAGCACTGAGAAAAGAAAATATTGGCTCATTTGGCAGTCATTATCTTCACTAATATCACTGAACACGTTTATAAAGGTTGAGCAATGTACTCTGTTTATGGGACATGGTTGCAAGATGCCATGGATGTTGAGACACCCCTGTAAAATTAATATCTCATCAACAAATGCACTATATGAATTCCAACACTGAAAATGCTTTGTTCAAATAGGTTACACTCAGTTGAGCCACTATTAGAGAGCTGCTAAATTCACTTTAGCATTTTCCCTATTAGAACAGAAAATAATATTCTTGGCCGCACGGTAAATTTAAACTCCGCCAAGTGCACTGTTGTAACACTCACTGCCATGAAATTATTTTTTTAAGACACTTGAATTTACAGTCTGTGGTTTAATTGCAGCTGTAATATCACTACAATATTGCTGCAACCTCCAACAGGGCTTGACAACCAAGGCAGAGCAGTCAGGCCTTCAGGGTCCCAAGGATACGGCCTTTTGGGGCAGAATTAAAGGACATATTAAACATCTGTCAAGTGTTTCTGGTCCCAGCATTCAGTCCTCAGCAGACAGCAGGGTGTTCACAAATCCCAAACACTGTAACAAACCCACAGCAGCCCTGGCACTTCTCAGAAGGGTCAAATCTGATGTGCTGTCACTGTAGCTATCGCTTGCAAAAGCACAACAAACCCAGCAAACTCCATGTGTAGGAGGTAGAAAAAATGCCTGGTTCACCCATAAGAATACACAGAGGTTGCCTGCTGCAGCCTGAGTGTGTTAGGCTTTCTGTTTAAGCACTAATTCAATGGATACATGCCAGCACCCAAAGACCTCCCACCTAAAAATATTAGCCTAAATGCAAGAGTCCTTACTCCAACAGAAGGACTCAACTCTGAGCTCATTTTGGAGCAACCTAAATATCCAGTAATCTGGCAATTAAGGTGCCAAGAGTGGTGTTGACAGACCTGATTTCAGCTCTCAGTCGGGTTGATGAGTGGCTTTAGTGCTAATTCTTTGTCCCATTGCCCATGAGAGTGACCTCGACAGCAGGCTGCCATACACCCGGAGTGCCAATCTTCTGGAACCTCTTACTTCACTGTTTGGCTCTATGTAATAAATTCTTCAGAGCAAGGATGTGGATGAGAGACAGAATGTGGGTTTGAAAACACTTTTCTCCTTCTAACTAGGATTTCCCTAGGGCAGAAAACCAATCCCACTCTCCTAAGGAGAGAAGCACCTTTCTGCTCTTTGGGGTGTCAGTTACATTTATCTCTGTTCTTGGCAGGGCCAGGCAGTGGGATTAAAGTTGAATGCATTGCTTAGAGAGCCAGGGTTTGCAATCAGGAGCTGGGGCAGTCAGACGCCTGAAAGGCAACACTTCTGTAAACCTTACTCAGGTCGATTTGGTGAGCTTTGAGGCTCAGCAGCAGCAGAAATCAAACTGGACATTTCTTCAGTGAGACACTTTAATAGCTGTTCTTACTTGACAGTGGGTCAGGATCTCTGGTCTTTGGCCATACTGGAATTTAATGTCTTTTTCATTTTCTTTATCGCTGCTTAAGTTTCATTCCAAAACTATTACGACATAAAATATTATTTCGTGCTTGAGTATTTTCTGTCAAATCCTGGTTTCTGTGACATGATATCAGCTGCATTTAGCTTAACTGTTTCCATTAATTAAACATCTTAATATTTCTTGGAGTTTCATGGAAATGAAAGCTGTAACACTTGGATTCACTAACTTTACCTGAAGGCAGAAGTCCACTTTGTAGACAGAATGTGAAATAAATCAAGTCTCCATATTGTCTTAAAAAGGCTGAAAGTTTTCTTTCATTTCCTCCATGTCCCATTCCTGTTTCTTCATTCCCTTATCTTCTCTTTGTCTTACTAAACTGGGTGCTACAATCTCTTGGAATATTTTAAAATCACAGAAAAATTTTAGTTGGAAGGGACCTTGTCTTGTCTGACCCCCCACTGAAAGCAGAGGCGACCCCAAAGCTTGACCAGCTTCAAAAAAATCTGTTTTCTCTGGCTGCAAACTCCCCTCCTTCTGCTACTCTGATTTACACTGATCCTATCTATTGTTTCTGTAAATGTTAATGCAAGATAAAGGAGCTGTAGTTGTTTTGGAATTAACTAGACACACTGGAAGCACAGTGCCTGAGTGTTTCATTTTGTTCTTTGCCTCTGTGTGTAGGTGGTGAACTCTGATGAGCTTCTGTGAGCACAGACCCATGTACAACCACACCACTGTGGGCTCTGGAATTTCTGAGCCCCGTGTTACAATGCAGGTAAGAGCATGCAGCACTAATTTAGGACAAAATACTTTACAGAGATATTGAAATGAATACTCAATCCAAGCATTACAGAACAAGAAAGCCCAGAAAAATAGAGAAACAAACTGTGTCAGGATAGAGAAACACAGCTCTGGTTGTCAGTGGTGACACTAGGCAGAAACCATGGAAGTGGCAGTAAAGACACATCAGGGTTTGTGATCTCTGGTTAAGTTTCAAGGTGTAGCCTGAAATGCCTGTGTCCCATCCATCATGATGGGAGGAAGATAAGGATGCAGACAGTTCTCAAAGCATGGCAGCAGCACTGACCTGGTGGCTTTTTTTTGCCAGGGTCAAGTGCTTGTCAGAGTTAGGAGAGCATCAGCCAACAACACACAGAGCAATGTCCACTTCTTCTGCTTTAGGAAAGTCACTAAATGGAACTGTGCCTCTAGTCTGAGGCCCAGGCACCTTTGTGATCTTCTTGCCCTCCCTCTTAGAGCCCTCTGCCCACTCCAGGACCGTGCCCATCCCTGTCCCTGTCCCTGGGCACGCACACAGTGCACAGAGACCCATGGGCAGGCTGCAGCAGGGTGAAAGATGTGTGCCAGGGAGAGCAGAGCAGGGCAGACACACACAGCTTGAGCTGCAATATGTTCCAGACCACCTGGCAAGCTGAAAAAGCCCTATCTCTCATCACCCAGCTAATTAGTTAGAGTGCAGTGCCGTGAGGGTGCAGCGACACCGACTCCAGTGCTGGGGATCTGATAGCTCAGCACTCTGCAGCACAAACAGGCAAGGACCTTCTAAGGGATGTGGCCTAATTATCTCTCTTCACAGTTTTTAACTCAAATGAGCACTTTTTTTTCTGGAAGTCTGAAAAAATCACTTTTGTCTGTCTTTTAATTCTAAATGCTGCAGCAGAAAGAATCAAGAGTTGTACTCCCAAAAGCCTGTGCTCTGGATGCATTTTCTCTTCAATATGACAGAATCTAGAAAAATCAGGTAAAATCAAGAGTTTAGTCATCCTGGAGCCAAGAAACAGTGCTGGACTTTCCACACTGATCTAACTGCTGGACATGCAGAGGGTTTGGCTGATCCTTAATATTCCTATCCATGTGTAGACTGATGGTTTAGGAATGCCTTTGGGCTCACAAGTACAGATGTGAGAGTGCAGCACTCATTAGCTTCTCTGTGCAGTCAGTGGGCAGGAACTCTGAGCTCCACCACAGTGCACATCTTCAAGGCTTCTGAAACAGACTCCTTGGCTTTTCCCTCATGTGTTTTTTAACATTCTCATTCCTTTATGTCAGTTCTTTCTAAATTTTTTGACAAATTTTGTTGTCCATAACAGTTATGAAAGCCTATTTCTATTCTCATGCACCTAGGATTGTACAAAGATATAAAGAGAAAACCTGTGTTTATTCTTCTTCCCTTATTTAAACACCTGAGAGCACCTTTTCAACATGATAGAACTTATTTTTAACCCTGCTCTAATGCAAAAGACTCTGAGTTTCTGTTAGATGACTTCAGCTTCATCAGGCTGAAAAATGTTTGTGTGTTGGTTAGGGTGTATTTTTTTTCATTTTGGCTTTCACCTATCATATGCAACACACAGTTTTACCCATCTTCTCTTTCATGGAGCTCTTTAATCTCCTTTTGGGACAACCTGCAGTTGCTCTTTATCCCAGCCATCACAGTATTTCTTCATGTGTGCTGTGTGTTGCCATCCAGTCAAAGGTGCTGTTGCTTGTTGTTTTTATGTTATTTTTGGGCAGGCTAATCTTGCTTATAATTTATGTTTGGGGCCACAGCTTATTTCTTCATCAAATGCATTTGGTTTGGAAGTTCTGCAAGGGTTTACCCTGTTGCAGGACATTCATTTTAGGACTGCTTTGCTGGGCCTAGCTGTAATAAATAATGCAGTCCTGCTGCATTAGGAGCTTTTACACTGCAGGCTGCTGTGTTTGATTAGTCAGCCTCACTTGGCAGCATTTACCAGGTTACCCACATGGCCAACCCTCACAACTTCATTTACTCCAGTCTCTGGAATAATCTCACCACACCCATCAGCACCCTCTGTCCTTCCTCTGAGCTGCTATCCTCAGTTTCTCTGGGGTGTTATTTCAGAGCTGTGTCTGTCTGTCTGAATTTCACAGATTCTTACATACTGGAGGCTGATTATTCCAGAGCTTTCTCCACAATACTGTATTGTTTATAAACCCACTTTGTTTGCAGGTCCTGAACCCTTTCTGATTGTAGTTTCCTCATGATGGGCAATATGGTGCTTCTGGGATTCAGGGTCTGTCCTTTTTATCCTCTCTTTCCACTGCCTAGGCAGTGGTGGAAGACTTGTTCTCAGATGCAATTCAAAGTTATATAATCCCAGCTGAATGCTGAAGAGTTCATATTTCAAGTAATAAAATTGCATTTGTTTGCTCCCACTGACATTTTAAAACACATTAAAGTGTTTACACTGATTCCCCCATTTGTTAAAACTCGTGTTTAAAAAACTCCCATCTGGATCATATTTACTCTGATGGCTTCTTTTAAAACTTTGACAGTGATGGTTCACCTGTCTGAAAGGAAAATGCTGTGTTTTGAAACTGATTGTGATAGTGATCTTTGATTTGAAAGTGTAAAATTGTTGTTGGAATACTCCAGATGGCTGCTGATATTAAATAAAGCACTACTGCCTTGAAACAGAGACTTGTTCTTTGAGTGTGACAGATGCCTCAGAAAGTTGTTACTTGGCACAGTTTGGTAAATATTAAATAATCTTGGGTGAAACCAGTAATTTTGTTGCTAGAAATACCTCACAAAACACAGAAGAAAACTCATCACTGCAGAGTGGATTTCTCTAGAAGGAAAACATTTCTTTAGTAATTCTTAACAAACAAAAGAAAAATCTCAATAAAAGACCTGATCTAATTTTCTTGTAAAATCCATGAAGACTTTAGGAAGATGTCATGGGTAAGAATGTATTTTCTTGCTCATGGTTTTGTGATGGAATCAGCACAGTCCACTCTGAGGGAAGCACAGAGAAGTTGCTCGTAGGTGTGAGGAAGGAAGCGGAGAGAAATCCTCAATGTTGCCAGATACAGAAGGAAGGTGTACAAATGTTACTTTTCCACAGAGTGCTCTGGGGAGAAAAACTGATACAGGAGGCTCTAAACAATAACAGAGCTCACAAAGTCACTGGAACTTGCTGGGTTTTTTAGATATTTCAAGTTGTCCTATGAGGATAAGGAAGTTTTTGGTTCATAGAATGTTTCCTCTGAGTTTAAGCCCTTCTGTGAAGGAAGAAGTGACAGTGTTAGAGGGAGGACTCAGATCCTTGTTTTCCTGGCAGGCTTGAAATGTTAGAAAATAAGAGTAAGCTGACTACTTCTGCCAGGAAGGAAAAGATAAATATCAAAACTGAGTCAGAAAGGATCCTATATACCACATCCAAAGCCATGTTGTAGGATCTAAACTGGAGATAACCCAGCTGCACATTTGGAACTTCACTAACATTTGCTTACAGTGTGCTAGAACTCAGCTCTTTGCTTTCTGATGTCTGCAAGCCCACTTTCTTATTAAGAGCTGCAGACATAATTTCACAACTTGGAGGATGATGGCATGTGACTTTTAGGTTCCCAAGCCACATGAAGAAGTGAAGTCAGGCTCAGAATGAGCAGTTCTCCTCCACAGATCCCTTTCTGCTGTGCAGTGGCACTGGCTGATACAAGCAAGGCCATAGTCTGTGTTTGTGTTTATGTACAATGCCACTTGCCAGCTCTGCTCATTAAATAGTAAAGAATGAATACTGACAAGGAGACAAGTGGAAAAGCATGAAATTCCTTTTCTGAGTGTGCTTGTTTGCTCACATTGCAGGAATGGGCTGGACTCCTCAAGGCTGAGCCAGGATCGCAGGTTGAGGAGAGTGTACTTCACTCCAATGGCCTGCACATATCTGCTTGCAAATGTTTATCCTTTCTAGTATATTTGGTTCCTTGGACTCAACAAGATGAGGTTCATATTTCAGTTTTACTGCTTGTGAAGCTGAGGTACAGAAAATTTCACAGCTGAAGGCTAAGCAGCCTGGGAAGAATAAGATTCAGGTTGCTAAATCCATGGCTGCTGCTCTTCTTTCTAAGCCAAACTGAATCTGACTCTGTCCTACGTACATATAAAAATATTATAGCATTAAGTTTATCTAAAGACTTCAGCAAATGTAGCCAGGAATCCTAAAAAGCTGAAAATGTAGAAAGGCTGCAGTTGAAAGTCCTACAGCCTTGGAGAGAAGTTGCATTTAGAATAAGGAAATATGTGTAGCATTCTTATTCAAGAATTGTAATAGTTTAAGAACTCTTTTGAAGAGCTACTGGGGTATTTGAGTTGTTTATGCTCTGTGGGATCAAAACTAACCTTGTGTACTCTCACACAATGCATGCATTTTTGTTTGCCTCCGTCTGAAAGGTGACTCTTTTTGAAAACATTTACTGTCTCCCGGCAAACAGTGACAGTGCTGGGCAGAGACCAGAAAAGCAGCTGAATTGTCAGTTTTCTTTGATTCATTTTGCTCCATTTAATTTACTGTGGACCAGAAGTTGTATACTTAATAAAGCCATCCACACAAGGGACTATCATGTCATGTTCATGATGAGCTGCCCACAAGCAGAGCAAAGTGTATGTGTGGGATTGCTACTGATGAAAACCTCAATGACAACAAATGATGCTCTGTACTAGGTACTGACCCTAGAAAACAGAACCCACTGAAATGGATACATGAATATTTGTATGAGTCATGCTAAACTAAGGTTATGCTTCTCAGGGAAACAATGAAGCTCATTCTTAGAAAGGAGGAAAGAAATGTCTTTCAATTCACAAAGCTGACTCAGAAAATGACTGCATGTCATAAAGCATGCTCGTACAACTCCTGACATGGTTTACAGGCCTCAGCTCCTTCGTTCCCTCTGCCTTCAAACCACCTCATTAGCCTAACAGCAGTTACTCGCCAGAAACTGCCCCTGGCAGCACCAAACACAGTGCCCTGACCTAGAGAGAGGTGCACATTTTGCACAATGTGATCCCTCAAGGCAAGGAGCTGGAGCAGCAGCTCTGGCTGAGCTTGGCTCATTAATGCTTTCTGCCTGTGTGGCAGAGGTGCACAGACCCCGTGTTTGCTGCAACTGAAACCTCCACGTCATGAATCCCCCTCTGCCCATGAGTGTTCCGTGTGGGAGCTCTGTGCTTGCTTCACACCTTTGCCACAAGGAGGGGATTACAGCTCTGTACCTGCCAGACTGAATGGAGAGTGCAAGGGCAGGGCACAGTCATTCTTCTCCTGTCATTTCATTCTCACCTCTGCTCCCTTTCTCCCTGCTCTCTCCCTCTGCACAATGTCTGCCACCTCAGTTTTACGTGTAGAGAAAGCTATTGAACCATTTTTGAAAGATTAATAAAATTTCTTTTATGGAGGATACTGCAACACTTGCCATGCTAAAGACACTCCTGTTAAAAAAAAATCTAATCTGTACCCCTATTTCTAGTGAAGTTCTAGAAAAAAAATATTTCTTAGTTAATTGTATCTGGAATTCTACAGATAAGACTATATGAGGAGTGGAAATGTTTCAATAGACTTGTATCTTCCGTTTGATTTTTCTTTTGAAACAAAGAATTCAGAGTAGCAGCTGCTCCAACATCAAAGTCACTACTGAATATTAATATTGGAGCATGGATTTTCACAATTCTGTGTGCACTGATTTCCTGGCATGTTTGAATTTTGAAAGATAAAAAAGATTTGGTGTGTTGATTTAAGGAGATGTCTTTTGTGTTTGTAAGAAGCATAAAGTTTTTCTCGCACCAGAACTTTGTCTGAGGCTTTGCTGAGAATGCTTTTACAATTCTACTGTGTTGAGGTGATTTAGTGTTTTGAGTTATTGCAGGCAAAAGCCCAGAACTCGAACTTGATGATCTTGATCCAGCTCAGGATATCCTATGATGATTCCATGATTTTTTGTAAAGCTATTTGTTCAAGAAGTGGCTAGTGGAGCAGATCTTAGAGAACAGAAGTTAAATTATTCCTAATGTCAGGCCATGCAGGAAAAAAATTCAATTCTAGAGCCACAGAGAACAAATATTCTTGAGCATTCTCTCTGTACAGCTTTATTCACCAGCAGTGTCATATTGAGTAAGAGGAGCAGCTCCTGAGCCTGAACTTCTGTCAGGAAACAACACTTCATACAGTATTTTCCAGAATCTCTCACATTGCAATCTCCAAGTTTCAGCTTTCTTTTCTTTCTTAACCAGGGTTAGCATAGACTGGAGTCTCTGTTGCTTTGTTCAAAGCGTTTGTGTGTTAAAGGTAAAGGGCACAGTAAATGCCAGCTTTGTATAATATACAACTCTGATCTTGTGCTGCCTGAAAACAAACAGACTCTTTATGCGTGGGAACAGTGACAGCCACATCCTGATCTTCATCATGAGCAATTGGGTGTTCCATTTTACCTAGAACTGGAACAGCTGGTATGAACAGAAGCTTAAACTAAGGAAAGGAAGCAAAGGAATAAAGAATGGTGTGTCTCAATAGGGCTTAGCCTAATGTGAGCCTAGAAGGAAAGGAACCAGGTGAACCCTGCATGATTGTCTCTATAGGGCTGAGAGGGCAAAAAAGAAGTTTAGGATGGATATTAAGTAACTACAAAGAATAGGCAAAACTACTCACACCCTAAGAGTCAATTTAAATTTCAGACTTACCAACAAGACCGTGCTGGCCTCCAAAATCTTCCTGTTTCATTGCTAACCAAAATGCTCCTGTGTGTGTCACAGCTACACGTGGCAGAGAAATTAGGAAGCAACTGGTGGGACTGAGAGAGCCTCTTACTGCTCAAGGACACCTGGAAATGTATGTACAAGAGTAAGGTGACTTGCTTGTTGAAAATAGAAAAGAGTCCAGAAGAATTCACATAACTTATAAATGATGTAAAAGCTTCCCTCCTGCTCAAAGACTATGGACATGGTGAGAAATCTCTGAGACACATAAATCACCTCTTCTTTCTGGCATAATACTTGCATCATGTGAAGGAGAATGGTGAGTAGAAATATGCACAAACCACATAGGGAACAGTGGGGTTTATTCTTACAATAAAACCTTGAACTTCACTGTTAAATCCCTTTGCCTTTGTTTTCCAGTTTGTAAAGCTGGATGATCATACTTTAAATTTTTCTAGAATTTTTTTACCTTTTTTTGAAGTATTGTGTGGCTCTAGTGCTGATTTTCCTGGAATTAAAATCCCTTCCTTAAGCCATCTGAGGGACATCAGTTATCTGAAACTACCATATGGCACACTTGTATGCATTCCAGCAAGTTTTTTTCCTTGCTCTTTTGAAAATGTTGACAATTTTGTCTTTGAGAGAAATGTTTAGCTATTATTCATTAATTTTGACAGTCGTAATAAAAAGCTGATGGGACTATTTAATCCCGAAGTGAGAGCACCATCTAGAGGCAAATAACATAAACTGTAGCATAAACCCATACCAATCCCTCAAGTAATTATGTTTTATTTCAGAATTCCAGGGGCCTTCAGAATTATGTTCAATATGCTTTTAATAAATATTCCCAAATTAACAAACACTCTTAAAACAATTACAATGCTGTTCGAGATTTGCAATTAGCCAATTACCTACACCTATTCAGCCCAGAGAAAGGGTCATTTCAGCTTGGTAGGTCCATCCACACCAGCTATACATGATTGGCTCAAGCCACAGTGGCATCAATAAGAACATCTGCAGAGCACTTTTTGTTTTTTAGCTGCCAGGCCATGGTGAAGCTTGTGCCACCAGGACTTCATCATGCTTCTTTTATTAAGTAGCTGGATTATTTAATTAAGCTTTATTTGCTTTTGCAGTTTCACCTAGCTGTGCAGAGATGCTTTAGATACACATTTTATGGCATTACAGTCTGCTTTATAAATTCAGTGTATTCCCACTGATAGAGCAGTTCTCAGTGGTTATGAAGATTCCTCTAAACCAGAGAAGTGAATTACTGAGCCTCTTGTTTCCATTCTCTGAGATGTCAGTATCTCCTTTTCTGCCATCACAAAGTAATGTAGTAACCCTAAGGTAGGAAAGGTCTTAATTTGATTATTAAAATACTTCTTACACTTTGTACTTCTAGTGGTTCCTAAGCGTTTGCTAAGGAGGATAAGATCTAAGTGGTCATGGATTTCTTTTTCTTTTAGGTTTTATGTCTGGAAATCATGTGACCTTCACACAGCACCTGCAAAGGATTGAAGAGGTAGCTCAATATGTGGCTCAACTGGATTTAGCTTCCCGTGCTAGGAACAAACAGCACCTGACAAAATGTCACAAAATGTGCTTGTGCCCACTCCTTGTAATTCTAGCAGAGAACAAAATTACCTCTGAATGTTGAAAGAGATTTAAGCCTTTTCTGGGATAGCAGTTGGAATTTACCTGAAGGATAATTACAGGTTTGAAGGACAATTTCAGGTCTGATGATACCAGAAGAGCACTGAAACCAAGGACTTCCAGTTCCTGAGGGAAGCCTACAGGACAGATTGGAAGGGACTATTTCAAGAGCATGTAGTGACAGAGCAAGGGGGAATGGCTTCAAACTGGAAAAGAGTAGGTTTAGATATTACAAAGAAATTCCTTCCTGTGAGGGTGGTGAGGCACTGGCACAGGTTTCCCAGAGAAGTTGGTGTTGTTACATCCCTGGAAATGCTCAAGGCAGGGCTGGATGGGGCTCTGAACAACCTGGTCTAGTGGAAAGTGTCCCTGCCCATGGCAGACAGGATGGAACTAGATGATCTTTAAGGTCCCTTCCAATTCAGGACATTCCATGATTTTCTAAGGATCAATTTATACCCTTGAAGATATATGTGACTCTCCACAGGGAAATCAACATAAAAGCTTGTCATGGTTTAACCCACACAGCTCCCTGCTCACTCTCACACCAGTGGGATCAGGGGGAAAAATCAGAAGGGTAAAAGCTACAAAAACCATGGGCTGAGATAAGGACAGTTTAATGGGGAAAGCTAAAGCTGTGCACACAACCAGAGCAAAACAAGGAGTTAATTCATTGCTTCCCAAGGGCAGGCAGGAGTTCAGCATTCCGCAGGAGAGCAGGGCTCTGTCATGAGTGATGATGACTTGGGAAGGACAAACACCATCACTCCAAACATCCCCCTTTTCCTCATTCTTACCCTCACTTTATACACTGAGCACGATGTCTCATGGTCTGGACTCTCCCTTTGGTCAGCTGGGGTCACCTGTCCTGGCTGTGTCCCTTCCCAGGCACCCCCAGCTCCCTCACCAGCATTGTCCACAAAAAGCAGAGAAGGCCTTGGCTCTGTGCAAGCCCTGCTCAGCAACAACAAAAACATCTCTGTGTTATCAGCCCTGTGTTCAGCACAAATCCATCCACAGAACAACACCAGCCACTGCAAAGAAAATTAACTCTACCCCAGCTGAAACCAGCACAAAGATATGCAACTAAAATTTTATTCTTATTGGGAAACAAAAAGCTGTCAGGGTATTTGTTTTCTGCATGCCTTGGGTTTTAGGGGGTGTTATTTATACTGGAACTAAGGAAGAACTAAGAAGAAAATGGGAAAATTAACATAGATCAGCAGCTCTCAAATCTTCTACACTGCATCAAGTTATATAGCTCAAATCCTAAGAAAGTGGAGGAAAAACTTTTTCAAAAGCTTGTTAATTGCATGCTTTAGAAGTATTACAAGTTATATTTTCATGAAAACCATGTGACACTTCTGAATTAGGAACAGTTTGGCACAGTTTGTTCTCAGACTGAGCAGATCTTTGGAGATAGCTGGTTTCTTAGGTTAAGGCTTCATTACTGCATTGGAATACCAACCTAAGTGCTATTGTGTAAGGAAGATACTGTGTGAATCACTACCACTACATCTTGCTTCTTATATCTGATTTCTTTCAAATACTTACAAGTTGTTTCATATAGGCTCAGTTTCTGCTGGTTTTTTTCTGTCCAGGAATCTGTCAGTCTTTGCTCTGCAGCTGATTAGAAATACTCATATGCTCGATTTATGCAGCTCAATGTTTGTGGTAGTGACCTAGCTGGGAGAAGAAGCCAACAGGAAGGTGGTAACATCCGAAAGCATTCTTTCTAAATCTGTAGGAGTTCACCTGTCAACCCTTCAATTCAACAAGAAATTAGCTACATCACAGTCCAGATCGAGCCTTTGTGCAACCACAGCTCGTTGACATCATCAGGATTACTGCAGGGTGAACTTGGCCCAGTTTCTCTTTGTTATCACAGTGACTGTGGCAAGGTTCTGTCACGCCTGGGCTGCACCAAAAGCAGCGTGGGCAGCAGGCTGAGTGAGGTGATCCCGCTCTGGTGACACCTCACCTACAGAGCTGCACCCAGCTCTGGGGTCCCAGCTCTGGAAGGACATGGAGCCATTGGAGCCAGCCCAGAGAGAGGCCACCAAGGTGGTCAGAGAGATGGAGCATCCCTCCTATGACAAAAGGCTGAGAGAACTGGGATTGTTCAGTCTGGAGATGGGAAGGCTTTGGGGTGATCTCCTTGCAGCCTGACAATGCCTGAAGGGGGCCTGCAAGAAAGATGGATAAAGACTATTTACAGGACACAGAGGAACAGCATCAAACTTAAAAAGGGCAGGTTTAGTTTGGATATTATAAAGAAATTCCTCCCTGTGATGCTGGTGAGGTACTTGCCCAGGTTGCCCAAAGAAGCTGGTGCTGGCCCATCCCTGGGAGTTCAGGGCTGGGCTGGATGGGGCATTGAGCAACCTGTGATAGTGGAAAGTGTCACTGTCTTTGGCTGGGCTCTTGGATTAGAGACCTTTAAAAGTCCCTTCCAACCCAATCCATACTATGGTTCTATAATTCTATATTCCGTATTATTTGAATAGCAAATTGTTCAGATTTTTTTTCTTAGGAATAGGATTTTTGGCTATTTTCTTCTCACAAATGTGACAGATGTTTTTCTCAGTGACATGAATAAGGAATCCAATTTTCAGCAGAAGAAAAAAACCCTTTCATTGTGCACCTGCTGATCCCCTGCGCCCAGGAGAGGGCAGCAGTAATAGAAAAATATCTTCCTAATATATTCAAGAATTGAAGAATATCTATGTAAAGCTGCTAAGCAATTTCCCCTCAATATTCTTACCATTCTTTCTCATTTCCCCAGTAAGCAAACCCCTATCCTTGCTGGTAGCACATGGGACTCTTGTATCTTTTACTGTGGATGTCATCAAAAGAAACAACCATAGAAAAGAAAAGTCCCCAGGCCAAACATCAGTTAAACTCAAAGTTCCAGAACTTATCCCTACAAGAGTTAGAGGAAGTCTCTTAGAAACCCGTGGCCTCACTCAAATGTCACCAGCTCTTCAGGCACACAGTTTACAGACCTTTTTTTAAAATTTAAACTTGCGTGGTTTTGAACAAAGTATGAATCCATTGGTGACGTCAATACACTCGCAGCAGATATCAGGACTTAAAAAACTTCCTTTGCTAAGGCTGAGCTTCCTGCTGTGCATCCCTGCCTCTCCAGCATTTAAAGAACTGTCTTTACTAGGGAATGCCTGCTTGCCTCTCCAAACAGAAAGCTGGGAGCTGGGGAATATGATCTATAGGCCAGGTTCTCCTTCTGAGATCACTGGCACAGAGAACATTTCCCAGCAAGAATGTTTGGCTTGTGGGAGCAGTGCTCTCAGAGGAACCTCACACGAGAGTCTGTGCTCTTGAAACTGTACCAGTAAAAACCCCAACACCCTGACAGTCTGCTTTGAAGAACCACCCAGGAAAATTTGGTCCACTGAATTTACACTGAAGGAAGTCACTGCCACTGCAACTCTTGGAAGTGTTGTCCCAGCTGTTTTGGGTCAGCAAACTTAATTATTCAACA
Organism: Prinia subflava; assembly: GCF_021018805.1. Lineage (NCBI taxonomy): Eukaryota > Metazoa > Chordata > Aves > Passeriformes > Cisticolidae > Prinia > Prinia subflava. The sequence continues at coordinate 6,530,713 of NC_086251.1, forward strand.
TTTCATGCACTGTGTGCATACACTGAGCAAAGAGAGAAGCATTATGAAGGGCTGCTTCTCCTTGTTGCGTGTGTGATTTGGTGTGATAAATACAAATGACATATCCTCCCGCATAATCTTTTGTACTTTTGCTTTGTTTTTCTGGTTTTGAGACAGATATCTGGGGAAATCAATTAGATGTACAGATGTAATGATAAGATGAGGCAAGAAAAGTGCATGTTGGGCAAAAAATGACCTTTGTGATACCTCCACATCAGCAGATCCGCCCTTGATTGCAAATATTCATGACTAATGGCATCATTTTAATTATAATGGAACACTTGTTGTTGAGATGCTGCAAATGCATCAGATTTTCAAAAGCTTTTGTATTTGAATGTTTTGCCAGTGCTTGCTGAAAGTCCTTGAGCTGCAATAATTTTCTATGAAACTTGCCAAAGCCAACTTACAGACAGAGGAACAAATGATAAAAATTCTAAATGAGGTAAAACACATCAATGGAAAGGCTATCTAAATGCACAAGTGTTCTTTACATAAATACTTCCACATAAATATTTTTTCCATGTCTGGATTCCTTTTCTGATGAAAACAGAAAGTGAGGGGACAAAATCCTTGTGGGAAACTCATGCACTGGTGGATGATATCTCTTGACATGTGATATTCTTAGGAATACAGGACTTTCTAAATCAGGTCATCCTCAAGATCCATCTTCTCTATTTACCACTTTTTAGCATGTTCAAACAATTCTGAGAGATCAGCAAGGCAGGAACTTCTTTGTTTATGTTGGTTATTCTTGCAGTGGTTTCCATTTTAATTATTCAGGGAACCAATGTAGCTAAATAAATCTTAATGTTGTATAATACACCAGATCACCCGAAGAGCCTTTTTCAAAGAGTGATACAACCTGCTCTCTGTTCCCTGGAACAGAGGCTATTTCTATTCAATGTTCTGCTTGGTGTAAACAAAACTAACTACTGAAGATCCTCTACCCACCTTACGTAACTTCTTTCTTTCCCTAGTTACTGCATCACTTAGCTTATAATTAATGGCATTTGAAATGCCGAGTTCAGTTTCTTTTGTACAGCTAAAACATTATTATTTTCAATCAACTTCACTCTATATGTCTTTAAACATGATATTTGCTTTATTTTCTCCCTTGCTTTTTATTTTTCCTTGGATGCTGCTATGTAACTACCTCAGCCTAGAATCTTTAAAAAAAACCAATTGCTTCAGAGACACAGTGGAAACACGGTGGAAACTGCAATCTGAGTTGTTTGCATGACTTTCATATGTTTTTTCCCTTTGCTTCAAGAAGCATGAGCCCAGAAACTGCAGGTCAAGCATTTTCAGTGTTCCTGTTCAGTCACAGCTTGGGCTGGACTAGTGCAAGATATTAACCTTGCAATAGTAATGGCTGGGCAAGGACTGGCAGGAAAAAACACTGCTGTTTGAAGTATGAAAGATTCTATGGAAAAAAAAAAAGTTGGCCTCAAAGGAAATTAAACATGTTGCCCAGAGAGCTTCCAGGATTTTTTTCTTTGCAGATTTTCAAGACCCAACTGAATAAAGCATGCTAGGTCTTCTGAATTAATTGTTGACCCTGGTTTGAGCAAGCACTTGTGCTGCAGGACATGGGAGTATTTCAGTGTTTCTGTGAAACATGAGCTAGTTGAAAGCCTCCTCTTTGAAAGATGTTACATGGACTGTGGTCTCTTCTGAACATTGATAAATTTGAAATGCCCTTTGCATTTTTCCATGGTCTGTACTCAAAAAAATAAATATGTGAGACATTTCTGCAGAAATGCAAAATATTGATGTGATATCATCACCTAGTTAGTCTAATCCTATTTGCAATGCAGGCACAGAAACTGAGCTAACACCTGTGTCTCACCATCACAGGAGGACTAGGATGTAATAAATGCCTGTGACAAAGTACTTATCATACTTGTGCAGTGAGATAATACAGAGAAGTCTTTTATTACATGGAGGTGGGATTGGCACCAGAAATAACAGCTGTCAGTGTGAGACTCTCCAGAAATCCAAAAAATGACAATCATTCCAGTGTTCATAGTTTTGTGAGGAGTTTTTACATCATGCTTCAAAAGAACAGTTATAAATTAAGCAGAATAGTATCTATTCATATTTCTCCAGAAATATAGTATATAGGGTGACATAGGGCTGATTATAAATTAGGAATAAAAATCCCAGAGAGAACCTCAACAGAGATGGATAAAATAGTGAAGGCTGATGGGAAGAAAACAAATGTGTCTGGAGAGCACAAAACATACGACACACATAAAGTGAAAATCTAGTAACACTCAAGAAGCTTAAATATCCAGCCTGCAAATTTTGTGTAACTCCTCTGTGAAGATCAATACAGAGAAGACCAGATGAGGTTGCAGCCCTGGTAGAGTGGGGAATCTGTGCCTCTTGCAGATGTCAGACCCCTTGTGCCAAAAGCTGGCACACGTTACATAGCAGAGCAGCAATAGACTGGCAGCCCCATGGCTGGAATGCCACTTCTCACACCAGACCAGGTCAGTTTTTGGTCTCCACAACCATGATGCCATGGAAAGGTCTCTCCACTCACAGGAGGGCTGCAGGGACCCTTGGCTGGTATTTCCTATTATTGCAGGCAGATTTCATCTTTGAGAATTTGCACACATAGCTCTTCCTGGTTTTGTTTGATGAGAATTACCACGAGCAAGAGACCTGTCGTGGCATTAGTGACAACACAGCTGTAGGGCACCCTGTCCAGAAGGATGCTGTTCTCTAAGGATGCCCTCAGTGTGATGAGGTCATATTTGAGCATGTCCACCTCCATTTGGGATCTGTCCATTCCAATGCCCTGTCCCCTCTTTACATTAATCAGGATGCTGGGCCACTGTGATTGCTCAGCCTGAGGAGGCAGAAACTGGACATATCTTTGCAAGAACTAAGGACTCCTGGGGTATTCTCTTTGCAAGTGCTTCCAAGACACAGCTCCACTGTAGAAAGTCCTAAGAGTTTTAGAGAGTTAGAATTTCATCCAAGAACAGCTTTTCCACTCAGCATACTCCAGGTCCAGTGGCTCCTTTAAGGAGATATCAGAGCTCCAGAATGAAATCTTCCTTTTAAGCATATGATGCTTACTAAATACTAATGGTTTCCAGAGGAAGAAAAACTTTTCTGGCTTCTGATGCAACCTTAAGTTCAAGGCCAGCCTTGCAAATGTGTCTCATTCTGTTTGAATAGTTGCTCCCCCTCATATAACTCAACCATGTGCATCCAGCCTAGTGCGTCAAAAATATGCCTTTTTGACCCTATCCAGTTGCACTTTAGAGTCAGTTTTATAGTCTGATATTTCAGACCTGCTGTTCTTTTAAAAATGTTCTTTCACAAATATCTACAACCAAGGCCCAAATCCTTGGATACTGAAAATTAGCATTTGCTCCTTTGAATTGGTGTCAACCCAAGAGCTGCTCCAGCAAGTGCTGAGTGTAAACCAGAGGGATGCACTCATTTTAAAGTGGAGTGCAAAGAACCCAATTTGCAGAGTGAATGAGGATGTTTAGAGCACAGAGTTATGTAATTCATCTATTTTGGGGATTAGCCATCCCTGAAGTTCTGAAAAAGGTAACTGGGTTGGGCTATTTATAGAGTCTGTTCCTGCAGTTACAGTACGGATGCCAGCACAGAACAACATTCAGCTCAAGCCACCTTCTCCAGGTGAATTTATACATCACCAATGCCTATAGAGCTCTCAGACCCAAAGAGATTCAGGGGTCCAGGATGCACTCCCAGCTCAGCATCAGTTGGCACATTAGGATGCCCTATCAGCTATTATTCCCTATCAGCTTCTGACCATGCCTTGGGTTTTCAGGTCGTATTACAGACATACATAGAGATTCCTTTTAGGTTTCCTCATGCAGGAGAGAGGAAAAGGGGCAGTAATCTTGGCAAAATGAATGCAGCAATTGCCTAAATTATTCTGCTCTGTAATTTCACAAGACTGCTAGGGAAGATGGCTTAGGATCCTTCCTTCATGTGATTCTCTGTTTCTAAGATGCATTTGTAGGATCTCTGTAAAACTTTGAAGCCCACTGTTACAGCTACAGGAAGATAATTGTGCAGAATTAATGAAAAACTCCAATCTGCACTCAGAGTTCTTAATCTTGAAGTCATACAAAATTGTACAACTTCACAGAACTCACGGAATTCTTACTTACAGGAAGAGAAGGAACAGTTTATAGAAGGATTGTATAGGCTTGGACTGCTTCTTATGAATTCTGCTTTTTAGATATAAATATTTGTGTATGTATAGTGATTGTTATTTTTTCTTAACTCTTGAGGACCAGACCTTTGTTTGGTAGTGGGCAGTGAAAAGAGGGTAGAGAAGACAACAGGAGGAAAGTTATCTGGGTAAAGGTGAAAAGCCTGATCCTAAGAGAGGTTTATCCAGAAAAAAATATTTTAAGGACTGGATTCTATAAGGTTGACCATTTTAATAATGACTAGGAGCCATGGAAAATGAAGTGATTGCTTGGGCAGAATTGGTTAATTCTTACCCTCACTAGTCTATCCCATGAGACAGGGATATCACAGTGTAAAAAAAAAAAGAATAACAGAAAATGAGGGCAGAAATACAGGGCTAGGTCCTCAATTACTCGTCATTCTAGTTTGCCATTCATGCTCAAGGCAAGCTAAGGAAATTTTGATTTTTTACCTAGTCCAAACTGCAGAGATTAAAATGACAATGTACAGTGCATGTAAGTGGTGATCTAGGCCTTTTATAAAAAGCAGAGAAAATTAAGATGAAGAGCCTGAATGTCATATGGAAGGAGACACAACCTATGAATAGATTTCAGAGGAGGCTAAATAAAGAAAAAACAGTTAAAGATGAAAAATTTTAAATTGAGACAGTCTGTATAGCTTTCATATAAAGTGCTATACTTCTTGGTGAACTAGTTTATGAGAATTACTATTAGATTTTCATGTTAGTACTGATATTTCAGGAGATGCTAGGAAAAAAAATAGTTTTGAGAAAATTTCTGATCAACACAGAAAGATTAAAATATATATACATAATTAAAATAATATGCATGGATTTAAAATTAAGAAAATTATTAGTTCAAGAATTTGATTTTGATAAATATTAATAGACCAGCCAATAATTTAGAGAAAAGGCTGTAAATAAAGCAGGGAAAATACAGAAAAAGTATTATCCCTCTAGCAAATAATATAAATATATGTAAAAGTACATTAAGAGATTATTGCGAAGAAACTTCAGGTCAAAATATATATCCATGGAGTTAATCTGTGATAAGTACTTACCTAGAAGTTTTCATTTAAAGGGGTTAATTTCTGGCACAAGGTCCTTTATATATACCATAAAGCATTTTATTTGCTGTAAGTTATAGCTCAAATAATGAAAAGCTCTGTATTAAATACAATATATTTTTCATTCTTAGTATCACCATTATTAGAAGTTCTGCAACTCCTTGCATGTTTACATAGCACATAGCTCAGTATTTTCTTTCAAAACCCAAATAATGATTTATGCCAGTTCTGTATGTTTATGAGTTTTTCAGCAGACTGGACTAAGATTTTTTTCAGGGTAGTCACTAGATTGCAGGAAAGGTCTGAAATATCATCCTTCCTTTGCAAATTGCACTCATCATTCCTGTAAGATTTCATCAGGCTCCAGATTGCTTGCTTGGGTGCTATCTGCTCATCTGCAGTGGCTGCAAAAAATATGGGAATATGAACCTGAGATATCTTTTCAGGAGAAGGGATAGAAAAAATATGTGGCTACCTGCATAAAACATGCAGTCCTTCCCTGTTTTACCCTGTGTCATCCTGAGTCTTCATGGTTTTTTATGCAGAGCTGGCACAATCATTCTTACATGGTTTTGGTAGGTCAAACCTGACACTTGCAGGTATCTGCTGTTCCTAATATTTAACTATTTAAATAAATAAATATTTTTATAGTAGATGTCCTAAATGCTTTTAAAATGTTGATTTTATAGAATGAGCATGTATGTGATTGTGTGTGCAGATTTTTACTGAAGAGAAGTTCCTGAATCCCGAAGTCTTGAGGGAAGTGCTTGAGACTGGCCAAGAATGGGAGTGTATTTTAAACTCATCCCTGTTTCAATATTAGATGCATTTCCCTCTGGGATTACTTGTGCTCCAAGAACAGTTGTCCTTGTGTGGCTTGTCAGGGATGCCATGGTGGTTTCAGGGATGACACAAAAGGATCTGAATCCTTGTTAGAGCTCCAAGTGCCCTGCAAGGCACTAGCTGGGAACTCAGAGCCAGCAAGGGCCTGGAAATATTCTGGCCTATATATGACTGTAGATGTGTGTGAGTATGCATATGCATAACCCAGTTTGGTATTATTCCTAAAATCCAATGGTCCAACAGCAGTTTTGAGTATTGTACCAGCTTCCTGGCTACTGGAAAAGGTCATAAAGTACTGTATTGTTCATTATAGTGTTGAATTCAGCAGAGCATTGACAGCATGGTGTTTCAGTGTCATGAGGGCTAACATTTATAAATTAGTGACTGTAAAATAACTCACCAGAACTTTAAAATGCAGCACAAAACCTAGACTTCCACTCACAATTCTACAAATACTTACATATTTAGTGTACAATTAACTTAGAGAACTTTAAAAATGTGCCAATATGTACTTGTTGAAACTAACCATGGCTGTTCTTATTGTTCAGGATGCGCAACAGCATTCTTGTTACTGACCAGTGAAATATGTAGAGACTCAGAGGTAGCTCTCCTTCATGACTTCCCTTGACAGCCATTTTAGCATTCCTCCAGGCTGCTCTGGGCTGTTTCACCAAGCTTCAGATTCTTCTCATGAGAGAGAGATGAGGTAAGCAGGAGCCTCCATCTGGTCTTCACAAGAGCCATGTAATGCTATGTGACATTCTAGGCAGCCACCACACAGGGTGGCATGCAGAGAGCGAGCACTCGTGCATTCCTGATCCCATCAGCAAAGCCTGCCATGCCCATGATAGGTCAATAGGGAAATCCTGTGATGAACTGGACATGGCTGAGTTACACTGAGGCAAAAGGAAGTGACCATTCACTGCATGTGTTCCATTTAATTATTTAACTCTAGAAATAATCTGGATCACAATTATCATGGCAGCTTTCAGTCCATCTCCCCGGGTAAGCAAATGAACTTAAAGTCAGGTGAGTGGGGCTGGAATCTGCCAGCTTCTGTTCTCTCTCTGATCTTTCTCTCAGTGATGTTTGCATTTAATCCATCTTTGTCTAAATGCCCACAGCACAGAAAAAAGCATCATCAGTATGTACTTTCCTCAGAAAGAAAAGAGGGAGATTCAGGAATGCTGTGATTCTCAAGTGGAAGATTTTATGTAACTGGAGAGAAGACACACTGGTAAGGAACTATGTCCAAATGCACAATTGCCAGTAGTTGCTAAAACCAAATTGTATGAAGCGGGCTGGACACAAATTAGAACTGTGATGGATGATCTTTTGAGAAATCCTCGTGCTGTTTTTTATCCAGTTGGAAACTGTCATGGGGTTGAAGCTTCATCTGGCTGCATGAACCCAAATCCCACCTGAAGATACCAAACATTGCTTACATAAATTACTGAACATGCTGCTGTGGTATTTGAAAAGCCACAAATCTTGTCAATCAAATGAAGTTCTAAAGAGTTTACTGACTGTCACTTCGGCTCTTCATTGTGTCAAGACAGAAGCATTCCTTGGACACATTTAGAAAGTTGCCTCACCAATCATCCAGTGTGTCATCAATTACTTTGCTCCCTTGCTCAATGACCTACTAATGTTCTTTAAGCCATAGCTGCAGTTAGAAAGCATTTTATCTGGAACTACCCTCTGGAACAAGCAATGTGGGAAAAGCCTGCTGTTGGAAATAGCACTGCAGGAATCTGACTGCAGCACTGAAGCCTTAAATCTAGAGAATGAAGAATTCTGTAGGAATTTAATATACTAGATGACACCATTAATTTTTGAAAATGTGCTTTAGTCATTGAACAGTACAATTCTAGAAAGATCTGTTCTAACCATATTCCAGTGATGTACCTCAGGATGGGTTTAATTTCAAGAAGTGGAATAATATTTTCCCTCGGCAAAATGAATAGAATATGCAAAAAAAGTTTAAAAATAATTCAGGAGTTTTGCAGTATGGTCGTTGTTCAACTACCTGGCTGCAAAATCTGTCTCATTGCTTTCCCCTTGTTTTCAGCCCTGGAGTCTGATTACATCCAGTGGCACAAATTCAACGTCAGAGGCACATCAGCTGCAAACAAAGCACCACGGGTTTCTTCATGCCCAATTGGTTCAGGTATCTGTACAATCTGTAAGGGAAGGTCAGGGAAGGGTAGGCTGCTGGCTGATCAAGAAAAACTCCTGTGAGAGGAAAAGACTGTGGTCAGCTCTTCCCCCCCACACTGTGGTTCCAGCACCTTTGGTTTTTCAGGCCTCTCCCTCGTGCTCAGAAGTGCCATGTCCCTGCCTGGGGTCTGTAATGCCTCCTGGCATGGAGAAGCCTTCCTGTAATAAACTTTTGGGAATATATTATTATATTGCTTCGGTTGCATATAGCATTCTGTGAGTTTAGGTGGAGGTAGAAGAGAACACCCTACTCCAGCTTAGATCTAGCCTGAGAAAGTTTGCTTTTGTGTATTAAGAAATAGGCACACATTTGAACTAAAATCTAATTATTATTATTGCATTTCAGCCTTAAAAGGTGGCCATGCTCCCTTCGTCACCTTCCAAAGGAGAAGAAATGTCAATATTGCTACTGTAATATCTACACCAAGAGTTTGCAACCAGTTTCTGAATCAGTTGCCTTTGTCTGGCAGGTACCTGGAACATTTAATGGTTTATATTCTCCTGACTGCTCTGTTCACTTGTACCCACCAATTCCTGCACTGGCTCATTTCCAGCCTGCTGCGTTCAGAATATGGAAACTCAGAATCCACTGTGTTTTCCCTCTTCTTATTCCAAGAGGAGCAAAAATTGTCTTTCATAGGTCAGGTCTCATTTGTAGGCACAAAAAATTCCTAAGAACCTGCAGATTTTTTCATCCATACTTTGCCTTTGTATTTATGTGCACAGTCTTATATCTACAAAATATCATGAAACACCTTTCAAAGTGAAGAGATAATATTTAATTTTTCAATCTGTTGGGGTTTTTTATGATAATGTCTATAAATTTGGGTAGTCTTAAGCCTCTTACTGAAGAGCAGTTCAGCAGATGTTAGCCGTTGTTTCTTGGGATCAGTTCAGTAGTGCTGAAAAGAGATCTGAATTTTTAAAAGGATGCTTAAAACATGGAAAAAATTGAATCTGAACATGAATCATCCTCTGACTGAAACTTTAAAGGAGCTCAATACCATTTTCAGCTCCTCACTAAGCACTGGATACACTGTGTCCAAATAAAAGTGTAAACAATTACAGTATGTGGTAAAAAGACCCCCCTACATTCACTTGGGGCATTACCTGTCATTCCTACATTTGATATGCCAAGTTTAGCAAATAGGGATGACATTGGATAACATATTAGCAGCTGTGTTTTCAAATAACATCATTTCTGGATATGAGGGAGAATAATCCAAATCAAGTAAATTATTTTTTCTGCTTACAAAGCGATGTCAATTTTGAGCTGCCATGCAAAATTTCTTTAATTACCATCGCAGGCTCTATTTGTTTACAAATAATGAGCACATATTGAATCTTTTTATTTTTGTGTCTTCACTCTCCTGAAATAAACTGCATCTTTTTCAAGGTATCAAGTTAAGCCATCTTTGTTTGGAATTTTAGGTCTGACCCATCACTACCTTTGATTAAAAATGAGACTAGATTTTCTAACACTTGTCCTTTACTTCAGCCTTTGCTGTCACATGCTAAAGGTTCCATATAAATGCTAGATCTCTGTAAAAAATTACCTTGAGAGTTTTGTTAAAGGTTTTGCATATTTTACTGTAACCTATGCATATTTGCATAGGTTACAGTAAAATATATAAAAAAGGGAGTTTTCCATTGCCAACTGTGTGGAGACTTTAAAATCCTCACCTGTCATGCCATTGCACTGTACATTTTTAGTCACATCATACCTAGGAATATCCTTTAATAACAGCTTAGTCATGTTTTAGCCTTCAGGTTAATATCCTGGTGTTCCAGGAGATGCAAATCTCCTAATAAAACATATTCCCATAAACCCCTGAAGGCTGCATTTAGGGAAGGGTATTGCCAGCTGACAACATAATGCTGGAATCTATCTTTACTCTCTTTTTCTGAACTTGTTCAAGTGAATTGCTTCACTACTTCTCACTTTATTCACTGATCTGTAGACTGAGGGAACCATGAGATCTCGAGAGCTTTTTGGAGTTTCTGGTTCTTCCCTCCCTTTCCCCACATATTTTTACAACTCTTTCTGAAATACATCAGGAATATAGCATAAGCAGAAAGCATTCATGGCAAAAGCAATAATTTCTTACAAGTTCTGGGTTACAATGTGCAGGTGCAAACTGGTTTTTGTTTGTGGATGTTTGCTTGGGGTTTTTTTGGGAGAAATGCACTGGAAGTCAGAAGAAGCATCTAACACAGGAAAAGTATCTTGCAGCAAAAAGAATCTTTCTTCATGCATATGGGAAAACACTGCTGATTTACACATTTCACATCTTAGAAAGCAAGCAGAATTTGAAATTTCTTTCCTAAAATTTATAAAGTACTAGCTTTTATCTTTTTAGTTGTTTTGAATGCCTTCATTCTACTTAGCACATTTGAGATAGTCAGGGCTATTCACAGATATAGGCAGAACAGAGCAGTGAGGGTCTAACACCATTTCAGCAAATTTCAGTGGCACCAGCTTCTCATTAAAAACTTGATCCTATATCATTCGTGGGGCTGCTGCTCCTTTCCAGTATATTCTTTCACAAAGAAACCTTGTGTATGACCTGAAGTGACTATTCTTATTTCCCAAAAGTATTACAAGTATTATCTTTTTAGTATTTTGTGAAAATATTTAGTTGTAATCTTTCACATGTAGCTCACTAACCTTAGTGTCTCGTTTAAGTTTTACCTGCCTGCATTTAACAACTCAAAGTTTTCTTTGCAAATCCTTCCAACAGCTTCAGAGCTCACGTTATCTTGGGCACAATTCTGAATTTAAAAGTCAAACTTCCTCACAGCTTCCCAGGACTTTCTTTCTGTTGAGGCCTCTTTCCCCTGTAAATGAAATGTCAAATCAACGAAAGCATCTGAGGGTGGGTACATGAGGGTCAGGAGGGTGTGTGTGACAGTGACATCAACTGAGACAATAAAAGGGCTTCCAAGTTACTTAGAAGCTCTATTTTCAAGTTACATTTAAGGGGTCCACTAAACCAATTCAGTGGTCTTTAAATATACTTGACATCAAGAGACAGTCATCTGCTGACATACCCAAGCCAGAAATCTCTTTAACATTCTAGCTGGTAAGTATACTCTACTTTTTTCCAAGTTCTCTGGAAGACTTACTAGAATATTTAATCATTGATTCTTTATCCATTTTTGTGTTAGTTTCTTTTCAGACTATCTTAAAAAATAAGTGAATATTAGTAAGATCAAACTGTTCTGTTATCTGAAGTAAATCTGTGAAAAGAAAAAGTCAGAGACAATGAATGAGCAGTGTCTTGAGGTGAATTCAAGTCCTGAATTTATAATCCTGGGTTAGATGGACTGTCAGGACCTCATTGATGCTGTCATGTAATAGATTGTGTTATAAATGCTTTTCTCACCTAGAGCAAAGCTACAGAAACTAATGCAAAAACTGGCATTGTGGAGTTTTATCTCGCCTAGGTTTCAGTTACTCTGTAGCAAATTTCTTAAGTGGTAACAAAAAGATGCCTTTTCTGCCAGCCAATGCAGAAATCCAGACTAGAAACTGATGCTGGAACTGTGTCATTTCTGCCTGGTGTAGCATCATCAGTGCTAAATATTTTCTAAATATATTCCAAATGGCAGTATTGATGATGATGTAAAAAACAGAGGGGAATTCCTACAGGAAATACAGGATTATCCCTGAAAAAATTAGGGGTTGAATTCTGATTTCTCTTCTGTAACTCAACAGGGACTGGCATAAGTAGAGTTATGCCTCTGTGCAAAATTGCCAGGGAAAATGTCAGCCTCTTCATTCTAAAGAACATGCAAAAGAAATGGAGAAATAGAGAAAGTTTTATTCTATAAAATTTTTCATTTGAATAGCTATACACAAGTATTCCACTGGACTTGAAGGCAACAAAGTCATAATGATGATGGTGATGACAATAATAGTAATAATGATATTGGAAGAACATGATGATTTTCACCCAATTATGTAAAAGATAGGTACCTAGATGATGATGATGATGATGATGATGATGATGATTGGTGGTACAAGGCAGCTAAAGCTGACCAAAATTTATGGAGTTGCCCAGGAAGTAATAATAAGTTGCTCAAAAATTAGTATTAGAGGTAAATCCTTCATTTGGATTCTTTGCTCTAACCTGTCTCACAAAAAAATATTTTTCGAAAACTGCAGTCTGATGTTTTTCAACTTTTTTTTTCTAATTTAAATTTGTTTGGGAAGAACAGAAATCCCTTGAATTACAGACTTTTCATGTATTCATTTCTACCTTTTTGTAGACAAAATGACTTCTATAAGAAACCTGGCCCGGGCTGCAATCATTTTATGTGCCATGTGCTTTTTTACAACCTCTGATGGACGACCAATGGTGTAAGTACATAATTTCACCCTGGATGGCTTTTGCTGCTCCTGAGAATGTGGTGGTTTGTCTGTGCATGTGTGTGTGAGTTCTGTCCCTGCTTTTGAACCCTTTGGCCAAGCAGGCCAAACTCTGTCCCCTAGAGACAGCTAAAGAGATCTCAGACACTGAGTTCTCACGTTTTTTGAAAACAGGCCACTGAGTAGAGGGAGAAAAAAAACCTTATAAATCTTCTCTTATTATTCAAATGGGACAAGCTCCGTGTCTTGGGGGACTACACAGGTGACCATCTTTTGTAGTGTGAGAATCCACTACACCCACCAGCTGAGACACAAATCCACAGGGAATCATGCCCCCTTAGCTCTAGTGATCACAGAAAACTACCACTGAATAAATGCCATAGTTCCCAGTGATCACAGAAAACTACCACTGAATAAATGGTATCGTTTCTAGTGGTCACAGCAAACTACCACTGAATAAATGCTGTAGTTTCATTGATCGCTTACCTAATGCTGTATAAGCCTTAAGATCCTCTACAATAGCTGAACTAAATTATAGGGACAATATTGTCACAAAACTGAACTACTTCCCACTTTTGATGCCTTCTCACTGATATAACCAATATCCACTACCAAGTCACCACCCACCCTCCCTCTCTTCTCCAGATGTCATTCTGTGCCTTACAAATCACCCAGGCAGCTTCTACAGCTCTGTGTGGTGATCCCTTACACAATTCCCCAAACCTGGACCTTTGAGCCCAATTCTGGAACCCAAGCAAGGCCCCGCTGGGCCTCTTTCCTTGCAGGAAAAGGTCAGTGAGCGAGATGCAGCTGATGCACAACCTGGGTGAGCACCGACACACGGTGGAGAGGCAGGACTGGCTGCAGATGAAGCTGCAGGATGTGCACAGTGCCCTGGAGGACGCCCGCGCGCTGAGGCCTCGCAAGGACGACGTCGTGCTGGGCCGGAGGCTGCTCCCGGAGCACCTGCGGGCGGCGGGGCAGAAGAAATCCACGGACCTGGACAAGGCTCACATGGATGTGCTCTTCAAAACAAAGCCATAGCGAGAGCAGCCAGAGCGCCGGGTCTGTCCACGTGAGCACGTCTGTGTAGCATTGATCAGTAGGGCACTTCATTCATATTTATTCCAGCTGCAGCAAGGATTAAAGGCTCTCTTCAAGGCCGTATCCCCACTGAGTGAGATATTTCACAACCAAATAATGAGTTGTATTTACAGTCTACCCAGGACCGCTGCTAGGTACCTTTTGGCTGATGTAGCTTAGAAATTGCCAGCATAAAAGGAAAGAGAAACCCAAACCAGTAAGAAAGCTGAAAAACCATTTAAGACCGGTTCTACACCTCTCACATGGGCAGTATTTGTGTGTAACCACTGGGCCTGCTTCTACCGTTAACCAGTCTACAGAACAGGGCCTAGCGTTAAACTTTGTTTAACTTGGTACTAATGGAAATACATAAATTAAACCCACATCTGTTTTCAGAGGAAGGCCTAAAATCAGATGAACATTAATTACATAGCAAAAGCTGCAAGCTAATAATTTAGGATTAAAGAGTGCAAACAGAAAAGAAATAGGATAGGAAGGCAAAGCTTACGATTAAAGTACAAAGGGATAAAATTAAAACAAATTCTGAAGAATTTTGCAATCCTTCCCCTCCTCCAAAAGATGAAACCCTCTAATTAATTGCAGAAACAGTGGGAGCAGAGATGGTAGCACATATGTAAGCATGGCCCTAACTATGGAACTGGGAAATGATTGTACACCAAACAATTACAACTGGAAACAAAATCTTATGATATATTCTTCTTGTCCCTCATTTTCTCTATAAGCTATCTGTCTCTGAACTTCTGTATGTTGTGCTAGGCCTCGTGTGTAATTTTTTTTGTGAGACCAGTGGCTCTCATGAATAAAATTACTCATTTCCATTTGCAGTTGATTGTAGGATTGGGATCTCAGTTTTCCAGACCTCTGGAATGAGAACCATTTACATGCAGAAATCAGCCTGGGAGAGGAATCATGAGCTGGGATACATTCAAACTCCAAGCCAGGCTCAGAAAGAACTGTACAGGAAAAAATCAGTTGTGGCAATGATTTTAAAAAGTTACTTTGCATGGTCTATGCACATATGTGTTCTGGAGCCTCAGCCATGTCTGATGAACGAGAAGGTTTCCCAGCAGGAATGCTGGTGGGTGCCTCCCAGTTTGGCAGTGGAAGAGCTCAAACCCAGAATTGCTGCTCTCAGCCCAAGTGGCTGCATGGGTGTTCCCACACTGGCTCTGATTTGTTTGTTTGATGTCTGGCACACCTCAGAACCCCCTCCTGACTCCCTACAAATACAAATGCAACCTGCTGAGGGCTGGGATGTGTTTGTAACCAGACACCTGTAGCCCCTCCTCTCAGCCATCCTCGCAGCAATGCAGAGGCCCTGATGCTGGGAGCAGATGGCACAAGGGTTCTGTGACACCTGTCTGGCTGTGGGATCGAGGCCTTAAGGTGCACTTTCTATTTATTCTTTAATCAGGCATCTGTGCTAACTTCAACAAATAAAACTGCATTTTTGTACCTATGCCTCACTTATAATATTACCAAATAAAGTGGACCAAAAGATCTTGGACATTGTTTTAAAGCATAAGAACTGACTGGCCTGTGACTGTTTGGATATAGTTTAGCACTTGGGGTGAGACTATTAGGCCATTTAATTTTATTACAGCAAAACAAGCACAAAAGTAATAATGAGAGTAATTTAAATTTTTCCTTTCATTCTTCCTGCATACAAAATCACAGTGGTGGTTAAACAAAAGGTGTTTACCTAGCACAAACCTATTTATGTCCCTTTATAATAATGACACACACAAAAACTGCATAACCTTCAAGTGCCAAAATCATAACCTGTTTCATTTTGATCTAAACAAAAAACTCTATTCTCCAAACAACAATTCCTCCTAACCTTCAGCTATCCAACAGATGAATGATGATTACACAAATATTTAAATTTTCTGTGCACTTACAGTATGACTTTCCAGGGCTAAAGACAGCACAGTGGCAGATTAATTAGTGCTAGGTAATGCCCATTAAAAATAAGATGTAATATTAATATAATTACTTACTGATTATCTAGAAAGTAGATTTGTTATGGCTTTTCAGCTTAAACCTCTGATCAGTGCAGCAGCAGTTAAACAGCAGCAAGTTCAGCATGGGGCAGGGGATGTTATCAAAAACATTTTAATGCCAAAAAAATGCAAAGATTCATCTTCCCCTGGACAAATGTGCAATTTTGGTTATTTCTCTTTCATAGATTGAGGCGACCAGGAAGAGGATAGTGACAAATTACAGGGCCACTGAAATGCTCATATATGATAATGACTCTGATAATAATAAATTGTAACAACAGCAGTCAGAAAAGAAAGAAAGAAAAAAAGAGGCATGGTAAAGATATCTCAAATAACCAGTGCAGATGTGGCCTCACTAGGGCTGAGAGAGGGGAAGGATCACCTTGCTTTAGAGTCTGACAAAGGGCTTTTTTCCAGGACCTGTGTCCTTGCAGGCCTGTCCTGTGCAGATGCATATTGACTGTGCACGCTTGTTTTTTATAGAATTCTCAGTGAGAATCAGCAGTGTCTCTCACTGGTGACTCACTGAAACAAAAAGCACCAATATCAGTATCGATCCTCAAGGGAAGCTGAACAGTAGCACAAAAAAAAAAAAACAAACCCAAACTATCAAGGTTGTGAAAATTTAGCAAAGCCAGAATCACAAGAAGTCAAACAGAAACAAGACAGATTGTGAGATCTGTAGGTAAAACCTCCTGCTGGCTATTTGACTTGGTTTTCTAAGGTGCTCCTGACCTTGCCTGCTGTAAATGCTCGTGGTTGGTGTTGCTCAGCTCACTGCTGGCCGTGTGGCATCCAACTCCTCGCCTTGTTTGCACATTCTGACAGCTTTTGTGCCAGCTGCTTGCCCCTCTTTGTGCTGCTGCTGGCTTTCTAGAACCGTGTGGTTTGTCTCCCTGGCCATTGTTAAATGATGGAATAGAGAATTCATTTGACAGATTCACGGCTGTCTGTCTGTTGTAGCAAAGCTGCCATCCCTTATGGGGCATTTGGATATAGCAAAGGCACAAGTCCTCGCCCTCTTGCCCCCTCTTCCCCTCCTGTCCCCAACGTGCTTAAGGAATTCTAAAGTCCTTTTACCTGGTACAGAAGTCAAACCCTGCTTTGTATTTAATACTGATGCATCAGAGAATATTTTAGAAAAAAAAAAGACAAATGTTTTCTTTAGATCTGAATCTATCTGGGGCTCAGTCTCGGGTTATTCTCCCTCGTCTGTCCCAAGAGGAGTGGGAAGGGCTCAGTGCCACCTATGACACCTCTGTCACCGAGGGCGCCTAAACTGCGGCTGGGGGATTATGGAATGACAGCCACGTCTACTAACTGTACTGCTAAACAGACTGCACAGACTCTGTATTTCCTACAGGGCTGTACAAACACAGAGCTGTAATTTAAATCAGGAATCAGCTTTAGAATGAAGGTTGAGATATCGGAGACGTCAGATATAAACAGCATTATATGGCAGCTGGCCGACTATCATCCCCTGAGTGCTGCTATTCAGGGGACATTCCGGCTCCACAGAGGAGATTCCGGCTTTTCAGGGAGAGCCCGGCTCCACAGGGGGAGCCCGGCTCTACAAGGGAGATCCCAGCTCCTGAGGGGATAGCGCGGCTCTTGAGGGGAGATCCCGGCTCCACAGAGGAGATCCGGCTCCAGGGGACGTCCCCGCTCCTCAGGGGAGATCCCGGTTCCACAGAGGAGACCCCGGCTCCTCGGAGGACATCCCAACCCCTCAGGAGGGATCCCCGCTCTCCCCTCACCATCGCCGTCGGGCGGCGCTCGCCCTCCAGCACCGCCCCGTCCCTTCAGACCGGCCGCCCCCGCTCTCGGCGGAGGGTTGCGCGGGGGATTGATCTTGTTTCTGGGCGACTCGTGGCGGTTTCAGTTTTGTTAATTCACCTCATTCGCCGCGCTATTCTTCCTCTGGGTTTTTATTCCCGGGCTGCGGCTTTTCCCTCACGGCGCCCACGGCCGCTCCCTGGCAACGGCGTCCCGCGCGCGCCCCGCCCCGCCCCGCAAGTCTCGCGAGGCGCGGGCGCTGCCGCCGCCTCCTCCGCTGCGCGGGGGCGGCTCTCGCGAGAGGTGGCGGCGGAGCCGGGCCTGGCGGAGCGGCGGCGGGAGGCGGCCGCGCCGGAGCCGGTGAGTGCGGGCGGACGGGGTGGCCGGCGCGCCCTTGGCGCCCTTCGGCGGGCCGGCGCCGGCTCCCCTGCTGCAGGGCCTTTAGGATCGGCAGGGATCCCCGGAGATCCCGCAGCCCGAGCCCCGCAGGGTCGCACGGAGCGGGTGGCACCGGGCGCGTCCAGGTGAGCTGGGAACGTCTCCCGGGCAGGAGGCTCCGGGAGATCCCGCCCGCTGCCGGCGGCCCCGAGCTGCTGCTGTCGCCCCCAGAGCCCCGCAGAGAGATCTGCCAGCGCCTGCCGCCGTGCCCAGGCGGCTCTGTGTCACGGGCGGGCTGGTACGGCTGCAATCCCTGGTTTTCCTCTTGTGTTGGTTATCGGTAGCACCTGCAGTCGCTGCGAGGCCTGTACAGAGACAGTGGTGTTGCTCAGGACTGCCTGACAGGCGTCGTGTGATTCCTGAACAGTCATTTATTTACCCACTCAAACGATTTCATAATGAGTTCAGTATCTTTATAGGTTTTTTTCTGCGTAACCATATTTTATTTGCAGAAAAGATCAGCTGCTTATATGTTAAATCTGTCATAGTAGAATTACTTGTTGAAGTTATCTGTCATTAGGGTTTTTTATTTATGTCCGCTTTTGTCTGTAGCTACTGTGTGTGTATCTTTTTCCTCTTTATCTCTGATCCCATCCAGTGTGTCACTTCAGAACCCTTTTCTTTCAGAATTTGGATCGAGCTCCATCACAGACCTCTCCCAGGTTTGTTCCTGTCACTTGTCTGGCTTCTTTGTCCAAAGGAGTGGTTGAGCCTCGTGTCTTTTTGTTCTTTATTGTTGGCTGCCTCTTACAAATTCAAATACATGCTTAAAATCTGGCTTCTCAGTAGCCTTTTGACTGTCGACACTGTTCTCCTTACTTCTGTTTGCCTGTATTCTTCTCGATTCACATACAGTGATTCATTTAAAGAGTACTTAGCTCTTTTGTTGCTTCAGCTTTGTTGATCCTATTCCTGGAAGATGCTCTCTTTCCTTCCTAGGTTTGCCAGAGAAACCCAGTGTCACAGAGAAACAATTCAAATTATCAACCTCACACTACTCACAGTTCATAACCTGTTATCTTGTTATCTTTTTTTCTGAGCTAAAACACGTGTCTCTGCATCATCTGGTGTCGGATACCTGGAATTCCTATAGCTTGAACACAAGTACAGTCAAAAGGAACTGGATGATTTTTTGTTTTGTTTTGTTTTTTTAATCATTGGCCTGTAGTTAAGGAAGACTGTTGCACTGTGTTTGACAGGTCTCTGTGTCTTGGATCGAGTCTCTTGCAAAGCATCACAGAGATTTTATTTTCTTTTCATATTAAGCCCCAGATTGCCAAAAGCCTTTGAGTATTACCCCTGGATTTGTACCATTTCTGTCCCCAAACCTCATCCTGCATCCTGCCTGTGCTCATCGTTGCCCTCTGTGCAGATGGTGCTGTTTGAGGCTGCTCTGGGAAGTGTTTTCAGCACGTTTGTGTTTGTGTGTTAATGCCAGGGAACCCGGGGGTTAAGAAAGACAACAAGCTAAAGCAGCTTTCACATCCCACACTAAATTCCTTCTTGGATCCCACTTTTCCTTTTAGGCACAATTGCATTTAAAAATGGTGAACAGCTGATGTGTGGATGACATTGTGTGTTAAATTAGTAACAGATGTCATCTCTGTTGGGTTTTCTGTCACTTTGTTATGAACTGTGTGTTTTTGCAGCTTGTGTGCTCCAGGCTGGGGCTGCTTTGTCCTGTGTTCACACACAAAGATCAGAACCTCACTCTGTGCCAGTTCCTTTCAGCACAGCTTTCCTTTAGCAGCGTTGCTTAGATCTTGCCCTGGTGCCGTTGCTTATCAAGGAAAGTATGTATCTCTTTAAAATATGTATAAAAGCTAATTTGGACTTCATTTCAGGTGTGAAAAACTGTGAGTGTGAATTTTCTTGCTCGCTTGAGATGTGTTGTCACTGCTGGGCACAGCCATGAGTACAGATCTTGCTTGTCCCTTCGGAAATGTGGTTGCTGCCCATCCCTGGTGTGATGGAGCCCTGTGCCTGCTCTCTGTGTCTTGGAGGGTCTCCAGGGGTGGGGGCAGTGGCAGTGGAAGGAGTTGGGTTCTGCTCCCTTTTCCTGCACTCAGAGCCACGATTCTGCTGCTGCAGGGAGAAGGTGCTCCATTCCCTGGGCTTTTGACAGGTCGAGCTGGGCAGGGTTCACACTGAGCCCAAATACAGAGGGGGAGCTGGGAGTCATCTGCTTCTTGCTTTTTAGGCTTCCCATGTCAAATAGCTGTTTTATCATCGTGTTCCCTGTAGGAATTACAAAGTTAAACTTGCAGGCTAGTCACTAGATATCTGTTGTTTATGCTGCTGTAGATAGGAATACCATCAGCTTCCTGTGACTGCTTTTCCTTTTTTTTTCCCACTTGCTCATTAAGAGGAGCTTTAATCCTGACCTGCTATGTTAATGTTGAGCCTGTATTGCAAAGGATGTCTCTGAGCTGTGCTTTAATCAGTGTCAGTTTGATAATATTTCAGTGATGATAACTTTTAAAGCTATTTTATGTGGCTGAATTGTGACTGATGTCTGCACTAGTTTGCAAGAAACTCACTTGACAGGTATGGATTTCCATGGTATGTGGTGTTTGCATTATGAGCATGTGTCCTTTGAACTGTATTTCTTAATTAGGATGTAATGTCACCGTGCTTGCATTCCCAGTAAATCTGACTTGGAAGATCCTTTTTGTTCTTGCTGCTTTTGTGCTTTGATGACTAGAGGCAGTGAACAGCAGACTGTCACCCCTTACAGAAAGTCTAAATATTTAATCTGAGTCTTGGAGTTTCTCTGTCACAACTAATGCCAGGTTTTTTCCTTGCTGGTGACTTGTATGCTGGAGCTTCCCGATTATCCTGGTTCACCTTTGCAGTGCACTTTGCTGAGGGAGCAGGTTAGAGCAGAGGAACCTCTGAAACCTGTCCTGCTTTTGGAAATGCTCCTGACCAAAGCCCAGAGCTGAGTAGATGCCTGAAGTGTTACGTGTTCATTATTTGAATGTTGTCCTCAGTACTGACAGCAGGAGCCATCAGATCTTTGTTCTACCTGATGAACTGGTGGCCAGAAGACATCTTGGCCCTCTGCCTCAAAATTGCAGGGTATTGTAATCATCTTTTTTAGTAAGACTCCAGATTTTTGCAGCCTACAGGTATTCTCAGCAATTACAGTGTGACTGGCTGGCTGGAAATGCATTGATGTTGGTTTGGATTAGCTTTACTTCTTTCCTGAAAGGTTTCCAGAGAGCATTTTCTACCCCCCTGCTGGCCTGCAATGCCTCAAAAAATGCAAGTCCTGCATTTCACAGAGGTGCATGTCCAGCACCTGATGTCTTCTGAGTCTTGCTTGATCTGCTTGGCAGCCTTTGTGCTTTCTATTTTGTCATGGCACAGAACTGAATATCCTTTAAGTATTATTTTAAATAATCTGTTCAACATCTGTCACAAATTGGTTGGTGATACATCCTTTCATGAGCTCTTTAAGTAGTGCTGTAAACACATTAATTACTGTATTTTGCAATGTCTGGGGTGGCTCTACCACATCGACTTTTAACTTCTCAAACCCACTGGGTGCTTACAATTCCCTTGTATTTCAGTAGCCTACAACTTTCATAAATTAGTGATGATTCTGGCTTCAAGTTGATATTAGCAAATCTGAAGTGTTCTAGCTGTCTGTGCTGAAAGCTTTGGAAATTAAAGTCCGCTTCCTGATTTCCCATTATTCCCTGTTTTGATTCTCTGGAGTATTTGCTTTCTGTAGAAGGGTATGAAATCATTCTTTACACCTGGAGAATTGCTAATTAGAATGTCAGCCACTTTGGCCAATACATCAGTGCTGAGGGTCCAGTACCTTTTCACCTTCACAGCATTTCAGATGTGGTTCCTTGTTTTCATGGAAGGCTTTGAATAATATTTGGGGCCAGGTACTCTTGCAGGGATTTTTTTGGTTTTGTTTTTCTCTTGTATACAAGGTCAGAATGTTCCTCAAAACATGCTTTGTTTATTGCCTGCAGTGTGAATCCGTCCAAAAAAAAGCCCAAAAAACAAACCACAGCTGAAAGATTCTTTTCTGCTGCAGGAAAAAGTGGGTTTGCAGAAGTGTTTAAAAATTAATCGGGATGATTGGTTAGTTACTTCACAGAGTTCATGTAGCATATTGTAATTGAGAAAAGAAACTATTTTCAGCAGAGCAAAACAAAAGAGTTCCTTATTTATAGTCTTAAAGGTTTGTTAAAACTTAAAATTGAGAAGTACATTTGTTTATAATCTGCACAAAAGCGCTATCAGCAGTGGTCAAGGAGAAAAAACTGGCTGTGTTACAGCAAGTTGTTTTTTAGAGTAGTGTTAATTGTTGAGATCCTGTGGAGTGGAGGATGCAGGGAGGACTGTTCATACTGTGACATGCTTGGAACTAAACAAGAAATTTCACAAGACGTAGCTTTGGACACTTGGGATTGTTTCCCTTCTTTTCATAGCTGTTCCCTGGTTCTGAGTTGGGTGCCAGCCTGGCACTTCATCAGTGGCACTGCTGGGTTCTCCATGAGCTGTGAGCTGGGAGAAGGGAATGCTGTTTGTTGTTCATGGGAAGCAGTTCCATTTGTTTGTTTCTGTCCTTCTGTGGCATCTATTGTTTGTAAGGGCTTCAGCGTGGAGCTGCAGAGCAAAGCACATGGAGGAGCTGATCCTGCTCTGAACAGGCTTTTTCCTTGAAGTGTGTGTGGACCTGCATCTTCCTGTTGAATTTCATTATAAGAAAGATGGGGAGAAGGCAGAGGGTGTGAGACAATTTAAGGAAGTGGCTTTAAATTGGCCTTGCAGCTGCACTTCTCATAAAAACAGCTGCTTCTGCACAGCTTTGAGTACAAAAGCTAAATTCAAATATTGGCATCAATGCAAAGAATCAGAACTGGGTGCTGGGTGCCTCTTTGTCCTAAGGCACCTGCTTTGGGGTGTACCTGAGAGGATGAAGTGTCTAGAAATCTCTTAGATGGCTTTAAAGGGAAGAGAGGGTTTGTGCAAAGAAACAAGAGCTTGTCAAGAAACGCGTGGTGCTCCAGAGCCCTGAGCTGCTGTGGTGCTTTGGCAAAGCCTGGAATGGAAGCAGGGCCGGGCAGAGGTGGGAGCTGGGCGCTGGCAGGGTGGGAGCTGCGGTGTCCCTGGGACATTGCTGCTCCTGGCTCTGTGTTCCACCTGCTGTGGTTGCCATGAGCAGCGAGGCTCCCTGTGTACCTGCCTGGAGCGGCTGGATCTGATGAACACAGTTTGTTTCAACTCAGGATACAAAATGTCTTTATTCTTGTATTGCTTTGTGTGCATAGTGTTGCACCTCAGCTGGGAAGGACAGCTCCTGGATTTAGAAACCAGCCCTCCTTCCACTTGTCTTCTTAATTTAATAATGTTTTTTCTGTTCTGACACAAGTTGTAGGTTTCTCCTTGTTTCTCCTGATAAATGTGTGTAGGTCCTACAACCTTCTCTGTGTAATATCCTCACACACTGACTGTGCTTTGCTAACCTGACTGTCCAGGTAATACACAATGAAATGCTTATCAGGGCTTGCTTTTTTTTTTAATGGGAAAGTTGAGTATTTCCTGTAATTTTAAATGAAATGCTTTTTCCTTTTCCTGGCTCTATATGGACACACCTGAGCTTAGGAGTCTTCCAATCAAAGTGCATATAATTATAGAAACTGTAACAGGAAAAAGACCCAGCCCTGTGGTGGAGACTGAATGTTTTGTATTAAACCTGTTTGCATGGGTAAGACTGAACGTGAAGGCAAAACTTGGATGCAACCAACATTTTTAAGAAGCTTGTTCTCTTCTTCCCCTGTAATAAAAACTTCTGGGTCTAAATTTAGCTAGGAGAATCTAAATTTGCCAGGAGAGCTATTGCATTTGCCATGACTTACAGGACAGTTTATTTGAGAAGTAACTTTGTTTTAAAGAGGTTGCAATTGCTTTAAGACTTTAAAATTGTAAAGAAACATAACAGACTTCCCCTTGTTTGGAAGGTTTATCTATCTGTAATTCAATTTTTTTCCAGATGTTGTACAGTCACCAGCTGCTCACTTGTGGCTGCTTTATCATTTTTGTAACCAGGTCGTTCTGAATTATCCAGCTCTGTTGCCCCGAGTGTCACTGAGAGGTATGATTGGACACCAGTCTTTGGAGATTGGCTGTCTCTGCTGACAGTCACAGAGTGGTTTGAGCTGTGAGAGAATTCTAAAGGGAGGTGAACATAACATCAGACCCCCTCTTAAGGAAGGGTAGTTATTATACCTATTTTTATTAAGCTGTTGTGACTTTTCTGCAAAAGTCAGTGAAACTGGACCACATCGAGTGTAAGGATTGCTGTTGATTCCATTTTGGAGTGAGGACACAGATGTAAATATTAATTCTGTTTTCCTCTTGGTCAGCTATTCAAATTGTAAAACTGTTGGTCTCTGTTCTCTGCTTGGGATCCTCCTTTGAATTAACTTTGTCCATTTCAAAGAAAATCATGATATGTTTGTCTTATGTTTTATAACCAATGACTTTTCTGTTTGGACACAGTGAATTTAATTGTTGCAAAATTGAAGTTGCCTGCCAGCATTTATAGAAATATATTTCTTATAACAAAATACTCTTTTCAGTGCAGGTATCAGCAAAATGTGTGAAATATTATTGTCATGCAATTTCTGCTTCAGTGTATCCTATTTTTTCTGTAATCTGCATTTAAAAAATCAAAACCTAACAACACTAAATTCTGCATGTCTGACTTTTTTTTCCTGTGTGGCATTACTTAAAGGTAAACACTGCTCTCTTAATGTAGGTTGTGAGTGCTGCATGTGTGCTTTTCAGAGCAGTAGTGTGAGGAAGCTGGCAGTGGAATGGCAGGACGGCCTCATCCTTATGACAGTAACTCCAGTGATCCAGAGAATTGGGATCGGAAATTGCATAATAGACCTCGTAAACTTTGTAAACATTCAAGGTAGGTGCTGTGTCCCATCTATTGCATCTCAAAAACTACACTGAAAGTCCATCCTAAAGGCTACTGTATCTGGTTGTGGCAAGTCCTGTCATAAACGTTGTAATTCTTCTTACAAGGATGCTTCTTAATTATCTTCAAAAGGTGTTTTCTGACCTGATTTGTCAGCTTCCCTAATCTGTGCTTAGATTTGTTTTCCCATGGGTTGCATTTTAGTCCTTTTTTAAAAAAAGGAAAAAGAAGCCAAAAACAAACCGAAAAACGCTAAATGCTTTGTATGCATATCAAAACACCAGTTGAGTGATTAAATATATGAATTTTTTGGGGATGCTTGCTAGGAATTACATCCCTAAAATAAGTGCAACTTGTCCATGGTGAGAACTAACAGTTGCTTGCATGCCAGTATCATTCTCTGTAGCACTTTCTTTGTTAAGCTGTTTGTCATATCTTGCTTTTGCCTGCATCCCTTACAGTAAGAATGGTTTTTTTAAAATGCTTCTTGATTTGACAAAATGGTGAAATTAATTAGTGTTTTTCCAGCATACAGTGTTCAAAAATGAACTAAGCAAAGCAGTTAGGCACCTTGCAAATGTATGAGAAGAAACATATTGCTGGAAAGATATTTAAGCATCCAAATAAGTGTGTATCTTTCAAGTACTTTGCCCTTTTAGAAGTGCTAAATATAACTGAAACATCTCTGCTAACAAGCTAAAATTGTTAGTTATTCAAGCTTTCCTACTGGCAGGATGATAGGAAAGAGCTAAGGAGTATATTCAATACCAGCATTTCACATTTCAGTTGTATAGATGCAGATAAACTAGACTCAAGTGTTGTCCAAAGTATTCTGTAGGCAATTAATACTGTGGGTTATTTTCCTGCCACTAATTCTGGAATGATTGTAAGAAATCCAAGAGGGCAGGACAAAAGAATGCAGCAGTAATTAAGAGGCTGACGGGGAGACCCGTGTAATTAGAGGCCTGTGAATAATGGAGTGGGGAAGGCAGGCCCGGGGAGGGCGGCTGCTGCTGCTGGTCAGGGTGGGTTTGTGGGGTGCAGCTTTGTCCAGCTGATGTTTTTATTCAACTGGGGCTGTCTGAGGGACGGCTGATGCTGCTCCGTGTTTAGGATTTCAGTGTGGCACAGCCTCGGCAGTGCCAGCGGGGGTAGGACGGGGCTGTGTGGCAGTGAGGGCTGGGCGACCTTCCCTGCTGAGCCCAGGTGGTTCAGCTCCGGGATCTGCAGTAAAACCTAAAACTGATACAGAGAGACCCCGATGGGGCTGTTAGGAACTGAAAAGGTCTCCTTAGCAGCAGTGGGCTGAGGGGTCTGACACAGGCAGATACCTGGGAGCTCTCCGTGGGACCGAATTTAACAGCAGGGAGCCAAGGACACGGGCCTGGTTTGCCTTCTGCCAAGGACATGGGCCTGGTTTGCCTTCTGCCAAGGACATGGGCCTGGTTTGCCTCTTGCCAAGGACATGGGCCTGGTTTGCCTTCTGCCAAAGACATGGGCCTGGTTTGTCACCTGTCAAGGACACGGTCTTGTTTGTCACCTGTCAAGGACATGGCACTGCCACAGCAGGGAGAGCGGGGAGCTCCAGTCTCCATCAGCATCATGTGGTCAAAAGGGCTCTTGGGTGGGCAGTGGAGTTACTGCAAATCTGGTGTCAGCAGATCAGAATTGCTTCTAATCAACATCTTCCCTGAAGGTACAGAAGCTGCTCAGTGTTTTCTGAGGCAGGGAAAACCCAAAGGTTAAATGATGGCTTCTTGATCAGTCCCAGAAATCACGGTGATGAGCTGTAGTCAGCAGACAAGTTTGAAATGAAGTGTGGTAGCTGGAAGCTGCTGCTGGGTAAATCCAGCCCAGAGGAACAGGACACATGTCTGACCATGTGTGGTCTGGGGTGGATTATCTATTTTGGGGAAATGTTTCAATAAAAGGCCGTGCAGCTTTCTGCAAAGATTATTGGATGCAGATAGGAGTTTACTCAAGGACGTCCATGGCCTGTGCTTTTCAGAAAAGCTGCTGTTGGTCATTTCATGAAATCTGAATTCAAGGGTCACACATCAAAAGGCAGGAAATCTATGCCTCAAAGATAATTGCAGCTGTTGGACGTATTTCTGGCAAAACACAATTTGTTTCCAATGCCCAACAGCATTTTAATGGAAACTTAGAGTGTATGCTAGGGATATAGTACTCAAGCTACATCTGATCATTTTAATTTTTTTCCTCAAATAAAGTGTTTTTGGAAATCTTTAAGATGAAAATGTAAATAATAGTTTGAGGTTGTAATAGAATAAGGGATAAATAAGGATAAATATTTTGTTACCTTATTCCTTTGAGATACTTGATTACTTCAGAGAATCTAATTATTGGAAAATAGTGTACTTTATTCAAAAGCCTGAACAAAATAATTGGATTTTCTGTGGCTGAATATAGACATATTACTATAGTTTCTAACTTAATTGACGCTTTTTCCTCCAGACAAGTGAAAGTCTATGTGAAAAATACAGTGTGAGGGGGAAAAATGCATTTGGAAGCATAAGTTGTATTGATATAGCTAGAACTGTTATGTTAAAAAGTTTCACTACTACTGTCTGTTTGTCGTACTCAAAATACACCTTGTTATCATCAAGAAGAGAATACTTCTGGTTTGAAAAACATACTGGTGAAATAAGAGCTTTGTAATAAATAATCTCAACAAGGGAGTAGTACAGGAGATGCTTAGCTTGTCACTCCTTGGTGCTTTGGGGTGTTTAATCCTCCAGCCTTAACATTCTTAAAATAGCTTAGATAATTTTCTTGACTCATAGAAAACATAATCTAGGGCTGTGAGCAGCGCTGTGTGTAGGGCTTGTGTGGCAGCAAGGAAGGTCACGGGTCAGTTTGGGGCTGAGGACATGGGGCAGAGGTGTCCAAAGGGGAATGGGTTGAATCCTCGTACAGGTCAGCATTGAGAGAACATACCCTGTTCTCTCTAGTTTGGTGAATGTCCAGCTTTATAAACTCGCCAAGCTGTACTGTTGTTTCCTCTCCTCCCGTTTCTTACTCGTTCTGAAATGGGCAATGGAATGGAAAACTCAGAAGGGAGAGATGTGGAAAATAAGAACTAAAAATATAATGCATATGATCCCTGGTATAAATCTGCAGGATGAGTTTATATGGTGTTAAAGATGACTAAATAATCATACAGTCTTGTTTGTCTAAGCTATTACAGAAAATTCTTGCAGATGCTTTTTATTTAAATACCTGATAAGATGGAAGAAAATGTTCAGGAACCATATGTTGAATTAACAGTGGTGAAGGTTTAAATAAATGATGTCTGAATTCATATTTTCATTATTAGATGTTGCTGTTCTGTACTTTTTATTCAATTTTTCATCAGTTGTTAGTTTCCTACATGTAATTTCTCTATAGTGTTGGAGTTTTTGTTGTTGTTGGAAGACTTTAATTCTCTTGCACTGAGTGCTTTCTAGAGTTGTGGTGAAAAGCTTTTGGCTTAAATTTGCCTCTTCCTTAGGATTTGTCCTGGATTTAATTTTCTAAATCTACTTCTGTTTTAGTCCCTTTTGACATTTTCTTATTTGTTCATTCTGTTTAGATATTATTAGATGCAGAATCTTGCCTGCACTACTGCATTTATGAACGAAATGTGACTCCGCTTTGATTCTGTTGCCATGACTCTCAGATCTTTGCAAATCTTCAACTGCTTTCTAAATCTTGTCCATAGATGAGAAGTTATTGTGCAGATGCTAAATGCTGGGATTTTATTATTAATATTATTTTATAATATTTTTTTTGCCGGCTGGGAGGATGCATTCATGGGTTGTGAATGGAAGTGCCACGTGTCTCAGCATTTTGTAAGGTAGATGAAGCATCCCCAGAAGAGTCCCTTTCTCATCCGTGGAAGGATATCAGAATGTATAATCTCTTTTCCACTGTGGGACAGGTTTTATTTCTCTTCCTGTGATCTCTGCAGTTGAACATTTTGCAGCATGGGGCAGGCCTGTACGAGCTATGGCATGAAAATAATGAGGCCTGATTTGCCATGGGCTCAGGTCATACTGTGCATCACCTGCTGCAAACGTGCCTGCTCCTAATTTCAGCCTGGCCCTGGCAGATCAAAATCTTCTCATCCGGGCTTTGTAGGCAGCAGGATGGAAAACCCTCAGGAGAAACTGAGGTGGGCTGGGAAGAGCTGGTCTTGGAATCCAGAAGATTGGGCTGCACTCGGTGATAACTTTTAAAAACACCAGTCTGTTAATCTTTTGTAAGGTACCCACCATATAGTGAGTGATCTCAGAGTTGTGAGGACTGGGGTTTTTATTTCCTTTTTGAC
Source organism: Prinia subflava (assembly GCF_021018805.1). NCBI lineage: Eukaryota > Metazoa > Chordata > Aves > Passeriformes > Cisticolidae > Prinia > Prinia subflava. The sequence continues at coordinate 6,560,070 of NC_086251.1, forward strand.
ATCCTTCATGTCTGCAGTGACAGCTTATTGACACTGCTGAGAAAGAAACTCAGCAACTTCCAGGGCAAAACCACGCACTAAATCCTCCTGAATCTCTTCAGCACCCAAATTGCCTTTCTCAATTGTTATCAGATATTATTTGTGGTGGACTTTGGCACATTTATTTAGAACACAAAGCACTTTAGAGGTGATAATGCTCAGAACTAGAATTTTTTTATGGACAACTTTTCATTGTTTGTACCTTTAATCTCTGAGAATAGGAACTGTAATGGATACATAGAGTTTGTGCTTGGCCCCAGTTCTTTTGGATTTGAACTTCTGAAACTGTTTTTTAATAAATGGAGATCATTTCCAGTTCTAAGGAGGATAATATTACTCTGAGTTTTAGTTTGATTTTTGTTTAACATCCATGGTGAAAACGGAGCAGAAATTGGTATAGAAATAAAGGCAACCAGCGTTCTTTTAGGAAGGTCTTGTGTTTGGGTAGTTTGGTAGAAGTCATAAGGTGTGAATGTGTTCCCTCCTAAAGGTTAAGTCCTTGCTGCTTTAAGAAATTCCTTTGGCAAGTGAACACTCCACTCATGAGATCCTTTCCTGAAATGGAACTGCATTACTAAGAAGTACATTACTCATGGTTGAGAGAACCCACTGAAGACCAGAATTATGTGAATATTAAAGAATTTTGAGGGTGGAAAGTGTTGACAGAGTTTCTGCTTCGAGCTGAAGGAAGATCCTGTGGCAGCCCCCAAATTAAGCAGTGAGAATTCTTTCTGAGGGCTTCCTTACATGGAGCCCCAAGTCCAGTGTGGCTTCTGGACTGTGTCTCTGTAGGATTTCGATGGGTGCGTGTCCTGTCCTGAGGGATGGTTTGGTGGGATTTGGGAGCCAGTCCATCTATGGCATGTTGTTCCTACCTGATGTAGGAGTAAAGAAGAAAACACATTCTAATTCTTCTGTGGAGAAGAGACCCCATTTAGGGAACCAGGGCACTTTCTCTTGCTGCTGGGGGACTGATCTATTAGAGCCAAAAAAATGCCTGAGAGAGGTTTTTCCAGCATGCTTTTCATGCAGCTTATTATAGCCATGTCTTCCTTGGCTTATATTGAAGGGGAGAAAAGGCTGATGGTTATTCTTCCCTTGGGGCATGGGGAGGGTGTTTGTGTGAGCCATCACAAAACCCTAAAACCAGGAGAAAATTCACTGGTTCGGGTAATTGAAATTGTATGAGCAGAAATCTTCCTTCCATGTGTAAAGAGCTGACTCTTCAGCCTGGAATGCCGATGTTCTCCTGCCTTTGTAATCACAAGTCTCTTGTTCTTCCTACTGACTCTCCTCTTTATTACAGCAGTCATTTGCTGAACGATCCTCCTCATTTCTTCAACTCGAACCGTGTTTTAATTTCCACCCTACGACATCTTGATTGTTATTTATTGTAGGACTTACTTTTAAGCTATTCCTCCAGTGTATTGTGACTCCTTAAACAGCCTGCAGGCATTCAAAAAAACCCAAACAAATAAATAAATAAATAAAGCTGTCTCATAGTGCCTAGTTATCCTCCCGCCAGAAAATCTTTAGAAAATTTTGCCGACCTGTGTATGAATTTGCTTCGTTGCTTTTTGTGCTTGGTGGGCTCGCCTTGATTGAAAATGCACTATGATTTCTGATCGGTAAATGTACTGGTTAATATAATTATATACTAATGATGTTTAAATTATTACAAGATTAGTACATTTTCCCTAGCTTAAACTTGCTGGGAAAGGGGTGCTTGTAGTTAAAAAACGGAGGCTGTGCTGCCTGGCTCTCTCTTGCTGTACCAGCTTGTGAACTCGGGTGACTTCACTTTAAAGATTAATGCGGGCGGACTTTGCGGGAGCACACGGCCCGTCCCCTGCGGCTCGCGTGGCTTTTCCTGCCGGGCTGGTGCCCGCACACGCCGCAGCCGTGCCGGGAGCTGCGGGCACACACCGGAGCCGTACCGGGGAGCTGCGGTGCCTTTTCCCGGCGCTGCCCGGGGCCGGAACAGCCCGGAATAGCTGCGGCGGCGGCGGCGGCGGCGGCGGGGCCGGCCCCGGCTGCGGGGTCACAGCGTCAGCGCAGCGCGCACGGCTGAGTCAGGCTGGCCCGGGGCCACCGCCGCGCTCTGCACGGGCGATGGAGGCAGCAGCGGGGCTCGCCGACGGCGCCCCGAGCTCCTGAGGAAAGGATGGAAACGCCAGATATGCCGAACTTAACAAGTAATGCCAAAGGATGCTGAGCCGGCTCTCAAAGCTGCCGTTTTGGAAGGAGCAGAATTCCTTTGTGCCCTGATTCCGAAATTGTTCCCGTGCTTCTGTGTTTCCTCGCTGATAGACGCGAGAGGAAGGTGCGTATTTGTTACCAGGAATGGTGTGTGGGCATTATTGAGGAGAAGAATGAAGAGAAGGCAAAGTGCTGTCCTTTGTGTGCACAGGTCAATTGAAATGTCTGCTGACAAAGAGCAGGCGTGAGGGGGAGGAAGAGGGGCATAAGCGCTGGCGTTGTGTAAGTCCTGGCAGGATGAGCAGAAGGGATTTCTTCTAAAGCCTCGCAGCATGGCAGCTGTAACTTAGTGTCTGGATAAAGCTCTGTAGCCTGATTCTACAAGTGTTGATTATGGGAATCACCCTAGCTAAGGGTGGATCTAAGTTTGTATTTTAAGGACAGTTAATATAAGTTTTAGAAGATGGGGGGGAAAAGGGTTAAAATCTTGGTTAATTTTCCACTGCTGTGTCCTTTTCTTATATTGAAGGTTTCAGGGTGGATTTGGGAATAATAAGTATATTGGTTAAGCACCATAATTCTGTGTAGAGAAGAGCTAGTTTTATAAAACAATTATATTTATTGACAGTATTCAGTACGATGCACGTGGAGTTTTGATGTTGGAATACATGCTAATTATTTTGGCAGTAGAATTAATTCGGTCTAATGACTTCTTTTAATAATTAGTAATATATTCAAAGCAATCTGTTGTTATGTATAAAGACAAACTGAAGCTCTACTTCCACAGATGACTCCAAAGCATCATTAAATTGAAGAGCATTTACATTTTTGAAAAACATCTCTTCCCTTAACTACAAAAATAGGAAGCATTACCACTATGACAAGTTGCCATTTTGATGGTACTTTTTTCCCCCTCCTTCACATCATATTAAATGGATTTGCTTAAATAAAACGTTGAGCTTATTTGGTTTTCTTCATGAGGCAACCGCTCTTAAAGAAAATGTCTCACTCCCTTACAAAGACAGAGCTTCCTTTATCCCTGTCTGAGGGGGAAAATAATTTCTATGACTGACTTACAGTTCTTGAATGAGTGTACTGCACATGTTCCAGTATTCCTTTGGAGCCAGGGGAAAATGAGTATTGAATTTGTGAATATTGCCAAAATACATGAATATATGCATGAGATTGTTTGGTTGTTTTGGTTTGGGCTTGTTTATTTGGGGGCGGGGGGGGGGTGTTTTTTTTCCCTGTAGGAAAGCAAGATGTTCTTCCCTTTATAAACTTTTGGTACTAGATGGCCTTACATATATGGGGCTTTTTCCAGCTTTAGTGAATGAAGGGATGAGGATTTAAAAGGGTGTTTTCTTTGTTCTTTTTCCTCTCTTACACTTTTAAATTAGATGTAACATGTCATTCAGCATGCAGGAGAACATTCTGCTTGTGGGTTAGTGCTGTGCCTTGTGGCTTCCACAGCCCGGTGGTCACCAGCCGAGGACTCAGCTGAAAGCTGACTTTGCAAACACTTCAGGGTGAGGTGGTCATGACAGCTTCAGGTCTCTTTCTTGGAGGCTGAAGTGAGGCTCTGTGCCGGCTCCTCGGGGTGCCGAGGCTGAGATTTCAGGTGGATACAGCGTGGCAGCCGTGGCTCCCTGGCGCTTGGAGCCTGCAGGGTTTCCCTGCTGCTGGAGGAGTCCTGGTGGTGTGTCTGGTCTGGGTGGTGCTTCTGTGGAGCACAGGAGTTCCTGGTGGCCTGTTCTTCAAATGGGGTAGCTCTGCTTTGGTCAGTCCTGTCCACGGGTGTAGATTGGCAGGAAGCTGCAGTAGACGTGACGGCTGTGGAGCTCCCCAGTGGATGCAAATTCGTCGTGCCTTCGTCACTGGGGCCAGCTTGGTCCCTCACGCTGCTGGTGTGCAGTGAAGGCTTGGTGCATTCCCTGCAGAAACAACTTCCTGGCCCCACTGGCTTCTTTAGAGGGGGAAAAGAGGATGTGACCAAGTGCTTCTATCAAATAAATCAAATTTTCTTGGTAGTTCTGATGTCTTTCTTTTTCTTTGAACACTTGCAACTTCTTCTAAAGGCTCTTTACAGGAAAATAAAAGTCACAGGGCTTCTTTCATATGTACTGGCTGCAAATGAGCTCCTTTTTCAGAGTAACAATAAAGCAGCTCAGGGACACGACTTTCCTAGTCAGGTCTCGCAGGGTAAAGCCGATGCCTGTCTCTTCTGACATGCTAAGCTCCACCTTTGTATTTTCTCTTTGTTCAGATTTAAACTCACGTTAGTCTTCTTGTTGATTGTAGAGCAAAGTTGTATTTAAGGGGCATCACTGATCCAAGTGCTCGTGCTATTATGGAACTTCGAGTTTGTTGGGTACATATCCAACAGATCAAAGAACTGTTTTTTGTGAACTGTGACTCAACAGTGATGAGATTTAAGATTGACCTTTTAGGCTGTTACTAAGATGAATGAAGATTCATGATTCAGCCAGTGCTTTCCCAAGCCAAACTGCTTGAATTCTCAAAAATCTTGCGATTTTGGCTTGCATCTTGTGGCTAATAGATGATGTGTCAGTCTCACAGTTAGCATTAATCTGTACATAAAAGGAGGAAAGTACAACACAGAAGCAACAAAATGAGTGCTGTGGCCAGCTGCAGTTTGAACAGCCCTTTGAAATTATTTACTAATCTGTCTGTTTCAGAAGCAGTTGATTTACTGTTCAAGGATGGTGTCCTCCTCCAGCTGGCAGCCTCTGTGTCTGCCAGCGTGGTGTACGGAGCTGAACTGCTGGCCCAGGCTCCGCCAGGATGGCTGTGGCTGGCAGCAGGAGCAGGCTGGATAATCCCTGAGCACTGCCCCTCTCCTCCAGGCTTGCTGGCACCGTTTGGGCAGGTACAGCTGTGCCTGCCGTGGCCCTTCCTTGGGGCAGGCTCAGAGGAAGCGCGGTGCCAGCTGAGTCAGTGCCGCTTCCTGTAGCACCTGTTCTTATCAGCTCCTGGAAGGGATTATTAACTAGGGCTGGCCCTGCCTCACTGGCAACTCTGAATCACTGCTTGGAGGGTACTGTGGCTTTAGATGGTTTCTGGATTAAGAATCACATTTTAATTGCCTTCTCTGTTAAAGAGGAATTCGTGTTTGCTCTGCCAAAATGTGTGATAAGACTGCATCCTATTACGGTGGTTCAGTCTCATTTTCTAGCGTGTTTCCCTTATTTAAAGCAAATAGAGCTCTTTAGTTCCTCAGAAACAGTGAGTCATGCATTTTGATACTATAAAATGTGACACCTGCAAAACTCTGTTTTCTCACAGCATGGTTGGAAATGTTATCAGGTCTAGGATCAAAGCTGTGCTTAAACAGAGGCCTGATCACATGAGGCTTTATTGGGATTTGCAGAGATGTTTAGTCACCAGGCTGCTATGTAGGTGTTTGAGTACTCCACACATACAACACCCCCTTTTGTGGCACCCTCGATTGTACCATAGCATGGAAATATAAATGCACAGATGACATGCAGAGCTTCTTTCAAAAAAAAAATCACCATTTTTTGGAAGTTTAGCTGTAGTAGTAATGAGTATTGTTGTGTTTAAACTGGGGCTATACTTTGGTCTTGAATTTGAGACTTTAACCCATGTTTCTAATAATTTATGGGCATATTTTGTATCCATTAAAGTGGTTATATTATGTATGTATATATCTGTCTCAAAGGAAAGGTGCAAAGGTTTTCCTAAATTGTTGATTTTTTTTTTTTGAGGTTTGCAGATCTCACTCTTGCAAATTTTTCACGTTTCGTAAATTCTTTAAAAATAAAGAATTTATCTTTCTCTAATAGAGAGGTAAAACAAGTAAGGAGACATGTTAGCCATGCCAAAATGTTATAAATTTGAATACCTTCAGAACTGCAGTGGAAGTCCTTAGGAAATTTCCTTTTAATGGAAGTGCTTGGATCATTATTCTTGGACTGTAAATCTGAGTGTTTTCAGCCAGAAGCAAGTCTTGCAGTTCTTTTCCCTTATTCAATAGACCTTTGGCTGACTCCACATCCCGAAGATGCATTTCTTACTGAAGCATATTTTAAGCTTGGCAGGGAACAGGATTGCAGCAGATTCCCTCTGCACCAAACTTGTGCTTTGTCGACAGGAGATCCTGTCCTCGTTTGGGCGGGGAGCAGCTCCTGTGCCTCAGTGAGAGGTACATTTCTGACTCCTTGCCTTGTGCTGAACACTCACCTGTCACAGCCTTTCTGTCCTCAGTAAAGCTCCTCTTCTTACCAATCACTGAAACCTGAAACTGCAACATCTTGTGCTAATGGAAAGCCTTGATTTTTTTTTTTTTTTGTCATGACTTCTAAGCAACCTAAAAAGAGGACACTGCTCAAGCTGCCTGTCCAGGGAATGCTTTTATATTTGTTGTGCTTGTTTGAGTCAGGCCTTCTGTGTTCTCCTACAGCATTCCTGCAGTCATGATTTCAGGTCTCCTGGTAGGAGTTGTGGGATCTGCAGGCTGCAAGTGGAGCATTGAGGTTCCTCTGGGAAATCGTGACTCTGCTCTGTCTGTCAGACCTGGTAGCTGTGCAGGTTTCTGTCTGGGTTATCCACACCTGAGGCTTTGGCAATTTCTTTAGTTAAACCCATAAATAAGGGGTGTTGTCATGCCCACACTTGAAAGGTAAACAGCAAAGGAACTGCTTTAGGAATTCTGGTGGGGTGCAAAGACACAGACATGCCTGGTGCTGTCCAGACATAAATTTGTCTCTTTCAAAGAGTATAAATAGAAGATCTAAGGACTTTTGGTAAATTCAACAATAGCTGTTGGAAGTTGATTCTCAATTTTTAGATAGTTTCTGAAAGCTGTGGATCACAAAATGGATTAATTTTGTTGGTTGTTTTAATAATTGCAAAATGTAATTGGTATCTTAAATTGAGTAATGTAACAATCACATCTAAAACATCTTAAACTATTGTATTAAATTTGCTGGTTTGGAACAAACATCCCACTTGTTACTGACAGTCTGGTAGGTCGTGGCTTTAATAGTGTAGTTCATGTTTGCTGCCTGGGTTGTGGTGCCTTACTGTTGTCCTTTTTGGGAATAAGTGAAAATTTAAAACAGAATGTGCAGAAACAAACTCTAGGCTGGTGTGTGTTGGTGTTTGCCCTCATTTAAGACTGACTACCTTTGCAAAGGGCAAGTTACAGGAGAAGTGTAAAGTCAGCTTGTGGTCTGAGAAGGTTTTGCCAAAATAGGTTGCACTGGAAAAAAAAATTATGCCTAACTTCTAATTTCATTATTTGATTAGAACATTTAATTTAACCATAAGAATCAAAAGAAAATGCTCATTTGTATTTGACCTACCCCTTCTGGAAGAGATTTGTGTGAATTCATCTTCTCAGGCAGGCTGAGCTGATCAGGTGCTGTCTCTGTAAATCACACAGCAGCAAACAGGTAATTCCTGCTGTCTGCTTAATGTTCCAAGTAATTGTTTGTAAATACAAACACGAGTACAACAAAGAAAATGGAGCTGGATAATCCTAATCTTGGAAACATGTCCATGGAGTGTGAATGCCTTGAAAATTTAGATGTGTAATGTCTGAGACATTTTGAAATGCTGACCATGTCACTTATTTCTGTTTGCAGCACCTCATCCCGTGTTGCTAAAGGAGTAGACTGCACCAAAATGAGCCTCCATGGTGCCAGTGGTGGCCACGAGAGGTCCAGGGACAGGCGCAGATCGAGTGACAGATCTCGGGACTCCTCCCACGAAAGAGCAGAGTCTCAGCTCACTCCGTGCATCCGGAATGTCACTTCACCAACGAGACAGTACCACTCTGGTGTGTGCAGATCTGGCCATTGCAGGATTAAAATTCTCTACATTTGAGCACTGTTTGGTTAAAGGAATACAATAAGGAGTGTTTTTGTTGATGGCACAACAGACAGATTTCTTACATGTGCCCTGGGCTGGGCATACCCTTCTCTGATAGGCTGTAACTTTTCCTTCAGTCTGCAGGGTGTATTCCTACATGTCTATTCCTACATTCCTCTTATTTAGTTCAAATCACAAGAACAATCTCATTTTTAGTAGATAATTGACTCAATACTTCCCCTTTACTGTGTAGGGTTTAGGTTTTTGGAAATAGAGGAAATAGGGATTTTTTTTTAAAGTTACAAACCATGCCTTGTTTCTTTGAGATGTAGCACCAGCTGTGATGCAATAGCTTATGTCTTATGTTGAGTTCCTTTTTCAGTACTAGAGTAGTAAATTTTCTTTGCAAAGACTTTTGGGGAAGGTGAGGTGGATTTGATGTCTAGGTGATACAAACTTCAGAATCTCATAAACGGGCAGTTACTTTTGAAGGTTTCTTTAACCAGAATAGATTTAACCAAAACAATTTGTACTTAACTTCTGTAATTGAAGTTAAGGACTCGAACTGTGTAGCACTCACGTAGATCCCTGATTTCATTCCCTGTTCTTTCTCTTCCCTCCTCGCCGCCGCTGAAGATCGGGAGAAGGATCACAGTTCGTCCCGGCCCAGCAGCCCCCGGCCCCAGAAGACGTCCCCCAATGGTTCAGTGGTGAGCGTGGGCACCAGCAGCAGGAACAGCAGCCAGTCCAGCTCCGAGGGCAGCTGCAAGGCTGCTGGGGAGATGGTGTTTGTCTACGAGAACGGCAAGGAGGGAGCGCGCAACGTCCGAACGTCCGAGCGAGTCACGCTCATCGTGGACAACACCAGATTTGTGGTAGATCCTTCCATCTTCACTGCACAGCCGAACACAATGTTGGGCAGGTTTGTATCTTTCTTGGGTTTGGTTTTTTCCCTTAGTTCTCAACTGTTACAGAGAGCCATAAATCCTTTATGGATATTTAAACTGTTTAAGTAGCTGTTGGACTCGTATTGCTGCAGCTGGTCTTGCTAATGTTTAATATTACCATTTGCAAATGTCTTTAAGTAAAAATCAAATGCAAGCTCTCTGGTTTTGGCAGGGAAGCCAAGAGATGTCTCTTACCTAGAGATGACAGCTGATACATAAATTCCCATTTCATGATGTTCCCATTTCTTTCTCTCTTCCTGGGCGTTGCTTCTGAGTTCAGTCTGTCTCATTCTTCCTCGTTTTTAGAGCTAGGTGCTTCATAAAACACAGTGGCTTAGTGAGTGTAGACAGTCTTCTTCAAAACAGCAAGGAGGAAAGTCGTGAAGGAATTTATTTTGCTTAGTGAGCCTACTCTGAAAATGTTCAAGGTCAGCCCATTTATCTTCTGAAATGTCAAATAATCACTATAACAGCCATGAGCCACTCAGCAGAGAGGCTGAGTGCTCAGAATGATCAACACTTGAATGCAAGTCCACAATGTGTGTAATGTTCTCTGTAGAAACTATAATAAGCAACAAATTTAACGTGTTTGCTTGGTGGGAAAAGATTCAATTCTTGACTTGCTCAAATTCTGGTTGTTTTTGCCTTGTCCAAATGCAGAGGGCACCACTTAAAATCTTGCATTAAGAAAGAAAAAAAGGGTTTGTCTGTGTCAATATAGATTTGGCTTTTTCATTAAAATACAGCTATTTCTCAGCACACAAGGATATAATCATATTTAAAATACACATATATAAATCTCTTTGCCACAGCACAGGTAATAAATGTGATTAAACAATTTTTGCTCTGTTTAAATCACCGCAGTGTGGGATAAATAGTACCTTGGATCCCTATTTTGGGTGAGTCACAGAGAAAGCAAGAAATGCTTCTCTGTCTAAACTGTCAAAGGAAATAAATGGAAGTAAGAATCAATAGAATTAAGTAATTGATTTAAAGCACTCGTACATAATACAATACATGCAAATATACATGTAAATATCCAGACAGACTGGAAGTGTATCAACTGTAAAACACTGAAATAGTTTCCTTTTCCATGCCCAGCCTCAGAGTAAGTGGTGCTGCCTAATGCACTGGATTTTTTGTGCAAGTGTGATGCTGAGTTACTCTCCCTTCGGGATTGGTTCAAGGAACAAGCTTATTTTATCTTCTGCTAATTGAAAAGTAGGCTAATCAAGATATGGAAATACTGCTCTAACACGTAGGTTATTTATAAACCCACTTTCCCTCGATGTCAGTCTGTGGGACACTAAGCAGGGACAGCTTGGGAGGTAAAAATAACTATAATAATGTATTATTTGTCTTAAGCCTGTATCCTGTTAGACAGCCTTTTTCTAAATATTTTTTCTTGAAGAGTGGTCAGAAAAGACAAGTCAGATCATGAAGTGAAAAACATAATCCCAGCTGAACAGAATGCACTGCTTTTCCCCTGCAGTTTCTGTACAATTCCTTGCATTTTATTTTTCTTTTTTACAAGAAAACCATAGTAAGGAATTCTAACCCAAATCACTTTCATTCTTGAGCAGGATGTTTGGATCAGGCAGAGAACACAACTTTACACGGCCCAATGAAAAGGGAGAATACGAAGTTGCTGAAGGAATTGGTTCCACTGTGTTTCGTGCCATTCTGGTGAGTTTCTAGGGGCAAATACTCTTAGGACAAGCACTATTAAAAAGTAAAACTTCCTGGTTTAACCCAACTTGCATATCTAGCTTTAGTGGATGGCACAGATACTGCTCTTTATATTGTTTAGTAGAGGGGAAAATGCTTGCTGTGAACCCCCTTTTCCTAGACATGATCATTAGAGAAAGTACACATGAAAGAACCCAAAAATTACTGCTGCCAGCAATCAGTAAACCTTTTCCTATGCATTTAGTTCACCAAATTCAGGTATATTTCACCCTTCTAAAGCTGAAATCAGGTGAAACAGACCACTGGAAGTGAACTTCCACAGCTAAAAGGAGTAAAGCAAACTTCAGTCTGAGATGGAAATGGTTCCTTATTTAATATCCACACAAGGAGGTAGAGAGCTGCTGGACTGCTTTGTCAGCAGCCTTGGAATGGGAAGAGCTCAATGAAGTATAGATAAAAGATCAAAATTATCACTATTAATAGTTATAATAGTTTTAATAGTCACTTAAATAACAATTTTAACCAGAACTCACTGCTCTGAATGCAGCTCTGAAAACTCTTAAATTTAAGGACAGAAAGATTCACAAAGTTGAACATTTGTTGCTGTCTTACATTTTGGGGGCTTTCTTTGTGGAGAAGGCATCATGAATGACATGATGAAATGTTTGTGTTGGTGGATGTTGTGCATTGTGTTTTTTCTTGGTGCATCCTGCAGGATTACTACAAGACTGGGGTGATACGCTGTCCTGATGGGATATCTATTCCTGAACTGAGAGAAGCATGTGACTATCTCTGTATCTCCTTTGAGTATAGTACTATAAAATGCAGAGATCTGAGTAAGTACAGAGTTTGTTAAAATAATTTGAATTACACAAATTGACTTAAGTGCGTGTGTGTTAATTCTAAATCACGTCCCTTATTAAGATGAAGAAGATGGCTGGCACTACATGAATAAAATCATCCCTTTTTATCTGTTATGTAATAAAGCCCTAAAGCCAATGGCTTTATGTTGTTTGAAAAATAATGTCTGATATTTCAGCCTCTGATTCTGTGCTGTGGTTCCCCTGTGGAACACTTAGCTGTATGATTGCATTTGCAGTACAGATACAGTAACATTCAGCGGTGCCTTTTTTTGCAGAGGACAGGAGGATAATTTTTCAGCTCCTTGCTTAGGAGAACGAGGCTGTCTCCTGTGGCAGCAGCACAGGGAGAGGGTTCTCTCCAGTAGCTCCAGGGTTCCAGCACGTGCCGTTCTCTCAGCTCCTTCCCCAGCCTTGGCCTGTGCCTCTGGCAGCTGTGCTCTCCCTGTGTGTGCAGTGCAGGGCCAGCCCGTGGCATTCCTGCTGGGAATGCTGTGCAGGACACCTGAGCCTTCCCCAGCAGGGCCACCCACCCTGCCGCATGCCCGAGCTCTGTCCTTACAGGGATTTAGCAGCTCCTGCCCTGAGGGCTTTGAGAAGCTTTGGCTTTAAGCTGCTGCTTATGAAATCTGGGTTGTGTGCTCTGCTCTCAGCAACTGGCTTAAATGCTGTTTCTTTTAGGAAAACCAAGAGCGGCCTTGCACAATTACCAAATGTTTAGCAGTAGTAAAATGCAAAGGAGGTCTCAAAGTCACTCCTCTGTCTGCCCAACACTGTTAATATCTGCAGGACAGGCTGGTAAATATTCAAACAAGGTCTGAACTTACATAAGCTCATAAACTAAGTGTCTTTACACCTGTCTGCAGTAATACTACAAGATAAGCAGATCTGCTCTTTCTTTATTGCTGCCTTCATCTCTTTACCAAGCTTTCAAATGTGCCTGTGCTTAAATTTTTCTTCTAGGTGCTCTCATGCATGAATTGTCAAATGATGGTGCTCGCAAGCAATTTGAATTTTACCTGGAAGAAATGATTCTCCCATTAATGGTAGCCAGTGCCCAGAGTGGGGAGAGGGAGTGCCACATCGTTGTGCTGACAGATGATGATGTTGTTGACTGGGATGAGGAGTATCCCCCCCAAATGGGAGAGGAATATTCACAAAGTAAGTTTATCCTCATTGTTCCCACCAAGCCACGCTGTGGGTAGAGGTAGCAGCGAATGTGCTGATTTAAAGTTGTTGTACAGAAATAAAGCTCTTAGTTTGGGTAGCTCTGCTTAATATTTTGTTTCACAGAAGGATTTGTTGCTTGTTATGTTCAAAGATAATTAAAAAGAAAAGCTAATTTTTATTATTAAGGTATTGTCAGGCAGTGAGGAGGAAGAAAATACTTCTCCAGGAAGAGCTTGAGGAGAGAAATGGGTAGGAGGCATGTTTATTGTGGGAGAACAACTAGAGGGTTTTTTGAGGCAAAAAAGAAGTGTTACTATTTTTGGAGTATTACACTTGTGTGGAGGATGAGTTTAAGCACCTGTAAATGGACTGTACTTCCCTGCAAGATGTGCACCCAACCCATTCCCAGTATCTTCAGCTGTTTTTCTCTAGAGTTCCTCCTCCTCTTCTGAAATAGAAATACTGGAGTAAAGCAAAACAGTGGAAAAGATAAGCTTTTGTGTTTTAAGGCTAGAAGGTTAATATTTGAATATGGGGATATTTTTTCTCATTAAAATGTATTTTTAGTTATTTACAGCACGAAGTTGTATAGGTTCTTCAAGTACATTGAAAATAGAGACGTGGCCAAATCGGTTCTGAAGGAAAGGGGGCTCAAGAAGATCCGACTGGGCATCGAAGGTAAGGGAAGCATTGCTGGTGCTCTCCTCTCCTTCAGGGTCTGCTGCACTCCTCTGCTTCATGGTTTTCTCTGTAGCTGGAAGAGCAAGGGGTTGGTGTTGTCTTTCCTGCTGAGGCCAGAGGGGGAATGGTATCCAGCTAGAAAACCTTGTTATGGGATCCAGAGGGGTGTCTAAGCTGTGTGTGGCTGCTGGGCTCCGTGCAGACAATTTAGGTGCTTTCTACTGCCCTCATGACTTGCATCTCATGCCCTTTGGCCTTTGGTTTCCACACAAAATCTTCTCTGTGCTCTGTTTGAGTCACACTCCTTTTGTACAGCTTCGGATATTGTGTTCTTGGGCTGGTATCCTTTCCAGGGTATGACATGAAAAATGTGCTAAGTGGCAGGCAAACATAGTCTTTCAGGAAGTACAAAACTATGCAGAGGATCAGGGAAGTGCAAAGAAATACTGATCTGAAATAAACATGTAAGTTAGGAGGCGGCTCTGTAAAATCTGAGTAATCTGATTCTTATCGTAAATGTAAGAACTGGGTTTCTTCACATTACATTTTTCCTCTGATGGTTGACCCAGATATTTTAGAATCCAGCCTTTATAATTAGCAGGATTTCTATCATTCACTCACCAAGTTGTCATAGTTACGTTTGTAATTTGGCAGGAAAAAGCAAATGCTTTTAACTGGTGAGCTCTAAATAACTAATTTCAGCTGAGCAAGGTGGGAGCCTTTTAGCTAAACAAGAACTAGCCCTGCCTATAATGCTGGCTAATAATGGATTATTTCTGCTGGTATTTCTTGGTTTGACAAGGAACAGCTTTGGCACCAAACTGTGATGCTGTTGCCCTGTAGTAATGGGTAAAATGGACAGTACTGGGGGACAGAGGAGAGGTGACTGGAACACAGCAAAACCTTCTGCATTGGCAGTGACAATGGGGCTGTGCTCTGTAGGGCAGTGCTGATGGGGCTGTGCTGTGTCACAGCAGTGCTGATGGGGCTGTGCTGTGTTCAGTCACTGCTATCGGGCTGTGCTGTGTACAGTCAGTGCTGATGGGCTGTGCTGTGTCACAGCAGTGCTGATGGGCTATGCTGTGTACAGTCAGTGCTGATGGGGCTGTGCTGTGTACAGTCAGTGCTGTTGGGCTGTGCTGTGTACAGTCAGTGCTGATGGGCTGTGCTGTGTCACAGCAGTGCTGATGGGGCTGTGCTGTGTACAGTCGGTGCTGATGGGGCTGTGCTGTGTCACAGCCGTGCTGATGGGCTGTGCTGTGTACAGTTGGTGCTGATGGGCTGTGCTGTGTCCCGGCAGTGCTGACGGGCTGTGCTCTGTAGGGCAGTGCCGATGGGCTGTGCTGTGTGTCAGGCTGTGCTGTGTCTCGGCAGTGCCGATGGGCTGTGCTGTGTGTCAGGCTGTGCTCAGTGTCCCACCCTCGCTGACGGGCTGTGCTCCTGCCTTTGCCAGGTTACCCCACGTACAAGGAGAAGGTGAAGAAGCGGCCGGGCGGGAGGCCGGAGGTGATCTACAACTACGTGCAGAGGCCCTTCATCCGCATGTCGTGGGAGAAGGAGGAGGGGAAGAGCCGGCACGTCGACTTCCAGTGCGTGAAGAGCAAATCCATCACCAACCTGGCGGCGGCGGCGGCGGACATCCCGCAGGACCAGCTGGTGGTGATGCACCCCACGCCGCAGGTGGACGAGCTGGACATCCTGCCCATGCACCCCGGGCCCGGCAGCAGCGAGCTGGAGGCCGAGGGCCAGAACCCGCCGCTCTGAGGGCGCCGCCCCACCGCAAGCATGCTCCCCACAGTGACTGTTCTCAGCTCATAGCACGCTGCACCGCCAGTCTCTCCATTGTGTTCCGGTGTTTAGGATATTGCAGCGGGGCCCGGCGCGGCCCCGAGGGACGCCCGGCTGCTCCGGGAGGAGCGCGGCTCCGGCGCTGGGCTCGGTGACGTTTGTGTCTGTGTTTGCAGTAGGTTTGTGACGTTGGTGACTCGTGAGCTGGCCTGGCCCCGCTCCGCGGCCCCGGCGACGCCGTCGTGGCACTGGGTTAGGAAGCAGAGTGGGAATTGATAGCAGCACTTTACAAATGGTTGAGAAATGGAATTTGAAGCCATTTTTTATAAATGTATTGCACAATACTAACAAAGTGCTTCTATCAAAGGTATTAACTGTACATAGTTTTGCTCTGAATAGATTGACCCTTTTGAAGTTACTGTATATGGTTGAGCACAAAATTACTTACTCTTGGGTTTTTGGATTGAGGACGTGATTCAATGACCCACGTAACATCTTGTTCAAGTTCTTTTGTGAATTTTTTCACTTGTTTGCAGCGTGAGCCATGTTCAAAAATTGTGAACAACGGACAGGGGCTTTATCTAAAATTTTGCCTTACCTTAAGCTGTTCACAAATATTTATTTAATACATTTTTCATAAGTGTCATGAAATAGGAAAATGCAAATGGTTCATTCTTCATTTATTAATGATTGTAAACAAGTTTTTCATGCAAATAAAGTTTCCATTATTTTAATGGGCTTGAATTATCTGTAAATTACGAATTTTGCAAGTAGCTGCTTTTCATTCCTCAGGGGAAGGATGGTTAATATTAAGTGACAAGTTTTTCTTAAAGATAATCAGCCTATTTGAGGGCACCTGCCTGTTGTGCTTTTCTCAGGATAAACCTGGATCTAGGAGTAAGAAACAACGGCTTCTCTGGGAATTTACTGTCACGACAAAGTAAATGCAGGGTAAGTGCAGAGTGCAGATAAGGCACTGGCTTTCCTCCCTGTTCCCCCAAGGCTAAAGAAATGATAAATACCAAGTGCTTCTAGCATGCACCTGCAGCAGGGTTTTATCAAATTTATTTATCAAAGTAAATGCTCCATCTTAGAACAAGGGAAACATTTATTTTAAAAATATTTAACTGTCTAATACATTACACTTTAACAATATTTATAGTAAAGGATTCTTACAAGAAAGAATAAACAGCTTTATGGTACAATTAGTATAAGAAATATCCACATGGGGACTGTTTTGCAGTGTAAAAACACACCATACATCTGAAATGGTCATTTGCATATAAAAGCTACCACTGATGCCAGTGAGTTGCACAGTGATTTAAAAAAAAAATTTCAAACAACAGAATCCAAAATATACAAGTATTGCAAGCTATACACAGCTAACCAAATCAACACAGAACACTGTAGCAGGTTATTCCACTTTGTCTGAAGTTACACATGGTAGGATGAGTTGCGTTCTGACGCAGCTTTTATGAAGTTCCCACATAAAAGCCTCTCAGTCCCACGAGTTTCACAGGCTGCAGAGCTCCACCAGTAAATGCACTTGGCTGTCCGGTGCTGGGTCATTTACAAGGGCCAGGGCAGGTCGCTGAAGTCCACGGGGCCACCAAGCCCCGCGTCGGCCTCCAGCAGGCTCATGATGACGGCCATGGCCGCCTCGTCGTTGCTGGGGCTGCTGGAGCCCTGCTCCGTGTCGATCATGTCCATGCCGATGTGGGAGTTCTCCCCTGCAGGGAACACGGACAGCCAGCACGTCACAGGCTGCTCCCCTCGCCCCTGGGGCCGCTCCCCTCGCCCCTGGGCCAGCTCCCCTCGCCCCTGGGCCAGCTCCCCTCGCCCCTGGGCCAGCTCCCCTCGCCCCTGGGCCGGCCGCTCCCCTCGCCCCTGGGCCGGCCGCTCCCCTCGCCCCTGGGCCGGCCGCTCCCCTCGCCCCTGGGCCGGCCGCTCCCCTCGCCCCTGGGCCGGCCGCTCCCCTCGCCCCTGGGCCGGCCGCTCCCCTCGCCCCTGGGCCGGCCGCTCCCCTCGCCCCTGGGGCCGCGCTCCCCTCGCCGCCACCACCCCCCAGGGACGCCCCTGGTAGGCCGGTAGCAGAGAAGGGACACTGGGTCCCCTCCCAGCAGGGCCAACCTGCAAAGGCAGTCTGCAGTGCCAGATGGCAAAGGCAACCCTGCACCAGCAGCTGAGCTACTTCACACTGACTCAGCAAGGGAAAAGAGGCTTCCAAGCTCTGCCTAAGGTAAGGCCACAGAATAGGCTGGCAGGTGCCTCTCTGGGCACACAGAGGGCTTGGCTGGGGGCTTTGTGCCTCAGGTGGAGCCTGTGGATGCTAAAAGCAAGTTACTGCTGAAACCACCCATCTTCTTGCAGCGTCTGTGTGAGTTTAGGGTGTTTGTGTGTGATTTCACTTACCCAGGATAGAGGAGTTGTCGGAATAGGGGTACCCGGAATTATCCTGCATTTGCCCCGAGAGCAGCCCAGCTGAAGAAATGTCTGGAGTGCCACCATTCAAGATCTTGAAAGACAAAACAGAAGCTCTAAAGCAGCCTGAAACGGTGCATTAAAGTCTTAAACTGTCCTATACTGGAATTTTTAAAATAAGGTAGAGGGACTTCCCAAAATAACCCTGTGGTTTATAACAAGCAATCTTCTAAACAAGGAGAAACATCAAGGGGGTGCTGAAAACACCCAACCTTCCACCTGTATTTTCCTTTATGCCATGCCAGCAGCCCCTATTCTGTGGACATGTTGAATACTGTAGGGCAGAAGAAGAAAGAATAACTAATTACTAGAATTCTAACTCTGTTCCAACTTGGGAGTTTTATTTCCAGAACAAAGAGAGCTGGGAATAGACAGAAATATTTACTGTCTGTTCAAGAAATTCTTATAAGCAAGTCATCATTTCTGAGAAAAAAAGCTTAAGTAAGTCTGAAGCAGTGCATAAGGATCTGGGTGAGTGTTCTTGCTTTGGATAAAACTTCCATAAGCACTTAGAGATTGCTGGAAGCAGCCAGGACAAGTGTTCAGGTGGCTCAGTGCTGGTAATGGCACCTGAGTGCTACTCAAGCAATCTCAGAGCAAGGCAGGCACACGGTGTTGACTTAAAAATACCCTCTCAGCGCCCAGGCGAGCACGGAACTGTCCCGGGTTGTGCTACAGCAGCACAGGAACACCGGTGGGGGGATCTCTGGTGCTCCAGAGCCAGCGCTTCCAGCGTTCGCCAGCACGGGGCGTCAGAGAGATTTTGGAGAGATGAGAGCTGTTCCTGCAGCTCTGCCGAAAAATACAACCTGAAGGGCAGGGGCGTGTCGAACGCTGCTGGTGCTCGGGAGCTGCCGCTCGCTGCCCCTCAGGCAGTGCTGTGCAGGGGCTGTGAGCACCGCAGCGCTTTGGCTCGGTCCCTTTTGCAGCCCAGCACGGTTTTCCCTGGAGTTGTTGTTCCCCGAGCACAAATCGCACGTCCCTGCCCTGAGTGCCCCCAGACCGGGGGAAGCTTGCTCTGACCTTCTTCCCTCCTGGCGAGGACGTGTCGGGCGGGGGCGTGCTGGTGATGTTCAGGGGACTCGAGCCACAGCTGGAAGGTGACGATCCTCTTATCCTAAAACGTGCACAGAACAGGGCATGGATTTACAGGAGACTCAGAGACTCGGAGTTTTAAATGCTGACTTCAGTATTAGGTGCCATTAGGTGCTAAAAGCATGAGCTTCATTTTTGTAATATCCCCTTTTCAGTGCTCCTCACACCAGCAGGAGCAGCAATGCTGTTATCTGCTGCCAGACCAACAGTCCTGTGTAAATCCAGCCTGCCTGGTCTGCAAGCTTTACCTCCTCCCTGTTTTTTTCCTGGACACCCTTCACAGAGTCAGAAGGAAAAGGTCCTGGCTGCTAAGGAAAGCCTCATTTTTGAGCTTTTTACTTCAATTTCCAGCAGCTCAGAGTTCCAGCTGCCTCAGTCACAGTAACCCAGACCCCTCCACTGATCTCCTGCTGCAGAAGCCCACTGGACACTGGATTGTTTGTAACTGCTCAAAGCCACATTGTTCACTTCCATTTTCCACAGCCTGATCAAACATCGTTAATAATGAATAATGTATTGACTGTAGAACCAACAAATCTCCAGACTAAAGGGAGGAGGGGTAGTTACAGAGAAAAGCAATGGAAATGGGAATCTTATCCTTGGCAGAGTTCCCCTGGGAAAGCTGAACAGAAGGCAGCTTTGGAAAATAGTAACAGCTGCTGAAAAAGGACTGGAACTAACCCAGGGTCTGCACTGCAATGCAAACATGGGTGGTAACTGCACTACTACACTCATTGGGGCTAATTAAATGTTTTACAGCTACTAAAACGGATGGTTAAGCTTCAAAGGATTGGCTCAGCCATGTTTTTCTTCTTTTCCTCTTTCCCCTCTTCCTACAGAGAGGAATGAAGCCTTGGGGATAGGTCTGCTGCTGCCTTAAGTGAGGATGGAGCGAGTGTCCTGCCTGCAGCAGGAATAAAACTGGGAAACAGCCTGAGTGTGTTCCTGGACTGCAGCTCTGCCTGCTTAAATTGCTACCACTAAACACCTGCTGGGTGAGACCCCTTTTATAGGAAAGGGAACACAGTTCCCAAGAGGAAATCCGTGAGGAACAGGGATTTTCAGCCAAGAGAGACGGAGTGGTACCCACTGCAAGCAGCTGCTCAAACAGGTGAGAACAAGCAGCAGCCGTGGATCCCCTTAGTGACCCTGTGCCTGACCCAGCCCCACATCCTGACTGCCGTGGGGAGGCCCCAGCACTGTGTCCTTGCTCCAGGAGCTGCAGGGGAACTGCACGAGCTCATCATGCACATCTAACAACTCCAAAAGCATCTGAGTGAATGGACTGCATGAAACAAACATTGCTGCTTTGGCACACAGTCAACAGCTTTGGCATTTGGAGGTTGTGCCACTCACAGCCTCAAGTCACTGGGAAAAGAACAGGCTGGAATGGATTAGTTTCTAGGTAGCTGCTCTTTTTAACTCCTCTTTCTGGTAAACAGGCCATCTTCATCACCATTGAAAAAGAATGCCAGTATCAGCCTTTTGCAAGAGGAAGCTGGAAGGCTGTAACTTCATGCTTTCCCCGTGGGTGCTGACTGCCTCAGGGATGCTGAACAGGAATCTGTAGCTGTCTGAGAAATACAGTTGGATCATTCCCTATTCAGCTTGAATAAATTGTTCTTTCAGAGGAAATTAAGGAAGCCTAACTCCTCTTAAAGATCAGTAATAAAACAACCTCACACCATTTTCTCTCACCTGTGAATCTCCATGATTTCTTCAGCAATCATCCTCCCTATTTTACCCGCCCCAGCTCTTGTTCCACCTGGAATTCCAGGCACAGTAGGATGGGTCCTTTTGGGGCCACCTGAAATGAGCAGAAATTTTCAAGTCAGAGAAAAGCTTGCACACCTTCTCCACAGGGCAACTGTGTTTAGGCTTTGAGCAGCTGCAGGACCTTCTGAACTGGATTTATTGACACTTCCACCAACTGCTGAGTGCCTTCAAATGGATGAAAAGCTCTGGCTTGCACTGAGCTGTGCTGGGTCTCAGATGTCCCTCTGTGCCAGCAGGGACAGAAGAGACCCCAAATCTTTTGGAATCTGGGTGTTCTTTTTCAGGATGGAGCATCTGGTGCTACCTCTCATCCACAGCTGCTAGACAATGGCATTGTCAGACCTGCCCCACTCTGCCCAAACAGGCTCTTCTCCAAACATGTTTGTTCTCTGCTCTGTGTGAAGAACTTGCCAGTGCGTATTCCATTCAATACAAATATTGGGGTAAACCCAAGGTACCTGATGACTGCAAATAAGGCCCCTGTGGGTAACTGCAGGAGTCTAAAAGTGGAGAGAAAAGTGAGGTCTGATCAGTTGGGAGCTGCTACTGTGATTTGACACTTGCACAGCACTTGGGAGGTTGTCAGGAAGGAGCCTGATATACTCCAAGCAGAGAAAAGCCCACACTAAGAGGGCAGGAAAGGCCTCAGCATTGCTCACCCAGAATGCATAATTGCCTGCTTCTGGAGATGCATGTTTAAAAACAGCAACCCTCAGCAGGTGTGGCTCAGACCCAAAGCTAAACCTTCTCTTCCTTAGGATATGAACAAATCCCAGTGCAGAGGGGCAGCAGATGTGTGCAGGCAGGACGAGCTGCTCCCCAGGCACAGCAGGCAGTGATTCCCCGGGCACAGGAGTTACCTTCCCCAGCCTGCAGCACGCTGTCCATGCTGTGTGGGGACGCTGCCAGCTGCGGAAAGGCCGCGTCCCCGCTCTCCAGGACCGTGGTGCTGTGGAGTGAAAGGGTTCGAAAAATCAGTGAGGGAAAACCCTGCAGGGAGAAAACCCCACCAGTGATTAAAACCCAAGTCATGCAGCCAGAGTTTCAGCATGGAATGCTTCAGGGTTTCAGCAGTGTGTGAGTCAGTGTCACCACTGTGACTGACACCAGGGCTGGATAAACAACAGAAATCAACCACCCTGTGCCACCTCAAAATGCGCAGTGCAGGACCCCAACAGCTTCTCTCAGCACAGAAACCCTCTACAGCAATTATTCTGCTGAGAAGTCACAAAAAATTACAAGGGGCAGGGGGGAAATACCTGCCACAGCAAAGAAATGCACACCCCTTAAGTTCCTACAAAGACCAAATGCCAGCTTTTGCCAAAGAAAGAAAATATTTCTATTTTCTGCAAGCTTTAACAACCAGAAAATTACTGCAATCGTTAAACCAAACCCCCTCTCCCCGGGGTGTTATCTGGAGAAGACACCTGCTGTCACACAGAAGGTGTGCACACATTTAGGTCAAATCCCACATGAGAAAAGGGCAAAGCACCAGGAATTCCCAGGCACTTGCTGAGGGAAAAGCACTTACGACACCACTGTGTTTGTGGAGACAATGTATTCTACTTCTTTGGTCCAAGGGTTCATGAAACTGAACCAGCGACTCCGCAACGTAATAAAAGAGCCATCTTTTATTTTAAACTTGTAGCAGTTAGTTGTGATTTTTTCTCTTGTCTGCAAAACTGAAGACAGGCAGAAAGCAAGTCATTTGTGTCAAGCAGGCACCACAACATAAATAGAGCCCTTGTCAGGGAAAACCCAGTTAATTCCTCCCCACATCCCTCAGTAAAGATGCTATTCCTCCCTCATCCCCCTCACCCATCCTGAACCCCAAATATTCCCTACAAATCCTTGCAAGTCTAAGATAATCACAATGCTCTTGGACTAAAGCATTTGCAAACAGCAATACCCAAATATTTTCAAGTCTGTCTGGTTTCCATAGTACACAACAACTGTTCCCAATACTTTGAACAAAACTTCTTTCCTGAATTATTAATAACTGTACCTTGTCTGTGACATTCTGCAAGATGTGCTATATCATCTTGATGAAAATATTCATAACACGAAGTACCTAGAAGTTCCTGGGGTAAGTATGCCAGGATGGCTGTTGCCCTGGGGAAGGGAGGGAGAGGAAGAAAACAAAGGAAAAAAAATAAACCTTTTCAAGTTGAAGTATTAGTCAGAGATTCCTAAAGCTCACACCGAGGCTGGGTAAGGCTCAAGTAATGCGGAAAGGAATTTTCGGCTTAGAAGGTAAAAAAAAAATCCTTAAGAATACTCTTTTTAATTCTCAGGTAATTAAAAAAGTACCTAACACCCAGAGCCCTCAGGTATTACATCTGACCTACCATCACCAGAGGGGATGTAAGACTTTCTGAATAGCTTTGAAGATTTGCTGTAATTTGGGGGATTTAAGCCTGAAAAAAGCTGCCTTGCAGCAGCCACAAGGTAACACGAAGCTTTCTGCATCAAGTGCCACTGCAAAACAGACATCAAAGGGTTGGAGAACAAGAGTGGGACAGAACAACACCACACCAAACTCAACTTGGATTTTGTAGGTTTCCTAAAAGAAAATTACTGAGGGAGAAGTGCCAGTTCCTTGAAGAAACTGAAATAAGTGTCACAATTCTGAACCATTCCAGGGCAAATTAAACATGAAGGGCAATAAGGAACAAACCTAGGTAGATCAACACTTCTGCAATCTCAAAAAAGCCGAAATTAAATAGTATAAAATGTAGCAATTGGTACAAAGGAATAATTATGAATAAGAACGGAAGGAAAAAAGCTGAAGCACAAAATCTGTTGCATTTCAATGCAGGGCAGTTCCCAATCACACCAAGAGAATTCAGCACCAGTTGAGGACACCTCAAGTCCTCCTTGACAGGGAGATCAAAGCCCTCAGCCTTGGAGAAGGAAACAAGAATTCAAACTGACTTTTGTCTGGTGAGCCTTATCCCAGGACACTTAAAACTCCAAGAAAACTCATCACAGCAATGTGTAAGAGAACCACAAAAACCAAGCAAAAGCAAGCTTATCTTTAAAATGGAAGAGCTGGGAACCAAGTCAAGCTTATTCCAGTATTTTTCCAAGAACTTTGGTGACCAAGGCTTTTAACAGCACTGCTGTGGTGGGATACCCACACAGATGGGGAACAACCAGCATGAGCAGCAACAGGTAATTTGTCAGCCCTTCTCTTTTCTCAGGATGAATAGGTGCTGTGGGTTAGGGCTGCACCAAATTACAGACATCAACAGGCTGGGTGAATTCAATATCTGACCAGGTTCTATTATGCAAGGAAGGAAATTGTTTGTGTCCTTCTGGAATTTCATCCTGTATTTACTTTTTTCCTCAGCTCGCTTCTCTGACTTAAGGCAGCCCTGAATCCTGAAGCTGTATCTGATGACATCTGCATAGATAATAAACTTAATTTTACTCTCAAATTCACCATGCAGACCAATTAGGAGTCCTGAATAAATACGAGGAGAGATGATTCTCTTTAAAACTCTGCTCCTTGTAGCTGCCATTTCAACAGTGAATTGTTAAGCAGCTCCCTGGCTGTGGCAGCCCAGCTGATTGGGACCTAATCCATAGCTGTGCTTCTTCAGGGACCATGCAATCCATGAGCACAGAAAGGGTCACAGGGAGTTTAGCAAGGGAGATATTCCTTGTCCTCCTTGGACAAATGATAAATGAACAGTGCAAGTCTACTTGAACAAAACAACCTGACTTGGAAATAAATTGTTTTCAACTGTTACAGGTGCCTAAATATTCTCCAGGAGAAGCAAGGACCACAGGATGTCAACTTCAGGCCTACAGATGAGGATTCTTCTTCCAATTTGCTCTAAAGAAATTCCCTTTCAAAGAGCCCTTTGAAGTAGCACAGAGATCCCAAGGACTGTAAACAACAGTTGGAAAGCACTTCAATTAAACCATTTGTGTTTAAATCCGATGGGTCAACATTTTCTGAGTCTCATTATTTTAGAAATGCCTCCAAACTACACATCAGGGGGATATGTCTGATCTTTTGACAATAAAACTTGTCTATAAACAAGTTAGAATGGCATTTTCTGAGCAACAGAAAGCTACGAATGCTCCCACAGCTCCCAGAGTGAGCACCAGCTCTGAGCACTCAGGAGCTGGTATTTTCAAAAGCTTCCTATCAAATTAAAACAAAAACCATTCAACCTAACCAAAACCCACAAACCCAATCACTCCAAAACAGATAGGTAATATTAAAAAAAATATATCCTCCGTATTTCACTTCCTCCCATGACTGTCCTCTACTTCCTCTCAAAGGGCACTAAAGATCAGCTGAGTTTCCCCTGAAAGTAATTCCAGCAGGCAGATTCTGTCAGAGTGTGGAGTTTGGGCTTTTCTGTGTCTCAAGTAGCTGAGCCAGAGCCACAGGGAACCTGGAACAGCCTCATCTGGGCAGTCTCAATCCTTCTTGACAAGGAAGGGAACCACGCAAGCCCTCTCCAACCCACCCAGTGTAACCTCTCCATTAGCATCCTTCAACCTCCTACTTTTCCCTTGATGATCCAGAAATTTTCAAGGAAGATTCAGGTCATATGTGCCTGTTACTGAACAAAATTCAAGCCATTTCTTTTGGAAAAGGAAAGATTACGGATAATAAATGGATGTTTGAAAGCAGATACCACAGAGGCACACAAGTTCTCAAATGGTTTCCAAGAGATAACCCTTATGAAAAGCTTGCCTTCTTACAAACACAAAGGGTCACAGAGAGAAGCATTAATCCAGGAGAAATGTGTCCTAGCAAACAGTTATATAAGTGTACATACTAGCAAAGCCTAACCCAGCCTCTGCAGTCTCTTAACTGCGTGGTGTTTGCAAGAGGTTTCAGATAACAGAGAGAACAATTAGGGTCCAGTTTCAAAACATTTTCTTCTGAAGATTACACACGAACATAACCCCCCTAATGAACTGGCAGAAACGATCCTGGCATTACTCTGCCACACTTTTGGAAGTTAGGGGGATTTTTAAAAAAATTTAATCTGAATGAATGCATAGTAACAGCTCTGAGCTCCACCTCCAAAGCTGGCAGTCGAGAAGCTGAAAAAGGGCAGCGATTTCTTTTCCCGGCGGTGCTTACGCTGCTGCAGGGAGAGCTGCCCGAGAGGCCGTGCTGGGCAGTGACCTGTGCTGGGAGCTGCAGGGGAAGCCTCACCTCTGATCTACAAAGACGAATTTGCCGTCGATGGCGTGCCGGGACACGTACTCGGTGGGCTTCACGCGGATCTCGCCGTTGGCCGGCTGCGGCACCACGTGCGGATGGAGCCTCCCGATGGCAACAAGGCAGCTTAAATTACAGCCCTCGTTGTCTGGCTCGTTATCTTCATCCAGGCCCATCTTTGTGGGAGGCCAGCTTTTTAAGTAGCCTGTGCTGTGAATAGTGCAGAAGCTTTTGCGGTCTGCTGTGGGAAGAAAACAGAAAAAAAAACCAAAACAAAAACAAAAACCAAAAAACAAACCAACAAAACCCAAGAAAGCAGTTAGGTCGTGGATACAGCTTTGGAGAACTTCAGCTCAGTTCTGTTAGTAATGCATCTCCTCTCTTATGCAGGAAATTTGGGATGCTCTTCACTAAGGAGGGGCTGGGGGTGTTCAGCGTGGAGAAAAGGAGGCTCAGGGGAGACCTCATCCCTCTCTAGAACTGCCTGACAGGAACGGGGAGCCAGGTGGGGATCAGCCTCTTCTCCCAGGAAACAGTGACAGTGTGAGAGCACATGGCCTCAAGCTGCATCAGAGGAGGTTCAGGTTGGATATCAGGAGGAGTTTCTTCACAGGAAAGGTTGTTGAGCATTGGAAAGGGCTGCCCAGGGAGGTGGTGGAGTCCCCATCCCTGGAGGTGTTCATGAAGTGACACAGCACCCAGGGCCACAGTCTGGTTGACACGGGGATGTTTGGTCAAAGGCAGGGACTCAATGATCTTGGAAACCTTTTCCAGCCTTAATGACTCTGTGATTCCAAGGGATTTTTCAGCACTCCTGCTGTAATGCAGCTAATCTGAGATAATCCAATAAACAATTTATCTTGGCAAAACCACTGTTTATGCTGAAACATCACATAGCTCAGACCAAGGTTGCTTTTGGTAATTTTGAGGAGAAACTGCATCACATTTTATTATTTCAGCAAAGGAGGCAAATAACCCTAAGGAATGTATGAAAATTTAGTAGATTAGTTAATAAGATGCCTCTTCCATCTTAACCTGAGGCTCCTACAAAACCCATGTTTGGCAGAACATACACTGTCTGGGTGTACAGGGGACAGCTGTACACAGGGGTGATGAAGGTTTGCAATGGGCAGTAGAAGTCAGTATCCAAAAGAATTCCTATTCCTCAGCACTAAGCAGGCCTGAAAACTCCAAGGAAGATGACTTTCATAGGGAGGTGGAGTAAAAGGCTTATGCCAACTACACAAACTGGCTTCCTCAGCAGTGAGCACAAAAGCAGGATCCAAGGCTGAAGAATACATCAAATTTGCCTCTGTTCTCTTGCTGTTTATCTTTTCTCTTTAACTAACACCAAATGTATTATTCACAGTACTCAAAGAAGAAACCTTCACATTTGGGCTAAATATATATTCTAACATGCCTAGACTAACAGCCTGCAGAGGAGAAAATATTACCAACACTGCTAATGCTACGAGCAAGTATTCCAGGTGTAGAAATGCCATGTTTCCAGAACTCAGAATGCACCAAACCCACTGATTAACTTAGAATTACACTCATTTTTTGAGGTGGATATCCATCCACACATCACTGGGCAAATATGGAGCAGAGAATAAGGAACAGCTCCCCTTTACTGGAGACATTGGCCAGGTGGTCAAGACTGAATGTGATCTGACCAGTGTCTGAGGATGATGCAGTAACCCCCCAGAACTGCTGGCACAAACTGCCTGGAAAAGTGTCAAGAAAGCAGAGTGGAGAATTTGGCTTTAAATGCTAAAACAGGTGTGTAAGAGATACTGGAGAGGGAGTTTGAAGAAGCAACAGAACTAGACATAGTTCAGAATCTTAATAAGAAACATTGATAAACGTAAAAAATTCAACCACTGCAAACAAGCAGCATAAAAAAAAAAAAACCTGACAGACTTGGTAATAAAAGCATGATGGTTACCTTTCTTCTTTGAGCAGGTTGAAGGGAAATCCTTGTCTTCTACTTTGACTGAGGGCCTGTTGCACTTCATCCTGCAGAAGAAGGAGCGCCGCGCTCCGGAGCAGAGCCGCGAGGGCCCGGGCGTGATGTCCGTCTTGACTGGGAGTCCGGCTGCGGAGGGAGGGTTGGGAGCAGAGTGAGCCACACAAAATCCCCACCCCACAGTGCCTCAGCCTCACTGGGCCTTGCATCTCCTGTTTTTGAGGTGTTGATGTGTGTGACTGTGCAGCTGAGCACACCGACACTGCCACTTCTGACTGCTCTGTGCTGTTAGAACACTGAGCTCGAGAACGCGGCGTTCTGAGCACAAGGATCAGCAAGAGACTGGGCAAATCCACACAAGGCCTGTAATAAACACAGCACTTTCTCTGAGCTGATT
Organism: Prinia subflava; assembly: GCF_021018805.1. Lineage (NCBI taxonomy): Eukaryota > Metazoa > Chordata > Aves > Passeriformes > Cisticolidae > Prinia > Prinia subflava. Next base: position 6,588,208 of record NC_086251.1, read on the forward strand.
GAAAATAGAGAGATTGCTTTTCCACAACCAGAGCAGAATCCCATCCACAGTCACTCAGGAGGCTCCTGACCCTTCAGACTGGCACTTTTCTATCACAACACACTCCCAGAAAACATGTGTGGACATAGAGCAGAAGAGTCCCAGTGACACTCCAGGGACAGAAGGAGGAACAAAGGTAGCAGGGATCCACATGGGAACTGCAAATCCCCAGGACCTCCAGTTATGCCTCAGAAGACTCTCTTGCCTTGCAGATATAAGTGCACATGGGCATGCCCTGGCAACAAATCCTGACCTTTAGCATATTCTCACAGGGGAGAGAATATTTCTGTGGAGAATATTTTCTGTGGAGAAACCAACCAAAACACATCCCTCTGGTACCACCGGGGCTCTGGGAAGACATGGAATGCTTTCACAGCATGCATCAGGACCACAGGTATCAGCGAGACCAGTGCTTCAAGGGCTGATGGAGGATTTAAATCTCCTTTAACTTTTCCACAGCCTGCCATCCAAACATGTCTGCACGGGGATATGTAAAATCAAGCAGCTGTCAACATGAACAAAAACTTCTTGGGCCTTGGAAGCTTTCAACATAAGGAGGAAGACAGCAATTCCAGTATTTTAGTGGAAAGTGTGCCTCCCTGACAATTCCCCTGGAGTGAGGTGATCTCCAGGAGGGTCAGGCTGCCCTGCACCACAAGCCCTCCAAACTGCTGCACCGTGGTGTGAGTACAAGCTGTGCTGAGTTACTCATGCCAAGACAAAAATAAATACGTGCATACATCCTCATACTCTTCTCCAGTATGAGTTCTTGAAATTCTACCAATCCGTCTATCATAGCAGATGGGAAGACTGTAATTCATAGTATTTATTTTTGCCCTAACTTTGTCAGAGGCATATAAAAAAGAAAAAAACCACCAAAAAACAGGAGGCAGCACTGGATATTCATGCTTGACAACCGATGAAACCAGGAGCCAGAAAAAACTTCAGCTGATTCTGCTGAAGCCTCTGGGCTCCCTGCCCTCGAATGATCTCTCTCAGCTTCAGTTTGTGAAGTTGAGCTGGTGGCTTCTGTGAGCTGAGATCCAGGAGATTTCTGCTCCTGACAAGCATGAGACTTAATGACCTGGGAATCTGCAGTTGCAAGATACCACCTTCCACTCAGGCAGAGCAGACTGCTGTTATGAGAGGGAATTAAACACCCACTCACCCCAAGAGCAGCAGAGATACAGAACTACTTTAAAATACCAGAGTGGAACAGAGCTAAGAGACATGGCAGGAAATGATTCCAAAGTGAAAAACCTTCTGAGAGAAAGGCTGGGTCATTGATGGCAGTGGTAGTAAACAATAAATAAGTAGGATAAATAAAATGAATCCTCTATCTTGGCTGACAGCTAAGGACTAATGGTCAGTGTTTTCTGACCATTTAGGATGATGGATTAGAACAAAGGCTTCATTTGTTCTAATGCAAAAAGTTAAAGCTTTGATGCCTGGAAGAGAGAACACCTCACAGGTAAAGCCAGTTCCAGTAATGCCTCTGTGCCACAGTGCATGCCAAACCCAACAGCTTCCAGGTACCTGTTCCACACTTGGTTTTTTCCTGTCTTTAAGCTACAACTTCCTTGGCATGAGACAATCCAGCACCCCCCTTACATCCCCCCTTCTGACACGAGGCACAGCCCCAGCAGCAGTAACTCCAGATGACATTTTTTCCAAAGGTGGTAGCACTCACTTTTTGCATCTATGAGTCTTTCTCGTGGTGCAGTGTCAGAAGAAGAGAGCTGCTCCTTCACTTTGGCAATGTCTTTAGGATGGAGATAATCAAATAAACTTTGACCAATCAAATCATTCTGTAGAGATTGAACATTCAGTCAAAAAGTAAAATAATGGCTCAGTATATTTTCTTCATTTTAGCATCCAGTATGAACAATTCTTTTACATATAGGTGTAACCAAGGAATACCAAACATCCAGATCCAGCCTCATTGCAGGGAGTTTGGACTGGATGACCTTTAAACAAATTATTTTATATTTTCCAAACAAGTTATTTTATGATTCTGTGATTTCATTGAAGGTTTTCTCTGTGTATTGAAGTTATGAGTACATTACACAGTGATTTCTGTCATAATTTCCAGTAAGTTTTACAGGCATGCTCAATTCCCCCCCCACCAAATGTTCTGGTTTCTACTCAGTCTTACTTCTTCTACCACACATTTGATTGAAAAAAATCCTAATTGCAAATGTTCTCTTTCATTATTTACATATGAATAGGTATTTAGCATATACCTAACTAAAGCCTGGCTGAGGAACTTTTGAAGCTAATACAGGTTTTAAGTTGGCTGAGGAGTGCAGATGACAGAAAGAATGAAGATAATTTACACAATACATGGTCCAAGTTAAGCCTCATGTTGAACATATATTAAAAACCTTTGGTATAACTGCTTTCCAGTTTCCATCAGTAAGTTTGAAAGCAAAACCAGAACAGATAGAGCTGAAAAATCCATGTGAAGCTACTGGAAGAACCCCAGACTGATGTTTCAATATTTGCTTACACTCCCAATTAGGTAATGCTTTTACAAGCCTAAGGGTAAATCCTTGAGCAGAATGCATCAATTAGTGAATTAAATTTAGTTCCTTTTCACCTCCTTGCTTTGAATGGAAACCAGAAAGAATCTTCTCTAATGACATGGCAGAGAAAAATCTCTCTCTTTGCAACACCCCTCAGCTTTCAAGACAGACTCCTCTCATTCCTACCCCCCAGAAAAAGGCATAACCATCGAAGAGCTCTCAAATCTTTTAAGACCTAATGTACTTAAAATGGAAAAGAATACCTGACTGTAGTTGAGGATCTTGAAGACAGATTCTGAAACAAACAGTATCTTTCCTCTGTCACAGCCCACAACAAAAAGAAATCCATCTGCTGCCTAATTGGGAGGGGGGGAAGGAAAAGTCAAATCCCAAGTTATACATCCTCATTGCATCGTTGTAACCTTTAAAAACACTTTGTGTACAGTAGAATTTCTACACTAGGAGAGCTGTCTTAACATTTAGAGGTAACTGAGTCAACAGGAGAAATGTGAATTCACAATAAAGGGGTTTTTTTGCATCTGCAAACATTTTTGGCATCATTCTGGGCATTGCGCCCAAAATGTAAAATAACTTTTATGAGAAGAAAGAACCCATGCTCTTGTCCAATAATATTATGATTATGTTTAATAATGCCTTCAAATTAAAATGTTATTTTAACTGTACTTTAAAAAGCTCCTCTTCTAGCAACCAACCATAACCTGGATATTTATTTCTGTGCCTGGAGGCGACTAATTCCTGTTTGCAAAGTACTGTCTTTCAGTCACACACAGGCATGCAGGAATAGGCCCCAGTGAGGTATCTTCAGAGGCACAATGCTGCAGAAATTCAATTCTGCACATGCTGCATCTGGACACTGCAGTGCTTCAACAATTACACAGCCCCTAGAAGAGCTTAACTACTGACTGATAAGCTCTCCACACTAAAAAAGCAGTGCAACAGCAGGTAGCAGAACATACCAAGTCATGTTACATCAGTGACCTCAATAAAAAGGTGTTCACTGTATCACTGTACACTGAAAATCACAGCAAGGTAATCCAGGGCAGCAGGTCTCCAAGAAAACAATGAATGTGACTTTCAGAGATTTGATTTTGGTTTGTACATGTAACAACTGAAGGTTCTGATGGTTCCCATCTAAATTCTCCTCTTCAACCTTTCTGCTTGAATTAAGAAATGCTAGTCTTCATTAAACTCACTGACTCGGTGAAGCAGTCTCCAGATTTCTTAATTATCCTCCATAATCAAAACATTTTTAAGCTGAGATACAAGGCAGAAAAATACCAGTAGTGTGCTTTGGGCGAGCTATAGTCACAGATATTAATATCTCTTAATTAAAAATTGGAACGTACCCTGAGAATAAGATGTTTTAATTCATCATCTGATAGAAAAGCAGGCTTGTAGTTTGCTTCTGTATATGGGTTTGTAGCACCTAAAGAAAACAAACAAACAAACAATTCCCATGTAACCAACATTACACACTTAAATGAGCAATTTTCCTTTGGCTCCTTCTTAGACTGTTGTTCATTGCGGGAATTCTTTAAAATTACCTTTTTTGGTTTTGTTTTACTATCAACTATGAGCTCTGTTGGTATGAACTTAAAAAAGGATGAAGCTGTTTTTGCTAAGACACAAGCACCACATTAGGTAGAAATGCAAATTAAATGCCTCTGAGATATAAAAGTATTCCTTGACATATTTTTGAACCCAAAGGCTGTCCTTGATTTAATGCCTAGTCTCAGAATTATAAATTGTGAAAATAAGATATTAAAGAATAAAAACATTCAAACCATTTCTTCTCCTTATAACTCAGTAAAACATGATAAGCTCATGTAAACAAATCATGACTTAAGAACTTACAAATCAATTCTCTCATTCCAAGCCAAAGATAAAACCCAGTATGACAATGACATCATCTTACAATGCCAAAACCCCAAAATTGGCAATGAATGAGGCAGCTATTTATTAAAAAGTGATTTTTCTCATTCTAGTCCCTTCATAAAGGCAGAGGAGAGTCAAATTAGTAACCACTGAAGTGTTATGAAGCATTAACCTCATCAAATGACAGTGGCAGGCAAGTTAAGCCTTTCAAAACCACAAGGTTAAATATGACTGAAGGCACCAGCTCTCCTAGAAATGAGAACAATCACCAGGATTTTTTTTACCATTAGCTGCATCTCTTTTGTTTTTTCCTCAGTGGTGTATTTCTTGAAGGCTTAAGCCTTTAGCATCAGCACCAATTGTATCCAAGCACTGATTCACTCTTACGAAGCTTTAGGAACACACAGGGATTTCTCACAACCTCAACTCTCCCAAATCTGTGTGTTTCCCTTCAAGTGCTTGCAACAGAAACTGGTCAAAAAGACCAAAATTGAGTTTTCAAAGCACTCCCTATTCTTCACACAGAGCTAAAGGTACAAACATAAAACCTTATAAGTCCTGGGGAAATACCATAGCTAAAATCCAGCCTCTCTATCCAACAACTTTGTACATTGCCTGCTCAGAGCAGTGCTCAGTACTGAATTAACTGTGCACTGCCCTTAAGCCCTTTGTTCCCTCTGCCCACCTGCCCTGGTGCTGTGGAATCTGGCAGAACTGATCAGTAGGTGAGATGATGGAAAATTGTTCTTTTCTCATCCCCAAGTTCCCCCAGTCACATCAGGGTATTTACTGGACCATGAACCAGAAAGCTTTGACTGAACACTGAGCAACAGATGCCAAGAAAAGAGGAGGAATCCTCCCAAAATGAATTAACTTTTTGGCAAAAAAGGGAGAGAAAAAGCGTGGCTTTTGGGGAAACGCCACTGGGAATGCCCCTGCAGCCCCCAGGCAACTCACCACGAAGCGTTTTCATGTGCTGCACAGCCATCCTGAGCACGGTGAGCTTGTCCAGCTTGCGGGACATGGCGTTGCACGTGGGCACCAGCGAGGCCAGCTCGTCGATGAAGCTGTTCATCTTATCCCGGCGCCTCTTCTCGATCTGGCTGTGAGCCTCCCTGCACACACACACACAGCAGGGCAGCCTCAGGCACTGTGCCCCACAGCAGCTCCTCGGGGCCACCGAGCTGCCCTGGCACCCTTGGGACAAGCACAGGGACACTCTGCAGACCTGTGATGTTAATTACTTGGGGTACACACAACAGGAAGGGCTGCGGCACAAAAGGTTTTCTGGTTTGCCAGAAAACACAACACACGGTGCTGGTCAGGTTTATATTTCCCCACATTAAGATTCACTGCCAACACGTTCACAACCCACTACTGAGTCTGAAAGAAGAAAGGTGAAGAATGTAACATTACCAGAAACACACCTGGCTTCAACTCTAACAGCAGTGAAGTGACTAAAACCAAGTTACTCACCAAATTAGTTGTTTCACTCTTTGTAAACTTAATGAAAAATGTGAACAGTGCAAAGGGAAAAATATATCAGATATGGGAAAAATATATCAGATAGGGAAAAATATATCAGATAGGGAAAAATATATCAGATAGGGAAAAATATATCAGGAAAGGTCAAAGCTGGAAAAAGGTATTTTCAGAAGAAACATACACAAATAATTCATACATGGCAAAAAGCAAGAGACAATTCTTTTAAATATATTTGTTTAGAGCGTTACCTTGCATTTTTTATCCTGCCTTGTTGGTCTGCATACTCCAATCTGTTGAGAAATGATATCACAAAGTTACACATTGAAAGCACTCAACTCAACTCTTTTCCTGCATCTCTCACATCCTACTGATCCTCATTAAGATCAGTGTTTCAGAATTTGAATTTTTATTTAACCTTTCTACATCAAACATCAGTATCTATAACACTGTGCCTCAGACTCGGGGGTGGTTTAGCTTATCTGTTCCATGTTGTTTAAACTAAGAATGTTTAGATTATTGCTTCATCCCAGCAAAGCAATAATTTGGGACCATTGGCACTGAGAACAGGCATCCACAGTGAGGATCCTGTGTCAGAACTGTGGAACTGAGATTTCAGTGACTGTATCAACAGTACCTTCCGTGTTGGTCATCTTTATCTGTATCCATACCTTCCCTGCAGAAACAGAACAAAGCAACACATCACAAATTCAGCAGGACTGGCAGAACTGTTATCCAGCTACCATCAAGTCAGAATCAAGTATTCCTGCCATCTCTAAATCATAAATACAAAAATAGGAATATAAAAAACAACAACCTGGAAGGACTGAGGAAGCTGTGTGGTTTTTGTAACATTAAAACATTTTCTTAAATTAGTTGTGTCTCCTTCAGAACTCACTAAATGGCACAGTTTGATGTGTTTGACAGTAAAACATGCTGCAGTTCAAAGACATCATCTGTTACAAAAATGCTTTTCAGCTAACTAGGAGGGGGGGGAAAACCCAACTTTGTGCAGATGCCTGTATGTTCTATAGCTCAGTTTGCCTTACAATAGTTGATTTTGGGGTAGAAAATGGTAATAATCTAAATTAACACACCCCTGGAGATGGCCAAATGCATGGGGAGAATAAAAGTCTGTGTGAAACTAAGCAGGTACACTGGACATTCAAACAACTTTCAGTGCAGATACATGGTTTGCTTTTGTTTCAACATGAAGAAAAGAAGTAAGGAGAGAGGCATGAAGAACAGAAATAATCCCCCTTTTTACAATTAATATTGTAGCCACATGTACACAACTGAGCAGGAGAGGAGAGTATAAGTTTTCATAGCTGTACTTGGCAAAAAAAGCTAAATGCCCATGACTACACATCTTTTTTTAGACAAGATAATTAGGAAGAGAATGTTTTGATTTATGTAAATCTGTAGAAGTGTGCTTAAGTGGATATTCCTAGGCCTGCTCATTCTGGTTTAATTTCTACCCGTGAATTTTAAGTCTATGGAAGCAAAAGGCAGGGAAAAACCACTGGGCATCTTTTTCAAGCAAGACCAATTACTAAAATATTTATACTTACTCAAAAGGAAAGCCATCGAGTCTGAAAAGAAAGAAAAAGAAAGTACACCATATATAGGAAATCAGAACAATGTCTTACATTTTCTGCTGAAATTCTCAAGCTAATTCATATTCTATTTGAAAGGAAGAGCACAATGAAAACAAGACAATAGCACTGAGCATTTTCTAAAGAAACAAGCTTGTTCAAATTGAGCTACTTTCTGAAAGAATAATTCTGCTTTTGAAGCAAAGAGAGCATAGTTCATTACATTTAACGTGAAAAACTAATAAAATAACTAACCTAAATTATGTTACGCAAATCATTGAGATATTGTTTCATCTTCAGAAAGGAAAGATCTGTGCTTTACGCATGTTGTCCTTGTGGTTAGATAAATGGGATTTCAGAGGATTCTAAGGCCAGAAATAAAACATAAAAATAAAAATAAAGTATCCCAATTTTCTCAGTTTTTGATTCTTGCCCAGCAGGACTGATGCACGTTTTGCTTTAGTCTAAAGTTCCAAGCTGAACTTTATACAGACTTTCTCATATCACAAGGAAATTAAACAGAATTTCTACATGCAAGCTAACTGCTGGCATCACTTCAAGATTGTAAAGTGACCTGAAATGCCAGTGAGCTTTACCATGATAAGAGGCTATGTTTTATAAAAGCCTTATGAAAACGTCTTCTCATCTCAGCCAATAACATACTAGTTATTCCTGTTCAATACTGGACACGAGCCCTCTTAAAAATGGACATGGCAGCCTTTCATCTATTATTCACTGCACTCTTAGATCAATTATCTTTTATGATCAGTTTTAAAATAGTATTAATAATAATGCTAGATGTTTTCTTCATCTCCCAATCTGCACACCTGAGTTATTGGCTTAGCCACTGACTCCTGACGCTCACAATTTAACAGCCCTTGTGACAACACCTTTAGCTCTGGGATATTTATGTGTAAAAATCCCCAGAAAGCAAAGCCTAGAAGAGGTACAAGGTAAGTCATCAATGCATCAAGGTAGTTTGTTTTCTCATCATGTAATATTTCAATTGAAAGCATTACTCCCAAGAAAAGAAATTTACTGTTTGTAGTCCTGTGCATGAAGTCTTGGACAACAGCATTTGACCAGCCCCTGCTGAAAACAGCAATAAACTAGGCAGGAATTTTCCTGGAGGAGTTGCAGCAGAAAGAACTAAAAAGCTGTTGTGGAGAGCTGGAAGAGCAGCTGATGACTCCTCTTGCTTGTACTCAAGAGGTGAACCAAGAACCACACTGAAACACTGCTTCTGCTTCCCTGATATGTGAAGCATCAAACTGGACACTTGGATAATTTATAAATAGAATGAAATAAATATCATAAATATAATAAAATCATTAACAGGTAGCAGAAGTTGAACAGTAGCATTTCTGAACATTTTCCCACACATACACATATAAGGAGGGATCAAGGTAGTCTACCTTACATTCTGCTTTGCAAGAGGAACGTTTAATATTCACCAATTACTTTGTAACACCAAATGAACTGTGGTATGACTACATAATAAGTAGTGGTAGGTAGTGTATGACTACAAAATAAGTAAATTTATTTTACTAAGGATTCAAGGAGATGGTTTTCACACATTTTAAAAAATGCACACTAAACCTAAAGGGCAGAATGATAACTTACAAGAACAATCTGTCTTTTGGAAAAGAGGACTTAAATAATGCTTCCTACCCAGAGGAATAAAAATGGAGAAATCTTACTAGAGAAATTGGTAGGATTGAGGCTGTTCACTCAATTTTGTAGCAGTCAATTCAACTAGAGGGACACATGAGCTTTTCAGGGAGAGCAAAGGCAGTTCAGAGAGGTATTTAAAGTTCTGTGCATAAGTTCTCCTAAAAAAGACTCTAATCCTTAATTGTGAAGCTCAGGGTGGATTAAAAACTCTGTCCCTCTTCGTACAAAGAGCTGCCAACAATCCAAAGGCCCCCAGCAATAAACTCTGTGCTAAGTTACATAAAAATGGACTCTGTGGCTGGATGAATAATGGATGTGGCCACTCACAAGTTCCCCTGCAGCCACACTCTGTAATGTTACAAAGCAGAGGAGCCCTGCACAGGCACTTGCAGTTAAGTGGGTTGCTCTTGGTGCTCCCAGTGCAGGAGACATTACAGGTCTGGGAGTTTGGCAAACTCTGCTGTGCCCTTCTCTGCTCTAAAGCAGAGGTGGGGGTGGTTCCTGCTTGAGAACCACCACAAGATTAAACCTGCTGGGTAAAAGAAAGACAGCTCTAATACCTCAAACCAGAGACTACTCAGATTCATATTCAAATGAGAGGTCAAAATAGCTTCATCACGCAAAGGCTGGCAGCACACTGATAGGAAGTGACTAAATAGGCAAAGAATAGGTAAGGAAAAGGAACTACTCCTAGTTTTACTTCCATTTTTCAACAAATTTATTATCTTCCCCCTCTGTTAATCAGACACTGTATTTCCTATGTAAACAGTCAATATAATCAGCCTTCAACATTGTACATTTCATCTAATTAGTGCTAATTCCACTCCCTCATCAGCCAGAAGATTTCTCCTCAGCCTTACCCCATGTGATAGCCCTCAGTTCTAGCTGCACTGAAATGACAGCTTTATTTTTATTATTTTTATTATTTTTATTATTTTTATTATTTTTATTATTTTTATTATTATTAAATAATGAACTTGCCTCTTAGTGCATAGTAGCTTTTTTCTTTATTAAAACCTTTAAAGCAGGTTGTAAAAAAGAGGTTATTTAAAACCTGCTATAAATATTTCTATACTCTTCCCCACTGTATTGTTGTGTTACCACCTCCTTTTAGCAGTGCTAAATCAAGAGAAATTCCAACTTACTGATAATCTGTTGAGCTTCCCTTTCTTTTCCTATTACAGTCCATTCCTGAAGTGCTAAGGGAACTGGAGATCAAGTCAGCAGGGTCTGGTGACATAAAGTCACTAATTGTAGAAGATATGTCCATCCTTTGGTCTGCCATTGGACTGTCTAACATTAGGGAAGAAATAAAAAACAACCCCCCAACCAAAAAAACATGGCATTAATATAATTAATAGTAATTAATATAAGAAGACACATATTTTTAACCAAAAAAGTTATCTCAAACTTAGCATTCTTAGGAAACAGCAACAGTTTCTATTTTTTCCTCTTGCTGTAAAAATAAGAGGTAATTTCTCCTTTTGCAGTTACTGCTGTGTGGGATATTGCACACAAACTATCACCATTCTCAAAACATATTATGTAACACAGTTGTTTTTAAAGATTTGTCAGAATGATCTTGAACTAAACCAGGTTTAGGCTTACCTGGCCAGCCAATTGCTTTTACCTAACAGGAATATTTCTGACAGGGAACACTTGTTTTAGTGTGTCTCTGCATTTGAAGATCATATTAAAGTTCACAAACTTTTAAAGTTCTATTTCCACATTCAGAAATTCAGAATTCAGAACATTCCCACAGAAATAAACACCTCTGCACAGCAGACTCCACAAACAGAAATTTATAACCCAATGGTGAGCTAACAAGTCTAGTTAAAGGTACAAATGAATCTAATTGGCTTTTCAATCCTCTAGACTGCAAATAATTCAAATCTTCCCTATTTAATCCTCTAGACTGCAAATAATTACACTGTTGGAAGAAACCCCGTGAAAAGTTTCCAGCTAAGCAGCATCAGCTGTAAAAGAGAAGAGTTTTTACCTGAAGGCCTGCCTTGGAAGCCTAAATCCACTTGGGCAAAGATGATGATGCTCAGCCCAAAGCCGCTGATAACCTTAGAACTCTTCCATGCCTCATGTTCTGTTGGTCAAATACTTTCAAAAACCTGAATGGGAGGAAAACCAGCAAGGTTAAAAAAAACCTTAAAAACAATTGGTTTGGACACAATTTACAAAAGCAAGAGATGTTTCAAACTCAGGGATCAAAACCTCATTTCCTTACAAAGTGTAGAAGCTTTATCCATCCATCCAAAGGGTTAGCCTGTTGTGCTCCTCCAATGGACCAAGCTTTGGGCAGAAGGAATCTCTGGCACCACCTCCCTGAGGGCTCTTTTCACCATCCTCTGGTGTTTGCACAAACCCCTCTGCTCACAGTGGTCACACAATGACCATCATGAGCACGTTTGCTGTCAGATGCTGCCAGAGTGAGTTAAATTGCTGTCACAGAGCAAAGGGCAGGCTTACCCTTCACTCCTGACTTACTCTAAGGGTGGAACTAAGTTTGGGCTTGGCTTATTGTTTTGTTTTCCACTGTAACAGCAACTGGCATCTTCAAAGGACAGGGGTTAAACATGGTTTTATTCTGCAGGCTTCAAGAGTTATATTAAATCCACATCCCAAATGACAACTCAAGCCCTCAAATGTGTCTCCCAACTATACTACAAATATGGGGATGCCCTTCCCTTCCACACTGCTGTCACAAAAAAGTTTTTCAGCAAAACTTACTATGAAAGATTTAGAAACTGTTCTACATCTTCCTCCTGCAAGAAAACTTCCCAAGTCCATTGGACACACAGTTTTCTGGCTGATGCACCTGTGAGCATCCTGGCTGCCTTCCCAACCTGTGACAGCAGCAGAACTTCCCATGTCCACAGAACAAGCAGCTCCCATGACACTCTCAGAAGTTTACAATTCAAACAAAAAATATCCTGTCAACATGATCACATTACAACCAGTTCTGCTGAAGCACATTTGTAGATATAAGTTATTGGTCTCAAAAATTCCGAAGTTATTTGTTATAATTTTCTTCAGCTCTGGCAGAGCAGCAAATTCAGAATTTCACAAGCTTCAATTATCTAAATTTCTGGTCCTAGCAGTGTACAGCCAGGCAAGTCACTGTCTTAGTACCCCCAACTTCTGAACACAGGATCACTGTTGTTCCAGCAGCAGAGCACCCAAACTGTTGCTGAGGGCTCACTGTCACCCAACAACTCCTCTGTGGTCCTTTCCCAAATAAATCAACCCCTTTTCCATTTCTGAGAATGTGTGGATGTACTGGTAGAGGCACATCAAGAGGCCAGCTGGCACCAGAACTGCCCAAAGCTAAATTAGTACAAATTTCAGTCAAATTATGAAATGCCCTTGAATCCATAAGCACATTTATTTTGCAAGGTTTTCATTCAAGCCACAGCTATTTGTAGGTCAGGCCCTACTGTCTCCCTCTGCCAGCCTCTTCCCAGTTGCCTGCTTTGTCTCTCTTACCCCCAGCAGCCCAACAGCAGCAGACTCGATGGTGTTACTGTGGTGGATGAGGCTGCTGCATCTCAATTTACCAGTAAAACCAGTCACTGGCCATTTCTCCGTGCTTGGTTCAGACCCAAACCCATCATCTTCAGTCTCAGCTGATGAGCAGAAATTAGTTATAGCTAAACTCAGTGTGTTTCTGAACACCTCTCTCTGTGAGGGTGCTGGCTGAAGTCACATTTTACTGCATTACGTAATTTCATGGACCACCTATGATGACCTCACACAGAAGGCTGGGATGAGCTGGAATGAGCAAAGGAAAAAAGAGAGCAGAGGAAAAAGAGTTTGTAAGTTTACCACAGTCCTCTCTCTTTAAGAATGCCTGCAACAGTCAGCATTTTAGCTTCAGAACTTGAACACTGCACAAGTCACCATGCACTAATGCAAAAAACCAAATTGTTGCTCAACTCAAACAAAAATTTCCTATCAGTTTTATAGAAAAAAATCTTGAAATCAAGTATCCATTCAGCTGTGTTATTTTATACCTGTCCATATTTGATAGTTTCAAAGCTGTTATTTAAAGTGTCTTGACCATTTAAGCAGAAAAAAATACACATAAAGACCAGAATTCTCAATTTATTTTTCAGTCAGCTTTTTCTCTACCACATCCCAAATGCTCAACCAGTCCTAACAATCACAGTCCTACATTTTAGCATTACAGGAGTTAAAAACCATGCATGTCTCTTGAAATGAGTTTTAAAGTTAAGAAGATGTCAACTCAATGATCAGAGCAAAAATCAGCATGCCCCACTAAATAGGGAACAGTTCAGAGAAATGTTTTTTCACAAGGCTTTGTTAAAATTCTAGGAAATTGAATATTTTTTTCTGTCTTTTCAGCCTCCATCTGCTGGATGTTCAATGCTTTAAAAAAAGTCTCTCTGAGAAGGAACACAAAAGCTACACATATATATAAGCAAAGTTCAAATCTTCCATTTATGATGCCAAATCTGTTGCCAAAGTACTCCAAGGATTCACTTGAAAAAAATGCCAGGGAGTCTTCTTCCTGATTGAATTCTCTGACAGAGGAGAATCAAATGATATTTTGTCACTGTATCCAAGACACTTTGTCTCTACAGCCTGTTTGGGACTACTTCCTTGGGATTCCCCTTCCTTGCATTCCCTCTTTCTCTGATCCCCTGAAACAAGGCTAATGAGACAGCAAAAAGCAATCTTCCTGTTCGTCCCTTAGGAAAAAAGTGAGATGACATGTAACCAGCTTAATCATGCAGCAAAGCTGATCACGAGTACACAAACACCTCTGAGCAAATCAAGGTCACAGTTAAAGTAGGTCAACTCCATGAGCCAGGCACCCACCCAGAGTCGGGACCTCTTTCCACAAGCCCCATCAGCTCTGGCTGCCCCCCAGGCAAGAGGCAGCCGTGGGTTTATTCTGAAAAAAAGGCAATTCATAACTTTATGAATCACGAGTGTCTCGTATCTCAGAAGCGCAATTTCGCAATGACAGAGGAAAGCCGTGGTGTGGTTTCCTGAAGAAGTCATTGAAAAGATACTCATTGTCCCTATGGGTAATGACTGAACCAAAAACAGCTCCAGAAAGGAAATCATCCACTTCCCCTCGCAGCAGCACTCCATTGCTGGAGTTAAGTGTCACAGCACAAGCTGGTACAAAACCAAAAATGAGGTTATTTATCTTCCCTAGCAGCAGTCTGCTGCTGCTGGAGGCTCCCGGCACACTTGCACTCGGTGGTGGGGAGATTTCAGCTCAGGGATGATTTCAAGATGCAGACTGATGCCTTAAGTTTTAGCTTTCGTATTTTCCAGATTCTGTACTTCATTAGTATATAACTCTGAACTTCATATAAAGTGTTAGCAAGTTCTCCTCACAGTTTAGTTAGGCAAAACAATCCTTTTCCAGCCCCAGAACCAAGGACACTGTTGCAGCTTCAGGCCCAAAAAGTGCAAACAACAGGGAACTGAGGAGAGCAGTCTGGGAGGATGGGACTTCATTACCTGAAGCTGTAGCTGGACAATTAACCCCAAAATGTAAATGGACCAAAACTTATAAAAGTGTGAAAACTCGTGATCCATCTTGGGTGTAGCCTTGGCCAGGCTCCTGTACTGCCCAAGGTGTATCCTTTGGAAGCATTTTTAATAAATATCTACTTTATTCCCTTAACACTGCCCACTCTGTTCTAGGTGGCCTCTCAAGGCATCAGTTTTTGGTGAACTCTGCCACGACAGCAAGGCATCAACACCAGCATCCATGGGCTGAATGCTGCAAGTAACAACCAGCTCCTACATCAGAACTTTTACTATGGAATACTCCACAGGAATCACAGGAAGATCTTTGAGGTACAGCAGGGTAGTTTCCTCTGCCCTCAGTACTTAAGGAATACTTAAATCCAAATACTTCCTATCTTCCCAATATATTGATACTCTTTGGTTTCAATGGCTCCCTAATGCTATTTGCAAGCACTCTGCACTCCCAGAAGACAAAAAGCCCTGTGGCTTCCCCTCATGTGCAGATGCATCTCACCACACTCTGGTGCAAAGAAGGGATTTCACTCTGGTTTGTTTGTTGAGGTCACCCTTTTACCACGGGGTCCTCAACATGTCGACCCGCCCCTGGCAGCCTGTGATTCACATCTGAGTTTTGGAACTCCTCCTGACATCAGCAGCTCATGTTTTGACCCTGACCACACAGATAAACAATTTTGACATGGAGGGGAAAAAGTCTCCAATAAACAGAAAAAACCTCCATGTGCAGTTTCTCAGTAGATCAATCTGTCCAGGTACACTCCCACACCAAAAGCATCTGTTCATCAGTAGAGTCTCTGAGAAAAGGTCACATCATGGCACCACCTCATCACAGCTTTCCAGACTCTCACAGGGGCGATGGAGACACAGAACAATGCATTTTATCTTGTCCACAGAACACTGAGACTTCCAGATCAAGAGGGGTCTTGGACCCTATCTCTCCTTGTTTATGAGGGACAGTACCCAAAATCTTTCCTTCCAGCTATTTTAAAAATGGACTTCACAGTTGTCTTCTCTCTGCCTCTGCCTCAAAACCAAGTGTCAGTGCCAACTAAAATAACTTTCTTCTGCACAGGGGATCTCAAAACTACACCCAGAACACAGAAGTGTCTCAGCAGTGCTCAGGAAACGGGAAGGATCACTTCCCTCAGCCTGCTGGCAGCACAACTCCTGATGCAATCCAGGAGGCTCTTGGCCTTCTTTGCTGCAGGGGCACCCTTGCTGGCTCATGAACCATCAATATCCTTTCTGCCAAGCTCTTTTCCAGCTGTTCAGTCGCTAATCTGTACTGAGACATGGGGTTTTGCCTCTCCAGGTGCAGGACTTGGCATTTCCCTTTGCCAACTTCCTAAATTTCTTTATAATATTTTTGGTGACCCTTTTCTCTGGTCTGGAGAGATCCCCCTGCTTGTGAGCACACTCACATGGTGTCTCAGACACTCCTCCTGCAGGTTTGCATTTGTCTCCTGCTTGACGTATGAAGTTTCAGGCAGCATAGAAGGAAAGGAAGACAGGCTGGTTCTGCAAAGAGGACTTCAACAGAATTAAACAACCTCCAAAAGTCCTAGCTCATGCTCTTCTCTCAGGGAAGCAGATAAATATGCGTTTCAAGGGGATGCAGTCACATGGGAAGGCCTTATGGAAAGAAGTGTGGATCACCTTCAAAGCAGAAAAGGAAAAATGGATCAAAACCAAAGCCAAGCCATGTCACTTCTAGGAATCAAACCTGTTTAGACCAGCTGTGCTATGGATGAAGCATTTCCCTCCTTAACAGGGGACTGGGATATACCTGTAGTGATAGAGCTCAAGGTCTGGCTCACAGCTCTACAGAACAGCCACTGGAGACATCATCAGAACCAGCATCCTGACAGCCAGCTGACCCTCAGCCTCACGAGATTCCATTTCCACTCACATCTCAAGAGTGTCTGCCTCTCTACCTACTCACTGAATCCCAGCTGCAAGAGTGTTTCAACAAAGCTTGCTAGTTTGCAACCATTACTGAAAGCTTGATCTAGTATAAGCTCCTCGTCAGCCAAGATTAGACTCTTTGAGCCCTTATTCTTTGAAGTGAGCTTATGCTGCCCTGTTTGCATATTTCATTCTGGGCAGCCATCAAAAGGAACCATCACAAGGGAACTAATCAGGCCCTTGTGAAAAGGTGGTGATGCACACTCTTGGAAATCAGTACTAACATGCTGCTGTTACCAAAGGAATTTGGCCTGCTTCAATAATCAATCTGCCAGCACATGCACTCCTCAGGTTCCAAGAAACTGCTTCCACAGGGAAAACAGAAAGGGACCTGCCTTTCCTGGATGGCCAGATTTGAAGGGATTTATGAAACCTCTACACGTGAAACAAACTGTGCCTCTCTACAGGCTACTGGATCCAAGAGGTACTGGTCCTCACATCACCAGATACTGGGTATAGCTCCCAGTGCTGCAGGAATTCCTAAACCCAGCACACAGAATGAGACTGAACCAGACAACTTCAGCTGTCTCCACTGAGAGCAGGAACCACTGAATTCTGCCTCAGAGCTCTGCAAACTCTGGGTGTTACTGGGTGCCTCATGACATTTTACAGACACACTGAGATCACCACAGATATTCTAGGAACACATGTTCATGTTCCACCTCAAATGTCAACAGGGATGCATTAAGGAGGGTTTTACCAAAAAACTGTAGCTGCCACACAACATCTGTAAGCTAAAAGCTGATCTCCTACAAAGAGTAAAGAAAGTTATACTAACAATTACACCCAGCTCTAAGTGCCAATGGAAGATCCACTCTCAATCAGCACAATCCTTTGCATGCCTTTGGGCATCCTTGGATTTCAACAGGTCCTGCTGTTCTAAAACATCCAGACTGATTTCACTGGAAAGGGATACAGCCATTATTCCATAAAATGGAATAAAAATCAGTCACTGAGAAATTCAGGCTGCTTGTAGAAAAAGGACTGAGCCCAACGTCAGAAGTGTTTTAATTATTTAAACCAAAGACTTTAAAACAATGCTTCAGAAATGTTGTTCAGCACAGCACCCCAGAATTTCTGTAATGTAAGTTAAGGAACAAAATAAATTAAAAATAGGGTCCACTAATGTTAAATGTTGGTAAAGTAAGTTCACAAAATCTGTGTCAGGATGTGATATTTAATATGCATTTATTCCAATCCTTCAGAAGATTTTGTGCATGTGTGTGAAGAAGCAAGGTATTGTATTTTCAAGACTTGGGAGAATGATAAGACTTAAAATTAAAAGACAACAGAAACTAAGTCCTTTGTGGCAGTTATTTCAATCTACTCATTTGACATCAAAATCAATTGTTCTTTTAGTAATGACAAGAGTTAAAAGAAACAAACTCAGGCCAAACAAATGAAATCTACTCCCTCAATTACTACAATCTCAACTTATCTGAAGTCTTGAGTTTCCCAGCCAGGTCCAGCCTCTATTGTGTGAGGGACATACCGTTTCACACCCACTGAATGCACTCCCTGTTCACCAACCCTAAGCCAGCCAAGGGATTTGAAGAGGGTGGGAGGCAGAGCAGGGTGTGTGAAACACAGGAAAATCCATCCAACCACGTGGGTAAATCAATTATCCAACATTAATGGGCTTCAAGGAAAAACCTAATCAAAGTTGATTTCTTTAATAGCTTATGTACTTTCAGCATGCTTTGATCACAAACACACACCCAAACCCACAAAAGAACAAAAACCTTCTCAAACTGAGGAGGCAGTGGTTCTGTGAAGTCTCCCAAGTTGTACACATTACTTCTGATCTGTCAACAACAGAAGATGCAATGTAGAGTTGACTTCAAAGCCAAAATTTTTAGAAGATTAGAATTTTCTCTGTAAAAGGACTGTACACAACCTGGAGTGACATTTCTGGTGCAGGAGAAGCACACAAGATAACAAGTAGGTAAGCTACTTAACTCACTCCCCATGTTATACAAACAGTGGGAATTTACAATCAGTGCCTCTGTAACTCATGGCTGGGAATGCCTCTTTTTTGCACTTGCAGTCCAAGACAGGCAGCTTTTTGATTCAGGATTTCATCCAACTCCTAAATATGAGCACCAATTTACAGCAGATATTTCAGATACAGGTCTTAAAGACTTAATTAGCCAAACAGAACAAGTAAGTTTCATACTGTTAAATGCATAACTTCTAATCTAGAGATGATGAATACAGCCCAACTGTACACTGGAAGTATTATTATGGCTGTGATATGATCTGGGCAAATTTAATTTCCTTGCTGCAGCTCAGTGAAGCTTGTGGATCCTCACAACCCAGTAAATAATCTTCCTGTAGTTCATAATCTCAGAAGTTGTCCTTCAGTGGCAGGAAGGCAAAATTCTCTCGGAAATTCAAAGAAATGTGTCTTTTAAATGAAACAGCAGCCTAGCAGAACACTTCCTCATTTATGTCAAAAGCAGAATTTTATCCTGTGATCAGTGACTTGGCACACCATGGAACCCCTTCCAGGGCGTTTTCCTCAAGCCCAGAACTACTGCTCGTACTTTAATACCTCTTGTAATAGGATCTCTTGACTTTAACATTTCAAGTGAGCACAAGATTTAACTCAAGTCACTCTTCTCACTGGCACAGCACTACCTCAGTCCTCTATTAGTTACTCCAGCTTCCAGCCACCAAGCCCTTCTGGGCTTTTGTCAGATCCTCGTTTTCTTCCCTCCCCTTACTGTGGCATTGTAGGCATCCAAAGCAGACAATACATTCAAGACATGGCATGAATAATACTACCCAAGTAATATTTTCTCACTTGACCTTTAAAGTTTATGCATTATGGGAAGTTAGTCATTTTTCAGCTGAATAGATCGAACCACTACTCACTTCTTTTAGCCTCCAAAGTGCATCTATCAAGGTGAAAATCCTAGTTTTCTTTTGAGTTGAACTACCTAGTCCAAATACTTTTAGAATATTGCACAGGGCTGTTTTCCAGTCATATTATTATTACAACAAACCCAAACACATTTGGCACACGCGAGACCTTTCATTCAGAGATCTATTGCCAAACTGCAGCTAAACACTTTATATCTTCAGGGAACAAAGCTTTGGAACGAGAGGGCAAAAATATCACCAGAAGGAGCAAAGACAGGTGGTTCTATTTATAGCTGAAACGTTCATTTCCAGTTTTTGCATATTCCCTCTGGTCCTGCTGGATTTCATCGCTGGCTGGAAGAAGCCACCCCTGCTCTCAGCACTCTGCCAGCCTGACAAAGCAAAGCCAACAGGCTGTCACTTTCTCTTCCATCCTAAAGTAAGCCCTGGGAAAAGGAAGAGACTCTCACCCTGCCTGGAACCGAGCTGGGGTATTCCTCACTCTGGCTGCCTCTCTACCATTTCCTCTAGCTCACACATCCTCAACAGGTTCATTTTTCCCCACTGGGCTCTTACAAGTTCTTTTTGATTTCACACAAAATCAGCTGTCAAACACAAATGCATCACATCCATGTGAATGTCCACATTTCTTCCTTCAGACTGTCCTAGAGGCTCAACTTAATTTTTGCTCTCCTGCACTACCAGTGCTTTTTGGATAAGGGGGCACCACAGCTTTTTGTTAAGTGTACAAGTAGGAATCTGGTAAAAAAAAAATGAATCCAGAGAATGTACAAAGACGGCATAGCTACTGTATATGTTAAAGTTTGTGTGGAAACAAAATTACAACTCTAAAGTTATTGACAACTTTCCAGTTTTGAGAAAACCTCTCCCCACACATGCATCTGCAAATAGCTGCAGCTGCCTCCCTGTGGAGCCCCTCTGTTGGTGGAACAACAATAAATACTGACATAAATAAGCTCAGCGGCTTCCTCTCCTGAAGAAGTCACACTATTTGCCAGTTAAATCCAAATGAAACTAGCGAAACCCTGACACTGCAACAATTTAGCACTTGCTAAATTGTTTTATGGAAAACACCTAAAGAAACACACACCAAAAAAGGATACACATAATTTTCAGTCTGGATCAATGCTTCTCAGAGGTAACACCATCACCATACCTGAAATCCAGGTTTTTAAAGGAGGGATTTGCTGCTGAGAAAGGCAGCCTTTCTCACTCTGGGGCATTATTCCACACTCCGCCCTGCGGAGAGAGCCACACAAAGCAGCTGGAAGTGCAGCCACAGGGAACACTGAGAAGTAGGGCAAGCTCCCAAGGCCCCCCAGGCCAGCACTAATATTGACACAGCACATTAGGAGCAGAGTTGCTGTGGCTGACAAGTCCCTGCCCAGCCAAAGCAGTGCTTAGGACTGCTACTGAGCAAGGCAAGGGATGGCAGGACTGTGAAACCACAGTGACAGCCCAAAGAAGTCCTTTAGCAGGACATTAAACTTAAATGTCTCACTGCACCATGTACTCAACACTTAACTGAAAGCTCCTGGCTTCTAGTACAGCACTAGCTACTTTTTATGCTTCCTTCTCTCTTCCGAGGATAAACTGGAATTTCTGTGCAATGTGACATGTTCAAGGTGAGCCCCAAGCACCCTACAATGTGAACATCACTAAAGCCAGAATTTTGAATGGTTTTGGTTTTGAGGTTTTGTAATTACAGCACTCAAACTAAGACTTGATGGAGCAAATCAAGTGGTAGTTTAAGGAAAAATCATCAGAATACGACTTGGAGAAAGCTGTATTTGTCTAGCTCAGGATAAGCAAAAAATACTGCTGAAAACCTCACAGCAAAGTTTCACAGAACAGCTGATAGAACACCTTAGTGCCAAAGGGATGGCTTTACCTCCTTTTTTATTCTCTTGTCACTCTTCCCCCAGATTTCCCTTCCAGTACTCCAGCAGAGACTTTTATAAAGTCCCCAGAGCCTGCCTGAACCGTGTGTTAAATTCATCAGGCTGAACAATAACCTGAGAAAAAACACAATCTTCTGGGGGCTCAGAAATCTCAGCTGCCTTGCTGAAAGGTCAGATGATACCCAGAAGCAGCTCAAAGCAAGGGGAAGAGACATGGCAGAGAAGGGGAAGAAATGTCCCGTCCAACTACAGGAAGCAGTTAAAATATCCCTGTTACAGCCTTTCTGCACTTTCAAGATATCTTCAGCAGTCCCACAGGATTTGTTTTCAACACCCAAACCCCTCCTTGGTTTGAGCAAGACAAGGTGTGCTGAAACCTTTCCACTGATCCATATCTGCACTGTGACATTTTCTCTGCTCTTTTGTGAATGACAAGCTATGAATATACAGACACAGTAGAGGAGTATTTCCATCCACCCTGCAGTCACTGCTGCAGTGGGAGTACAAGCTTTATTTTCCTGAGAAAAGCCTACAGCAATAGGACAGCCCTTTAGAGAAATGGCTGATACAACATATTCCTTTTTTGTGCCCCTGCACATTCATGCTGGTGTTGAGAACCACCAGGTTTCCAAACCTGTGACATTCACCAGCCAGAGATACAGCTGGATACAATCCTCAGACTTGCATTTTCCAGACAGGCTTTTAAATCCATGATTTCTAATTTAAATCAGCAGTCAAGTTTGAATGCGTACTTTTACACTACAACTGAAAGTGAAGTTTTAAAATAGCTGCTGTATTTGGAACAAAGACTCATGTTCCCAAATCATGACAGCCTTTATAAAGGCAGAGGAAAGATTAGGAAGCACCAGCAGTTCACTTAATGGGGTCCTTATTGCTATGCAGACATTTCAACCACTACAAAAATTAAAAATAATGGAAATGCAAGTGGAGAAGAACAGTGTGTAATAGACACACATATACAAAAAAATAAGAGATAAAAATCCTGCTGAGACCAAACATGGGCAACTGAGGAAGAAAACCTGTTCAGAAAAAGCACAACAAACCACAGCCACCCACCCCAGAAAAAGACTCTTCATAAAACTGAAGGCTGCATGCTTGATTTTTTTTAAATGATTTCTCATCCTTGACTCAAAGATCCATCCACACAACAACCTCCTAATCAAGAAGGGATGCAACACAGAGCAAAGGGACTGTGACATCTGACTAACACTTGCAACCAGAAGTTTTTCCAACCCATTGTTTTAATTCCAAAAGAGAACATTCCACGACCTACGCAGTCTGATCCCAGTGGACCTAGGAAGGATCACTAGACAGTTCACATTCCTCCTCAAAAAAGCACAAGTAGATTTACATGATTTTATTTCTGCAAGTAGCAGCCTTGTGCCAAATATTAATAATGCAGTCCCTTAGTTACCACTTACAAATGCTCATAATTATTTACAGCTCCTGAACAGAGGATGGCTTGGATATCATCCAAGAAATCCACAGCAATTACATTTATTAGAAAATGGAAAACTTTCTACTTTCACTCAGTAGAACAATAGAGGCAATGAGTTCTGCTTAAGGAACAATGAAATAAGCTGGTCCTCTTCAGTTTAGAAAAGTGGCAGGACCAAGACCTACAAACTCATCAAATGTCACAGGGACATCAAACGAATCTTGGCTGAAAGGCTCAAAACAACACAGCCCTTCACATGAGGTGGAAGGCTGCAGAAACTCTCTGCCAGATAACAGGAGGCCTAGAAGCTCATGTGGTTTGCACAGAGAGGCAGGACCAGCTCACAGGAAGGGATTCTGCTGAGGGTTACCACCACATGTGGCATGTGAAGCCCCTGAGCTGAAAATAACTGTGGGCCCTAATCCTATTCTTCATCAGGAGCAACTCACAGCCCTGCTGGAGACACTACAGCAACTTTATGGGTCTTCTTATGGCGCACAATGGTCTCTCTTGCCTTCATTTGTTATCAGTAAAAGAACATTACCTCCATTTCTAAGTATTCAGGAAAAGCTTCTATTTACAAGTATGATATACATGGAATACTCATAGGGAAAGTGTGAAATACACCACATCCTCAAAAAACCCTTCCAGGTCAACTCTGTTTTAGGTTAACTCACTTGGAGTTATCACCCTACCACCACTCAGCACCAGGTGGAACATTTGAACTGAATCATAGGCATTACAAGTTTAGCAGAACAGTTTGTAAAAGCTTAGCTTATCAGAAAAAACCCAGTCTAACACACGAAGCCAAGTTTATATGCTCAGTGTCTGCTTTTGTAAGTGGAATTTCAAATCCAGTTTGAACAGCTGAAATCCTCTGCAGCACCCAGAAACAACAGCACTGAGCAAGGAACCACATAAAAGTCAGCAGGCACAAACCACCCAAGGCAAACTCTGGAATGGCAGGCACAGGCTCACCTTGCTGAGCACTGCAGTCCATACACACTGCCCCACTCACCTCAAACCTCTCCTGCAGTACCAGATCTTTCCTATCATTAAGCAGAGCTCTCGATTCTCCTTATAAAAAAGGCCAAAGGAGGCACTAAAGTAGGCAAACTGTTACTGATCATAGAATCATTAAGGTTGGAAAAGACCTCCAAGATCATCAAGCCCAACCTTTGACCTTTGATTACACACAGGAAAAACCCAACCAGACAAACATGCTTAGAACAGAAAGAATCACATATTTCAGAGGATCAGGTACTAAACAATAGATACAAAGAGTTCTGGCTTTTTTTAGAGTCCTACTTTTCTGAAATGTTCACTTCAATCCCATGCACTATTGTGTCCTGACTTGAACAGAGAAATACATACACTTTTTGGATGTGTGTTTTCTTCAGTCACTCATCTGGTGCTCAACTGAAACGCTTTCTCATCTGTTAAAGTCCCTTCAGCTCTCTCCAAAGGTTCTGTCTCCTCTTCCACATGCATTGAATTTATTTGCTGTCCCTAAAAGTAAAAGCTTAAATTTATATTCTCTAAATTCTGAAGTAACTGAATAAATACAAAATATTTACTCTGAGTAACTTAACTGACAAATGTAAAGGTATTTTCATTATCTTCATGTTAAATCACTCCATCTTTGTTTTCCTAAATATGAGTATCAGCTCCTCAAGCTTCTTTCCCTCCAGTATCAGTGCTTGAAATTTTTACCTTATAGCAAATCACTAGTATTAAAGCTTGATATTCTTATTCCAAAATAAAGAGGCATTATATCTTCATCTGTTTAATTATTAGAATTACAGACCAAAAGTGATGTTTGCTTTGCATTTTAGTTTTGCTGAACAAGACTCATGGGTATTACATTTTTTGTATGCTTTAGAGAATAACAACATGAGAACCCCCTGTAGTATTTTTAACCTTTTGACTCGTTTTGCTGCAAGAGTCTCTGTAGTCCCCTTCTCTCTGCTCCAAGTCTCTCTGGCCCTTCCTGTCCTTCTCAGCCTGGTAAAAGCTGTATGTCCTTGCACTTCCTTCTGCTCAAACACAGAGTACAGATAAGCAGGCAGGTTTTATCTCCACACTGATACCAGACTCATTCATATCTCTTCCCCTGCACAATCGTGTTCTGCTCTCCTCTGCTGCAACAGGAGGCAACCTCATCTACTATTTTATAGGACACAGTGATATGCTGTAATTCAGGTCAAAGTTTACTTGACAAAGATATCCTGGAAGAATTGATGTGTTGTAAGAATCCCTTACCCGCCTCCCACCTTTTCTGTTCTAAAGCTTAGTTGTTCTTGTTCCTAGCTTCCAACTTTTCTAGCCTGAATTTCACTAAGGCGCCTATCTGCTATTAAACCTCATTTCATTTTTTCCTACCAGATAACATTATCAGCTCATTGACTGAAGCATTAATCCAGTGAATTGCTTTTTCCTCCTTTAAGTAAGTTTAGTTGTGCTCCTTTCATCTGACACTCTGAATTTATGTTTGCAAAACGGTTCATTCCTTGAACTCCTCTCAGTTTTCTACTCACACTTTATCAAGCCCAGGAAAGTATTAAAGTTATGACACAATTAACATCCTACACAGATCAGCCTACCTTTGAGTCCAGCTCGATATCACTGTTTGCCAAGGCACAGATTCTTTTGTGCACCTCTCTAACACTGCCCTGGGAACTGCCAGTCAATAAAATCCTTCCAGCCTCAGTCACTTCCTCTTGGAAGTGTGACATCCAGAAACAGGACTGGCTGCTAGTTAGAAAGGGCACACGTATTTCTCAAGCAAGCCAAGTGGAAATTGCCAGAATCAATGCCACTGACTAATCCTTGCTCACCTCACACACAGTAACTATGAATCAGTCTGATAGTTTATTTAATACAGGGCCAGGTGGATTTCCACTGTGCAGCACACACTCCTCTTTGGGAGATTCAGGTGACAGAATTCACATCATTTCACTAGTTAAGAAGTTGAAAATCTAACCTTTTAACCCTTTATAACTGCAAGAGCTTTTAACCTCCTGGCTCCAGCATTCAGCTGGGTACTCCCATACAGAACTGGTGCTTACCTAACCCCACACTGAATTGTTCAGAGATCCAAAACAGATTAAACCTAATCCTGTAAAGATGTAATTTTTAAAAAAGCTACAAGTCTGAGTAGATGACAGTAAGGTGATTCAGAAGTCAAACAGATACCAGCACAGCACAATGGAGGGGAGAGACTATGAGCTCACCAGTGAGTGCCCATTTAACTCCCCTTGCAAACACATCTGAACGTGGGAGCACCCAGGCCAGCTCTCAAAGGGAGACCACTGCACAAGTAACCCTACAAAGCCTCCAGGGTAACAGAAGCCTTCAAGAAACACTCTGATATGTATCCATTTCGTTTGTGAGCTGCTACTTTGGATAAATTTGCTCCTGTTCTAGAAGGCTGTTTTATCAACACCCAAGTGAGATCCGTCTCCCATCCACAGTCAAGAAAGAACCTGGATGAATGTGTCTTAGGTTAGGTTTTTTGATAAACACTGCTCAGTGTTGGGATGGCCCGTGGAACCATCAAATCAAACTGCACTGGGATGACCGATGCCTACAGCCTGAGCGGTGGGAACATGCAAACTGTGAAGATAAAAGCAGAGCACAGCAACACAAGGAACCACCAGGAACTAAGTGACTGGCCCTTTGAAAGGTGGAAAACAAGGAAAAGCTCGCATGTGGAAATGATCGGGATGAGGACACTTCTGGAAGGATGAGTGGAAAATACAGAACTACACTGGGAGCAATGACTGAAGAGAAACTCACCCGCTGCTGCCAAACAAAGGCTCGGCCAAATTCCGTCATAGGGAGGAGTTACAGGGGATACACTGGGCTGTATTTAGAGGTGAAAACCTAACCCTTCACTGCAACATGCAACGAGGTCTGCTGGAAAGGGCAACCAAAGTTAGCTGCACTTATCCCACATGCCTCTCCTTTAAGCTAGTGCCTCAAGATTCTTCCAGGTGTCGGAAGGGCAGGGAAGTTTCTTTTTCTGCTTCCTGCAAGCCTTTGAAATCCACTCGCCAGCCACTCCTCCAGGCAAACCTGAGAAGCTGCACCAGTGTTATTCTGTGACCTGGTTGCCAACACAGCATCGCTCCAAAACAGCGGCACCGCCACAAAACACACACGCACCAAAGAGCAAACAAAGCGCTCGCACAGCCCAGACAAGGGGACACAGAGCCACACACAGGCCGTTCTAAGGGTGAATTCCTGAGCGTCTGTGTCTGCAAATAGAGTCAGAGAGCAGCTAAGACACCACTGACCAGGTTTTCCAAAGTCACCAAACAAAATTCAACAGAAAAATGGAAAAATAGGTTTCATTGACAAGTAACACAAACCAGTACTTTTCCAGGTTTGTCAAGGGGCACCATCATTCCAGTGTGTTTGGGGCTGCAGGAAACCACCAAACCACAGAAATATCCTAAAACTGGAGGACGAGTGATCAAATATTTGTTTTAAAAAATAAGAAGGATGCACCTGAAATGTGTGCCAAAGAAAGTAGATTACACAAGTGTTACAGCACACCATGAATGAATCCATGGAGCCTTAAGCACTTGCCTGAGCAAATCCTGTTCTAAAAGGCATGTTCATTTTGTCTATAAAGCAGCAAGAACTCTGCAATACTAATTTAAGCACTTAAAGGAACTTAAAAATCTTAAAATGTTGATTAATGATCATCAATATGATACAACACTATGAGATACCAATAGGGCACTTTTTGCTCACTTTTTTGTGACATGGAAGATTTTTTCTTAGTTCTGCTCCTTTCAAAGGTGTGCAACTGTTTGGTCTTTATTACTGTTCATATGCTCTAGGGAAAAAATAAGTCAACTTTAAGTAGAAGGCATGGATTCTCCTGTTATCCACTGGGTTAAACTTTGTCTTACATTTCATTTATATTCCAAATTAAGTTCAAAAATTTTAGTAAATCTCTTTAATAAGGACACAAGTCTTAGAAAGTTTCTCATGCTGCTGAACACAAGAACACTTCTCCTGAACAGCTATTTGATAAGAACATCAAGAACAAACCACGGTGCCAATATTTCTCCAAACGGAAGCCTGGGTAGGTTTTAGAAAGCTTTACTTCTCGAAAACAGAACATTTAAACCAACTGGCAGCAAGATGAGATCTAAGCCAAGTTTGAGAATCATCCTTAAACAGCAATTCAATTTTTTTTTCAAACAGGCAGGTCCCCCCCTCAAAGGCAGCAGAGGTGTGCACAATCAATTTAGTTCAAACCATGTATTGTCTTGGAAAAAAAATCTTCTTCCCCTCAGTCTCTTTCCTATATTCCATTTCCTCCAGACTTCCTAGCAAGTTTAACTGGAGACATTGCTGAGTCTCAGCCAATTTTACATAAATTATCAGTTTGACAACAACTTGGACACGTAAGTGTTGAGCTCTGGCAAAGTCAGGTGACGGTGGTGAATGAGCTCCTGAGAGATTTGCGTATCTGAAACACTTCTATATTTGTTCATCTGGAAACCCAGAGGCACATGGGCCAGCGAGGGGAAAGGGGAAAGAGTCAGAGCTCTGCCTGAGTTACTCTTCTCTTGTTATAAAAGATAATTTTTTAAAAATGGCACAATAAATACGGAAAAGCTCCACTGTATAGCTCCAGAGATGAAAGTAAGAAGTTGCTTGTTTTTCTGGGTTTCAGTGCCAAAGCCAGATTTTTTCATCAAATTTTTATGTAGATTTATGAAAGAAATGACCCAACAGAGCTGAATCCAAAAATACTCTGTCACAAAGTCTCTTCTTCCACATGAAGGTTGCAGTGTAACACATTTCAAACAGCACTCTTCACACTTCCTGCCTTCTCCCACCTCTCCTTCAGGAATACTCACGTTGTGAGCTGCTTCCTAACCCACAAAAGCAGAAATGTTTATCCAGCCACAAGTTGTGTGGCATCAGCAATCTCAAATCGCTCTTCTGGGTTAAATCCTCAGCTCTGAGACCCAGCAGACTCTCAGGCCAGGATCTTTGCCCGAACACAAACATCACCACGGAGCAGAGGGACAGGAGACACGGATGGAAATTCTTGGCCAAGAAAGGGTTGGGGCACTGATGGAGGCTACACTGTCCATGGCAACCTAGTTCAAATGATCATCAAAGCTGCTGTCCAAACTCATCCAGCTGTCCATTGGTGATGCAAAGGACTCAAGTCTCATTATAAACCAAACTGCTGGGCACCAAAACCAGGATTTTGTCCTGTCAAAGTACCAGAGCACAGCCCTGATGATCCTGCCCTGAGCAGTGGCATGTTTTCCACATGTTCCTTGAAAATAATGACAAAAGCATAGGAGTAAGACAAATAAAGAGCCACTCCAGCTCAGAAAATAAAGCAGGCATTTGCTATGGAAGAGTATCGTGGTCAAGTCAGATAAATGAGGACAGGAATTACCTCATTCAACAAATAATGCCAAGTACAGTAATTGAGATCTCATTATTGCCAGCTGGGATACCTTAAACAGAGTGAACTAGATTTTAAAAATGCAGTAATAGGGAAATTCCCATCTTTCTTCAGACTGTCTCCTGGCCAGACACACTGACCAAGCTGCACATGTCTCTGATGGAGAAAAATGTATTTACATAAACCTCCTAAAACTCCTAGCAGAAGTGAAACAGAAAATCCCAACACGAACACAAACTAGCATAAACTCTTCTATCTGCCTTTCTGTTTAAAATAAGAATATCCAATTGCTGGACTTGTATTTCTAAAGTACAAATAACTTCTAGTACTTCTCGAATTTGGACCCAAACTGCATAGAAAGCATTTGACAACATTTTGAACAGATTGTTCTTTAATTACAGCACACTTCCAGCAATTCTAATGTTTTATGTGAAAAGTTCTTGTAAGAAGTCACTGAACCTGACTTGACAGGTTTCTAAAATAAATTACAACATTCAGAGGCTGGTTTGGTCATTGCAGTGAAAATATATTTTAAAATTAGAAAAAAAAATAAAAAGAATAAACTATAAAAATAGAAAGAAAACAACACTGTTTGTAGCAGAAACTTCCAAGCCACAGTAAATTTGATATAGATTAAAACCACAGTAAAAAGTTACTCCAGGGCAGCAAATTTGCCTAATATCCTGGGGCTTTATTGGATTGATATGGAAAAAAAAGCAATTCCAGGCATCAGAGCCTTCTAAGACCACAAATATATGTAAATTTATGAATTTGGGCCATATCCTGGCGATAACACACAAATATTCTTGAGTATGTTGAGGGCACAGTGTTGATACCGACTTTTTTCCATTAACTCATTGTGAATTAATTTATCAATAACAAACCAATTTGCAAACGCAAATGCCAAGATTATGTGAAACGCCTTGGCAACAAAACACTGGGAAAGGGAACAGAGGAATAAATGGGCCTCCTGTTTCTTAGTCAACAATTCTAGAACATCAAACTGGAAACCCCAACGTGGTCAAGACAAGGTTAAAAAAACATAAACCTCCAAAACAAACATCTGATTTTTTCTGCAATCTATTCTAGACCACAGATTCTATCCCTGAAAAATGACCAGGCCATTCAAGTCTATGGGCAAAATAAATATTATTTTCCAAGGTTATATGAAAATTAATAAGCCAGTAGCCAAAGTGCACCAGAAAGCCCCAAACTCAAGGACATTTAAAATACAATTATCAGAGGTCCTTGAGTGAAAGATAAAAATATCAGTAGAACTCAAACCAAAGCCAACCTGCTGCCACTCTCAACGATTACAATGCACATAACAGAAAGGATGAAAGTTTTGATATTTTAATAGATTGTTTTGCTTCAAAATGGGACAGAAGTCCTAAATTTCGTAACACTCCAAGAAAACTCCACAGATAACAAAGAAATCCATTCATAATAAGTTAAGGAAAAGAAAACCAAACTAATCCAAGGAAAGTATAAAATAGGAGCTTTAAAGACAGAAAAAATATTCTTGAAAAAAAATAGGAGAAAAGGTAAAATAAAAATTTATTTTCTCCTGTTTTTTTCTAGGAAGTAACTTTTCCTTCTGACTTCTCCAGATAAATTTTCTGCAGTACAGCATTATTTAGCAATTTCTACCAGTCTTTTGATTTTGTCCATTTTGGCCAGGCAAATTATAAAAGGCAAGGGCACTTTAAGGAAGTTTCCATGATAAAAAGAACTTGAGATCAATAATAATAATAATTTCTGAGCTCTCTGGTAGTCTTACTTCATTCACCCTTCAAAACCTAAATCAATCCCAAGTGGATAATAAAAACTTTGGAGTTTTCTGAGTAGTACTGTATCAAGAATACATCCAATCTTTAAAATACATGGATTCCATCCACTTATTTTTCAGCAGACACAGAAAGGAATGAAGGCAAAAGGCTGCAACTGAACGAGGACCTAAGAGTTACCATAAAATGCCTTCCTAGGAAAGTGATTTCAGAGACATGGTGCCAAAAGATGCTGCCTAGGAATCACCAAACCTCCTTCCCAGTGCTACAGCAACTGCCCATGGGAAGATGGATTTCCATCCCAGCCACACAGGGAACAACTAAGGATTTAGCAATGTATCTGCTGCCCTTCCCAGGCGCCAGTAAAGTGCCTTGTACCTGTGGAAAACAGAACCCACCAACACCTGCAAGGAAAACTCAGCCAAAACCACCCCAAAACTACAGCATCTGCCTCAGCTGCTCACACTCATGAATGGGCCCCTTGAAGTCAGCAGAGAACATCAACACCTCGGGCCCCAAGAAGCGTGGCTTGTTAGCTGTCCCCTCCAAAGGGCTGCCAAGGAGATCTGCTGCTCCCTGAGCAGCCCACTGGCACCATTCCTGCACAGCCAACCCAGTAAACTGCAGCACAGCTCCAGCACGGGGCCACAAGCTGCTCTGACATCAGCAGCTGACCCAGAAGTGCATCTGACACAGCAGACATTGAGTAACAGCTTCTCAAATGGCAGCAGACTGAAAAGGTTACAAATTCTCCACGTGCTGCCTAAGAAATACCTTTTTGCAGCTGCAAAGGAGAAAGTGTGACCTGAAGAGAGAGAGAGGAAAGATGAATCCTTGCAGGCATGGGTCCTCAAACAATCCTGTACCTTACACATGAAGAACCCATTATCAGCCGGTTCTTGAATGGAATTAAACTATAAACCAAGGACTTGAGCATCAGCTAAAATAAATTTGAAATAATACCAAACACAACTACCAATCTTCTTTGGGGCAAAGACTGAAATGTCAGACAATTGTTTTTTAATATTCCAGACTAACAAAGCCTGAAGATGCTGTTTTGATCTGCGTTCTTCTGCAGAACGGATTAAAAAAGAAATTACATTTCTCAACATCTGGTGAAAGATCAGGTTTCCAAGGAGATGAAGTCTGGGCCTTAGATAAGTAGCCTTACTGCATTTTCCCAACGAACTGAGGTAAAAAAGGCAGGTGCAATATGCAGTTAATGGCAGAGAGTTACCTCAATATCCACTCCATTCAATGTGCAGCTCAATTTGATAGACATCACAGGTCAACCAACAAAGTCCAGAGTCCTTAAATACAAATAAAACCAACTGGATAGTCACAACTGAGATTTCTTCCTCACGCACAAAAAAATCGTCAAAACTTAAATAGGCTTTCTAAATAACTCAATACACCAACTTTTAGAGAGAAAAGCCTTCTGATTTTTTCAGTGCATCATTTTTCTGCTTCAATGTCTTGAGTTTCAATTGTGTAACACCCGAGAATCAGTCTGGATTGTATCTGACCAAAGCTGGAACATATTTCTTACTGCAGTGCAAGACCACCCCACCCATGTAGATATGTACACACACCCCAGAGGCAGAGCAGTTCTTTGCTCTCCTTCATCCATCACCAATCTACTGCCCAAAAATCTATCTGCAGCAGCTCTCAGAGACGCTGAAAGACCCACACTGAGAGCTCTTTCACCAGGTTTGAAAATGCCAT
Organism: Prinia subflava; assembly: GCF_021018805.1. Classification (NCBI taxonomy): domain Eukaryota; kingdom Metazoa; phylum Chordata; class Aves; order Passeriformes; family Cisticolidae; genus Prinia; species Prinia subflava. The sequence continues at coordinate 6,621,131 of NC_086251.1, forward strand.
CAACCGCCTCATTTGCATCTTCAAGCACCTCCAAAACACAGACCATAATTTCTGTGGGTTGATCAAGCAGAACTTTTAATAACCAAATTTCAAAAGTTGGTAACTAAGTTCTATTTAGCATCATCCAGTCAGCTACTGCATTTATCAAAACCAATTATTTCAGGCTGAAGCTCTCAAAATATGATGACAGCCAAAAATTAAAGTTTCAAAACATGTTCAATGGATCAAAGTAAATAGAGAAAGCTTAAATATTGCATTCTGTAAACTTAGTGAGAAGCAAAACGCTACACAAGATTAAAAATATATATTTATTTTGGGCTTCTCTTTGCAGTCATTTGCATATGATATGCCTTTATACAGCTTTTATTGAAGACAACTAACTTCAGAGAACTTCCGAACACTTGGGGATACAGGCAGCTGTCTTTTCCTGCTTTTCTGCCCTTTTTTTAGAAACAGAACTATGGTCAAAACTGATGATAAAGGTAATAATGAAAACCATGCAGGTTACAGGACTGAAACAGAAAGTCACTACAGGATGCAAAAAATTTACTTTGTTTCACTTTACAATAATGTATTCCTTCAGGTTTTCCTGTAGCTCCTGTCAAAGTATAACAACACAGGCAATGGGTCCCATGCTGAAAACAGCTTAAATTATATTTGAACATGAAAACAGCACCTCTGTACTCATGTAAATAAATAAGCAGCATGTCTCCTAGTATTTCCAACATCCTTGATGTAATTCCCTCGGAAAACCTGCCTTCCTCACCTGCAGTTCTCACAGGGCTCAGCTTTGCCATCAGTCTTGCACAGCATCAAAGAACTGTGCATAACTCTGAGCTCCACCAAACAAATCCAAAGAATGCTCTCTGTTCTTATTCCTGGTTGCCCAAAAGAATCCTTGAGAGCAGGTACTCGAAGAGAAAAACAAATCTCCTTTAAAGTCCCCCTACAAACATCACCCTCCTAACACATCCCCAGCCAAGGGTCCCCAAACACAGCAGGTCTCTTGGGAGCACGTGGTGACAGGGATGTGGCAGCAGGCCCTAATTCCAGCTCTGGCTTTGTGGAATCCCAGCTCCAGCCACCCAAGCCAAGCAGCTTTCTTCACGTTCTCTGTGGTGCTTCTCTCTTGCCCACTCCCCCAGGGAGCTTCTTTTACAGCGCTTGCCCCACACACCACAGCTGGCATCCAAAGTGACAATGGAAATGCACAGTGTGGAGGAGGATACGGGATAAGACAGCATAAAACCCCATTGAAATGATGTGGCTGTATATTATTTTACACACTCAACTTCTACAAGCAGGGATAAAACCCCACGAATGGTCATGAGAAGCACAAACCCACAGAAGTCAGGAGGAGCAAAGCCTTTCTCCTTAATAAGCAGCTGTGGTTTTGAGTAACCAGAGAGAGGTCTGTAGTTCCTGATGCTTCAAAGAGCTATTTACATTTGCATATTCCTGGAGGATACAAAACATACATTCTGAAGAGGGCAGAGTTTAACCTCAGCCTTCTGCAAGGCCTTTTACAGAGACAGTTAGACAGAATTAATACTTAATTGGAACAAACACTCTCTCTACTCTCCCTTACAGACTTAGCAGCAGCCTGTGTCTTAGCAGTCCCTCACGTTTAAAAAGCCCCTTTGATAAAAGATAAACAGGAAAGACAGGTACTTTAAATACGAGCATGTTAAAAAAAAAAAAAAAAAAAAGAAAGAAACGCAGTATTTTGAATATTGAAGTTACAGAATAATAATAAAAAAAATTCTACTTAAAGACTGAATTTTGAAAAGAAATTAGACCACGCTCTGCAGCTGACCCTTTCCACCTCACATACTAAGGAAATACTTTAGAATTCCCGTAGGCATATGTGCTCCCAAGGCAAGAAAACACACCTACTTGTTCCTTCACCGTTGTTTTTCAAGTACGAAAATCTTCCCAAAACTGTTATAATCGAGGCACTGGAGTAACAGGAACCTCAGCAACTAAAAATGCAAAGCGATTCCCCTGCCTCCCCAAGCGCAAAACCCTGGTGTCGGGAAGCCACCTTGGTGTTCCCGGCGTGTTACGTTCACTGCTGGAGGAAAACCTCCCTTCCCCTTGCGACAGGCAAGGCGCGCACAGGTGGCGGACAGGGCACCGGGAGGGCTGCTCGGGATGAGGGGGATTCCCAGGGAAACACCCCCGGCAGGTGCCCGGGAGGCTCCGTGAGGGGAGCCCCCGGCCGCGGGCTGGCACCCGCCCGGGACCGGCCCCCGTGCCACACGAACCGGGGATTCCCAAGTACCGCCATCCTCCTGGGCTGCCACACGGGGCCTCCCCGACCCCGGAGTGCCCGGCGGAGACCCCGGGCCCCTCTCGGGCAGGGCCGCTCCCGCGGCCGGGGAAGGGACACCGACCCTCTGTGAGAGCCGCCCGAGCTCCGCGCCCCTGAGGTGGGCTCGCACCAGGGAGGGGACACAGCCCGGCACACCTCCCCACCCCCGGACCGCCCCTGCCCTCCGCGGGACCCCGGCCCGGCTCTGCCCGCGGGCCCGGGCCCGCCTGCCGGCCCCGTTCCCCCGGCGCTGCCACACCGCCGGGCCAGCCCGCCCCGGGGCCGCTCCGTAACGGGAGCCCCGCCGCGGTCCCGGCTCCCGGAGACACAGCCCGGCAGCGCCGCCGGGGGGTCCCATCGCCGCCATCTCCCGGTCCGGGCCCCCCTCCGCCGCCCCTCGGCCCCTCCCGGGGCTCCCGCGGGCGGCGGCTCCGCCGGGGCCGCGCTCCCCCCCGGCCCCCCCCGCCCCTCAGCGCCCCCCGCCCGCCGGCCCTGGCGCTCACCGCGGCTCCGCGCGCCCCTCGCCGCGCCGCGCCCGGCCGAAGGGAGGGCGGGCGGGGGTCGCGGCCCCCCGGCAGCGCCGCACGCCCGGCGCAGGCAGCCCCCGTCCCTGACCTACTTTCCGCCTGGCTTGCCACCCGACGGCGCACCACTAACCTACTTTCCAGCCAATGGCACCCTCCCCCGGCCCCGCACCGGACGCGCCCGCCCGCCAACGGGAGAGCGGCTCCGCGCCCGCCTCGCCCAATGGGCGGCCGCCGAGCGGGCAACGCCCGCCCCCCCGAGCGCCGGCAAATCCCCGGGCGGCCCCGCGGCGCCGGCCAATCGGGAGCGCGGCTGAGGGCCCTGGCCCGCCTCCCGCCAGGGGGCGGGGCTGGGGGGGCGCCGTCGGGACCCGGATGTGGCGGTGGCGGCGGGGTCGGTGAGGGTTCGGGCGGCCGTGGCTGTGGCCGTGGGGGGGAGGGCGCGGCCTTGCCCGCGCTTCTCGTTCCGGCGGCACCGCCCGCGGTCCCGCCCGGTCCCCGCCCCGCCGCTGGGGCTCTCCCGAACAGCCGCGTCACCGCCTCGTCATCGCCGTGTGACGTCAGCCGCGGCTGTGACGTCACGCGGCGAGGTGTGAAAGTGATGGCGGCGCTGCCCCAGCGCGACCGCCCTGCCCCGGCCTCGTCTCCTTCCTTCCCGCGGGCGGCGAGGCCCCGGCCCGGCCCTGGACACCGCCGCGGTGCCGCAGGGAGCCGGTGCCGTGGTGCGACCACCCATCATCCGCCTTTAGCGTCAGCCCTGGGCTCAGCACACGGGCCCTCTGCCCTCGAGCCGCCCTGTCGGAGCGTCACCATCGTGTCCCTCAGCCCGCCGCCACCTCGGCCGCGTCCCCCGCAGGGTCCCGGTGCGGCGGGGCCCCGCGGCTCCCGCCTGGCGCCTGCCGGGGAGTCCCCGGTGTGTCACACAGCGCTCCTCTGAGCCCTCGGCCTCCGGCTCGGCTCGGAGGGACGCGTGCGGAGCTGGCACAGTGTCCCTGTCGCTGCTGCTCCATCGCTCCCGGCGCCGTCACACAGCGTGTGGTGCTCACAGCATCACCTTCGGCGTGCGCGAAAAGGCCAGCGGAGGAATGTGGTAAAGCCATCCACCGCACCATGTTCCGGTCTAAATTTAGACGATCCACACAGCGGCATAGAGGGCATGTGTTGCAAGAACATAATCACAGTTTAGCTGCTTTCAAATGCAAACATTTGCTAAACGTGATTGCGTGATCGCCGCATCCGATTATCATTGCCACATGCTAATTGTCTGAACATTTCCTGTCCTGCGATGCCACGTCCCAGAGGTTTGGTTTACGTTTCCCAGGGTGACAGCACCGGGGACGCGCGGATTGCAGCAGGGTTGCGTCACGGCGTGCCTGTGCTTATCCCGATCCACCACGGCAGGACGCGGGCTCAGCCCGGGACAGCGCGAACAGCTCGTTTCCACCCAATCGCCTGGGGACTGAACACAGGCAACAAGTGGCCCCTGCTGGATACAAACTCCCTGTTCACATCAGGATACTCCTTCTCGGGAGAAACCCTCCGGCACAACGAGTTCAGTGGAATACCGTGCATTAGCGGGGTGGAAATGTACACCCTGAAGAGAGACGAGAAGATGCGTCCTTTTATCTCCTGCAAAATGGTGCTGGTTTGGTTTGTTTTAGCGCACAGAAGTGATGGAGGTGGAGAAGTCTCCTTGACTACTTCTTTCAACTCAGCCTTTGTAGTTTTGCTCATTGTTTCTACCCATCTGTAGAAATAATCTTCCTTATGGACTCAATCACACACTGTCTATTTTAATGAGCCCGGTGCCTGTGGTGGGGAATGATGCCAGGAGTAATGATCTTTAGCTATTTCTGTAGGAGAGCAGCTTAGCAGGCCATATGTCAGATTTCCCAGTGAGCGATTGTTTTGAGTTGTTTTTACACCGTAGTTTCTATTCATGAGATATTAAAGCAAATAACAGCATCTGGTTAATCAAATTCCAAATTTCACCATATGATGATATATATCAGTCCTCTTCTATGACTTCCCTGGAAATAGATTGTCAGGGAATTTCTACCTGTAGCTGAATCAGGTATCTTACACCTTGACATTTCAGAGGTGAGGAGCTAAGAAGTGACAGTTTTAAATTTGACAAGACCTGAGTTCAGCTCCTGACACCAAAAAAAGTTTGCACCACCCTTCTTCCACACTCAAGAGACAAAAAGGCAAACAGGAGAGGTGAGGCTTGACCAAAGGTAGAGCATTTTCTCCTTGCAAGGTACATGAGGGAGCACTTGAAGTAGAGCACCCCACAAACCGTGGGAGCTGCTGGGCAGACCAGCTCAGCTCTGTGCACACCTCAGGCCACTGTGCACTGGCGTGTCTGATACAAAAGCAAAAACATTTCCTCATCCAGACAACCCTCACCTGATTAATTGTCAGATTTTATGCTTTTTCTCTCTAAGAATGTAGTCAATTAGATCTCAGGCAGAACCTTAACTGCCCCCTTAGCTATGTTAACATGTTAAGGGTCACACCACGTTTAAACACCAAAATTTACACTCATTTTTGGCTTAAAATGTCAATTTAAAAGCAAGAAGAGGGTGTGCTGTGTGGCAATTGTACTGAAAATTATGGTTTATGAATAGAATACTGGAAAAAGTAGCTCGTGTTCCAGCTGATTTTTTTTTCACTGTATTCACTTTTGAATGCTACAGTAAAAACTTTCCAGGTCTTAAGATTTTGATTTTGTGTCAAGTAGAGTGGCAGATATGATCTCCATTAAATGCAGCCTACTTAAGGTATGATAAGGCCGTATCAGTGGTTTCACTTTACAATCTGCAAGTTTTTAAGTCTAGATAACCATTTCCCTGCGGAAAAAGGAACCTGGTTTCTCAGCTGATAACCCAAAAACTGATAGGTTTTTAAAATTTTGTTTTGTTTTTGGGCAGGGGTTGCCTTCAAGCAGTCTTGATATATCTCTGGAACACCCACAGATATTCAGAAGTAACCAGCCAAATTAGTTCTTTGATATTTTAGTTCTGTTTTCTCTCACACATGATTCATGACCCCAGTTAGAGATACAGAGGACACAGATCTCTGAATCTTTGGAGGGTGATATTTTTGTGAAATGGTTAGGAGATAGAATTATATGTGTTTATTTTTTTAATGTCTTCCAAAATATGTGCAAGATAGGATATCTATTTTACCACCTAGCTGTGGATCCAACTGTTCTAGAGCATTTTAACCAGCTGCTGTTTGTTTATAGGTTTTCAATAAATAGCCAATATTAACGACCTGTCTTACCCTTTTATCCAACCTCTTCCTCCACTTGTCTCTAGACATACAAGCTGTGATCTTAACCTACAGCAGGAGAAGTCAAAGCTCACAGAAAGTTATCGAGACTTAATAATTTGAATATCTGGATTTCTTGTTCTGTCTGTACATTAAAAACCCCAGAGATCACTGAGCCCTATTCCTGAGCCTGTTACAGAGTTGGTGCCTTGCTTCAGCCCAGTTGTGAGGGCAGAAGAAACTGCAAACTGTGGCTTGGATTGTTTGCAGACTGATGCAAAAAATCTCACAGTGGGGACCTGTTGCCTGTAGTCTGTCACAGCTCCTGTGTGGCTGGCTCAGACCTCTTCAAAATAAAGGTTTTATCAAAAGAAGCTATTGCAGACTCATTCTTTTCCCAGTTCATCATATTCTTGAGTTATTACAAAACCTAAGCCAGGGGAATATTAGTTTTTTCTGCTTTTGTTTGTATAAACAAACTTGCTGCTTTAAAGGGTGCACCTCCTACCACCATGTTTCCACATTTGAGCATTAATTCCATAAATATAAAGCAATAACTTGACTTTTTCATGTGCCTGATTCCTTCTGAGCTTTTTAAAACCCATTCTTCCTCCTCCTGGCCTTTATCCTAATTTAAAGGGCTAAAACCTTGTTTCAGGCAAAAAGAGAAGAATCTCATCCAATCCATTGATTTCAGCCCCGTGGTCTCTGAGAACAGCAATTAATATTCAGAGACTCAATAGGAACTCCCAGAAGTTGGCAATCCACTGTCTGGCACATAGCAGGAACCGGAAGAAGAATCTGATGAGAAAAATCAGGCTCAAGCCTGGGAATTAAGAAATTCTAAGTGCTTCTTTGCAATATATTTTCAATTTTTACAGAAGGTTCAGGACAAGGAAATTCTGTCTTTATCTGCATTTGACCTTAATGAAGGTTAAAGAACTTCAGAGGTTTTACTTCATGGAGTTGAGTTTGTATTTCAGAGTCTGGAAGTCTAAACTTGAAGAAGATGTGGTAAATTGAAAATATGTTAAGGGAATTTTATTGAATATAATATTTTAACTTGAAAATTCTAAAAGGCTACAGCCTTTTCAAATAACAGCATTTTTTTTCCCTCTGGGATTTTATTAAAATGTTTCCTAGAGTTTTATTTATCATTTTTGTTGATAAAAAAATCAGTATTCATTCTTGGAGTAATTTTGAGTTAACACCATATTTACTGCTTACGTTTTTTTAATGCATCCTATAGAAACCTCGAGTTAGCTGGTGAGATAGTCTTCCCTCCCTTCACAAAAAATAATAAAGAATTCTAGAAGCCATTTTGTTAGAAGAGAATTGGGTCAAAGACACTCTTAAAAATTGCTGAGAGTGTTTCTTCAGGATTTACTGAGGACTCCAAAATTCAGGGTAGAGTTTTGATGCCTTTTCTTGGTAGGGGTCTTACAATTTTGTAAATTCTATTAAACAACAAAGCTTTTGCTTTTGGTACTGAAATAAACAGAGAATGGATTTCAACCAGCCTCAATTTCCTTGTTCTAAAGAATAAATAAGAAGCAGAAACAGTTGAACAGAAAAGTATAGCTGGGATTGTAAATGTCATTTAAATAGTATTTTGTTTTTTAACTAAACAGTCACAGACTGTATTAATTAAGTATAATATCCTCCCTTTTGCAGATTGGAAAAACAGGCCTGTAGATTAATGAGTCGGTCAGGATTACACCCACATATTAAGCCACAATTAGAACTGGAGCAACTCATGGAAGCCTTCTAAAGAGTTTGGGGAGCCACTCAGAACCTCTGCTTGGTTTTCCATATCAGTTACACAAAACATTTTACTTTCACAAGGAAATCGTCAAGCTTAGGGCATATTTTAAAAAGAAGCTTTGCAAGCTGTAAAAGCTAGGGGCTTGATCCTCTTTTTAGTTAGTGCTGAAAACTCTAATAGGAGTTTAAGAATCCATGGTGGGAGGATGGATTTCCAGATTGACAGGGACAGTGACTTTATTTTTTGGTGTTTCATCTTGTAAACACACTAGACCTTATTCTGGAGTGTTTACTTCATTCTTACACGGTCAAAATTCAGCATTGGTTTCATGCTTGTTCCATCAGGCCTCTGCAGTGAGGTCTGCAAGTTCTCAGGGTTAAACACATGTCATAGGTTGTTCTTCCCCTCAGAATGACACCTTTGTGTCCAGGGTTTCAAGATTAAGATGCTTTCAAAGCCAAAGAGTGGCTGTAGACAGGAAAAAGGGAAAGACCAATGAATCTTCCAAATGTTTCATGCTAAGCTACGACTTCTCCGTTGTCTATTAATTAAGCAGTCTATTAATACTGCTTTGGTACATACTAATGTTAGACAAAAACCAGTTTTGTTGCTAGAGAAAAAGCTGCTATTTAAAAACCAGAGCAAAAGCAGACTCATTCTGAGGCTTATGAGTATATCAACCAGTAGGTGTGCCTGGAGTGTTGTAAATGGGAAAGGTGGGAGGACTCTGTCTTGTTATTAGAACATGTAGAAAGACAGGAAGTACTTAGGGAAGGTTTCCCTCTTGTTCTGAGTTCCAGGAAAGTTATTCAGCCAAACATGTGAATCACAAAGCAGACTGGAAGGGAGTTTCTGTGTGGCATGAAAATAACAATCTTGGAGCCTGAGAAGTGAAACAGAGCGGTGCTTTTGTTCCGCTGCAGATTTTTCGTGGAAAATAGCAACCCCATGAAGATCTGACAATGAAATGTCTTAGTGCATGAAATGTGAAGTTTATATAAGAGAGAGTGTCTTACTCATCTGCTGCTCTATTTTAAGCCCTGCTCAGCATGAGGACTTTCATTTTGTGATCTATTTGGACAGCAGCTGGTACATTAAGAGTTTTACGTTAGCTGACATCTTTACAGTCTAAAGGATACTTAACATAATCCTGTAAAACCTATTCTCATATTTGTGCTCAGTCACTCATATTTCATCTCAGTGTCTTGTCGTTCCCCATGGACATGTTCTGTCCATTTCCTGTTAAAAAATGGTCAGTGTATCAACAGCATTAAAGGGATGTTTTGTGGTGATGTGATCAAAAAAAATATATACAGCATATGTCATAAAATGGATGTGCCATTTCAGTGACTGCAAAAGGCAATGAAAAAGAATCCATAGTAACATATGTTGGGGATAAATTCCAGCAACTAGCACAAATAACAGAAAAGATGGTATGGATTAATAATTATATACAAAGATGAGCTACATGCATGATTTGGATTCACTTGGAAATATTTACATCGTGGAAGGATGAAGTGGATGCCAAGTTGCAATCTAATTCCAAAATCCAACAATTATCAAGTAGTTTGCCTCTTGCCATAAAGTCCTAGGGCTTTATCTATCTGTTCAGGCAAAAAGAAGAGTCTTTTCCATCTTTGTAGCTTTCAAATCCCAGTCAGCTCTAAACACATGACAAAATAGTCCTGAGAGAAGCTAAAGTTATCTGTTCCTGGAGATGCTTGGGAAAAAGACTGATGAGGAGAAAGGACAAAATCAGGCGCTGTTGAGGGGTGGCAGGCACTGGACCCTCAGCACAGCATGCAGTGGAGCTCCCTTGCAATGTTTTTCCCCGAATCCCACACTTTTTACACCCTCACTGGCATCCATTGTGGTTTGATTTCAATTTTTTTTGCTAAAGATTTCAGTTGCTTGTCGAAATCTTAAGCACCCAGACCTCTGCTTACAATCCCTTGGGTTTGAAGGGAGGGATTCAGCAAAGGAAAACAAGGGGACTTCAACCTCCATGAGTGGTGGCCAGGAGGTTCTGCACCACGTGAGTCCTTCAGCTCAGCTTTCATGTTGGGTTTGCATCCACCACTCCTTTCTCCTGCATCTGTCCAAAGAGTTTGAAGTAAAGCTGCAAAGCTCCCTCCCACATCTGACACAGGCCCCACCCTCTCCACACCCACCCCATGGCTCCATGAATCTGCTTATTAATTACATGCATGTCACTGGGAGTGGCATAAATTTGATATCCTTGCCCTTCTTTGATATCAGTGTGATGTTTATATTCCCATATGTGACCACAAACATGAAAATTAGGACCTTTACAGAGTAATTTTGACTCACATAATGTATTATTCTATGCTTTGTGAGCAATTATTTTTTTTCTTTTTACTTCTGAAAAAAAAAAACAAAACCCAGTAGTTCTCAGTGTAATGAGCAAAAAGACAATCATGGAAGTGATCACTGTTTATCTGAAACATAACACAAACCTCACCATGAACACGTGTTTGAAGATGAGAAGGGCATGGAAAGAACTAGCCTGGACCACAGTCACACTGTTCTTAAGTCAGTCCTGCTGATGTCTCTGGAAAGGGTGACACAGCAGCTTGACTGTGGAGCCAGAGGGAGTGGAGGGAGCATGACTGAAACATTCACTGTTGCCAGATAAACGAGGGGCTGCCCCAGGGGCCCAGGGCAGGCCAGGTGGTACAGTCTCAGCAGATGGCTGTGGCATGCTCTGGGTGTTACAGATTTCTCTAGGAGATGTTAATCAACACATTTCAATGATCAAAATAATGCAATTTTTTAAATAAAAAAATGCATAAAACACACCACAACAGGTGGGCAGCTGAGCTTCTTGTCCAGTGTTACTTCAATGATTTTCACATCGCGCCAATGAGATTTAAGATGCTCCGTGTATGCACTCACAGTGTTTATTTCCCTGTCCATTTCTTTGCTTCCTTGGATGTGCTTCCAGGAAGTTGCCTATTTATAAACTTTATGTCCTGTCAACCAATGGTTGAAACAGAGATGGAGAAGCAATACAGGAGATTACAGGTGAATCTTAACAATTGAATGGCAGACCAACTTGCAGCACCCAACAAAACAGGACCCTGCTCAGTGCTTTCTCACATACTCCTCCTGCAGGCTCCTCGGCCACAGAGCCCAGCCTTGGTGCCATACCCTTGCCATACCTACAGCTCTCATCCTCCTGTGGAAAGAAAATCTATGCTAAAATTCTTTCCTGCCTTCTCAGGAGGGTAGTCCTTTTAGGTGTATGGTTTTCTACTGTTGTTTGACACTTGATCTTTTAATTAACTCAAACTCCAAGGTGGAAGTAGCAGCTTGGGGTAGCCAATTATTTTGAGTTTCCTTAGGTTTGCTTCCATACTCCTTATGCTATGTCATACTTAGTTATGCCAATGGCATAAAACAACATAAAGCATTTTAATTTTTTTTTAAGTCTCTCAAGATTCTCCACTGAAATACAAGATAAAAATGAAAATAATTTCTCTTTTTGCGGCTGTTCTGTTGTAGTACACCTAATTCTTTTTTCACCTTTTTGTTTGTGATTTTAGGTGCTAGCTTGAGGTTAGGAGGGTAAAAGGCGAAAACACCACAAATAATAATGTAAGTTAGTCAATAACTATATTAATTGGCCAATGTGAAGATTTTGGACTAATAAAAAACTGCAGACTTCTATTACTTGGCCCATATTCAGGCATTTCTACCTGTTGCATTTGGTATTTCTCAGGAGTATTTAGTTCCCAAATATAACTAGAAATTAAATCACATACTTGTTGGAAATATGGAGGATAGCCAAGATTCTCTTGGCACACTAGAAATGCATTCTGTACATCTCATGTAACCCTATGGAATCCATCTGGATTTTGTAATAATCCGTGGGTTTGTGTAATGAATGTACCCCACCTCAGCATATCTGCAAAGGTATGCAAGGTAGCTCTAAAACTGAAAGTACAAATAAAATGACAAAGAAATCACAAGAAAATGTGATTTTTCCATGTGTAGATGATACCTTCATTTTTCATGGCCATAATCTGATCCTGAGTATGAAATTTAATGAAGACCTGAAGAACAATTGTGGCAAATGGGGAAAATAAACAGTGGTATGATGAACAAATCAGAGCTGTGAGAAACAGTAAATGTGTATTTCATTCAGCTAACATAGGCCCAGAACGTCTCACTCTTGACCTACAGTTAGTCCTGGAAGACAGTTCTGATTCTGTAGTTATCAGTGGGCTAAAGAAAAGAAAATGGTCACACAGCGAGTTCTGAGCAGTTTGTCTGATGGTACCAAAGCTGCAAGTGTGAGAGGGTACCTGTTTAATTGTGTGGGCAAATTTTGGCTCTTTGAGTCACCCTGCACCTGGGTAATGCACATAGAGCGCACATAAGTTGTAGGGGTTTTCTCTATTATATTCATTATTTTATCTTCCTGTAATTTCCTGAGACAAATTATTAAAGAGGTTTTTTATTTCTGTTGTTGGTCATGTCTTCATTGTTGTCTCAAGGAATGCATGTCTTCCTTTTTTCCAAAGGTGCCTCATTTTGAGGGTGGCTGTGCATGTGTTTTCCCTTTTTTTCCCAAAGGTGTCTCGTTTTGAGGATGGCTGTTATTGAGGACTGGAATTGAGGTTGGTTAAGCAGTGTTTTGTGGTGTGGGCTGTCACAGGGAAGGTGGTTAAATATGCACATGCCTTATTATTGTTATGAGGCAGATAGGTCAATAAATCACCAGGTGAGTGCTTGTCTGAGGTATTTCTGTGTCTGTTAAATTCGGGGCTGCCAGCAGAGGAGGAGAGAACACTCTTGATGGTGCTTGGTGCAGACTGACTCAGATGTCACTGGCCATGGGTTGCATAATCCCCATAACTGCAATCCTGGTCCATGGAAACCCTGCTTATTCAAAGGGGCCTTTTTCAGTATTTCCATGCATATTGTTACTCTTGCTTTCACACAGTACCATTTTTACCTCTTGTCTCTGCTTTTAAACTAGTTCAGATACACTCAGTGCTTTAAAAACAAACCTTTAAAGGCATTTCCCTTTATTTTCTGTGAGAAGCCACAGTAAATGCCATATGCTTTTAAGCAATTAAAAGGCTTTGTGACTCTGTTTTTAATGTTGTTAATGCAGGTGGTACAGATTCAATGGGCTTTCATGTGTAGCAAATTCATCATATATCTATTTTCTGTCTCCCAGCACCTCTGTTAGTTTGATGTTGGGCTCTGAGTAGCTCTTCATATTTCCATGGTTACAAGTAGTCACAAGGGTTCTGTTAACCCCCAAAGGCAGAGTGATTATGTCTCATTTAAAAAATTTTTAAGAAGCATAAAATGAACAAATTTGGCTATAGATCTGAAAAGATTGTTTAAAACAGCTCAATGAAAACTTTTAATTTTCGCTCACTCAAGAAGTGTTGGAGTCTTTTGCCACAATTATGGCTATGTCAGACTTTTTGTAAAGATGAGTTTTTACCTGAAAACATGAAGGATCTTTTTTGCTTTCCCTTTTAATTTCGATTGGGATGTACAACCCATTTTGAAGGCAGTGGGTTTAAAGCAAACAATGCAGGTTCAGAGCTCTGCTGTGATTAAATAATCAGCTATTACTAACCATTAGTATGTGTACTGTTGCTTATTGTTAAAGACAGAAGAAGCAGAGGTAAGCAGGACTTCAACTTGCTGAATTCAGATGTAGACACATCCACATCAGAATTTCAGACCTCAAATTGCTGCATTTCATACTAACAAAATACCCACAGAAAGTCCCTCCTGACTTTCAGATCTCACCTCTTGTCAAAGCCTAAATTCTTCCCAATAAATCAAGTGCAGAGAGCTGCACCTTCTGTGAGTGGAAAAGAGCTATTAGAGACCCTTAATAGGAGAAGGCAGCTGGAAGGAGCAGTGTTTTTTCTGAGAGGCTTTCTCAGACTGAGGCAGTAGCAGGGTTTTTTTCCTGTGGAATAGACTAAAGTAGCTGTGATTTGTTATGCTATCCTGGGATGAAGAGCTCTAAATCAAAGGGAGGCTTCTGGATCTTCCCTGGACAGAACAGGTAGCGAGCTGCTGAGGGCAGAGAAGAGTGACAGGGAGTGATAAAAGAAAGCTGGAGAAAAGTCTCTAATAGGATGAGAATATCTTGTCTACTGAAAAGGTTTTGTACAGTGATAGAAGCATTGACTGGAACTGGAGAAGGGGTGAAACAAAGCTCTGCCAGGGAGAGAGACTGAGACTGCTACTACCCATACAGTATTATTGCTTCAATGCATACAGCAAAAGAATCCTCCAAATTGAAGAGGAGAAAATGCCTCATTTTCTTTTCTTTCTGGCAGGTTTCTTTTTAGCTGGAGGTACTACAGTTGCTGAGTCTTCAAGCCAGTAGAGGCATAAGCTGATTTTATGGTAAAGTAGCAGGTAAGACAGTAAAATAATGTTTAAATAGTACAGCTATAGGAGAAATAAGTATATTCATGGGGGAAATGGACCAAAACCCACCTATTATATTCTATCTACTCACTCGAAAGACAGACAATAGTAAAACACAACAGTCTTTATCCTCCCAGTGAATGATTGATGTTAATGAATGTTGAGAATCGCAGTGGAGGGCATGGGCACACTGGTTATATTCAGACATAATGTGCCAGAGATGCTGAATGTTTCATTATACAACAGTCTAAACACTTCCGAGCAGAAACATAGTCCATGTATGAACAGCTACTGAGAAATGGAACCAAAAAACCTCTGGAGTGGTGTCTGAGCTGGCTGCTCCCCATTGGCACCTCACTGTTGCAGCTTTTAGGTTAGCTGGTCAGGCAGTGTGTGGTGTCTGGGATGTTTTAGGTGCCAATGACCATTCCATACACGTGTGGGACAGCAGTCACACAGAGCAAACACCAAGATCGTGCTTCCAGTCTGCCAGGCAGGCCAGCTGTGAGCCCAGGGCTTGTGGCAGGATGCCACGAGTGCCACCAAGCATCCAGAAAGGAGCACAACAGCACAAAGAGCAGGGTTTGCTGATGAGAGTTTTGACAGCCCATTTCAGATCCACCTGTGACTTCAGCAGGTGAATCAGGTGATCCCTTGGGAAGACTGACCTGAAACAGAGACTGGATAGAGCTAAAAAATGAAGTAGGTATTTACTGAAGAGCCTCTAGGATCCACTTTGGGCAGGACAGGGCCTGACAGGGCTACACCCAAGATGGACTGAGAATGGTCACAAAATGGATGACCGGTCATGAGGTCTCACACTTTTATAACTTTTGGTCCATTTGCATATCGGGGTTTAATTGTCCAGTTACAGCTTCAGGTTGTGAGGTCCCATCCTTCATGTTTTCTCTCTTCAGCCCATTGTTGTTTGTGCTGTTGGACCTGAAAGTTGTCCTTGGTCTCCAGCAGGAAAAGGATTTGTTTTGTCTCCCTACTCTGTGAAGAGCTCACCAGCACTTAGTGTGAGGCTCAGAACTGCACCCCTGGGCAGCACAGAATCTGAACAACATGAAAGCTAAAACTTAAGGCATCACAGCCACCAAGAGATGGCAGCGCTCGGGTTTCAGGATTTTCTTTCTGCTAGGTTTAAAGTTTTTAGGAGCTTGCTTGCTCCCAAGGTGTGTTTGGGCCTTTTTCAGGTAAGGGTTACATGTTTTAAAATTGGTGGCTGCTGCTCCCTTCATCAGAGTTTTCTCCTTGCAGTGCACTTGCAAAGAGATGAGAATGTCCTCTCACTTGTTCTGTGCCTAAATTTTTATTGAAACGGAGCGGTTTGGTTCAAACTCTTTGCCAGTGTATCTGTAAGTACAGCAGTGCAGGATACTCCGAGTGTTCCAGGCAGTAATTGCCAAGGTAACAAACTTGGAAAAGGAAAATATTAGGTAGATGCATAATTAGTGTGGAATCGTTCTGGAATCTGTAAATTGGCATGATAAATTCAAATTACATGTCAAAGCAATTCCTCTGTCTCCATAGTAGGAAAATCACCCCTTTGGAATTTCAATGGGAAGTGAATTAATTATAAACTTACTATCAGGAAACTAGAATATGCTAACTCTTGGTTAAAATATTATAGTATTTTATAACATATTGTTACATCAGTGCTTCTAAAACTGTTGTTGACTGCAGTAGAACTTGTGTGTAGCTTGTGAATCTATACTACAAATATACATTTTCCTCTCAGAGCAGTAGTTTTGCTGTTTGCCTGGGAAAGATCCTTGACCCTCCTACATGACAAAAGCTGTTTTTAAGAAAAAAAAATCCCTTATAGACTATGCTAGCATAATTCTGGCAAGGATAAGACAAAAACTTTTATAGAAAAACAAAGATAGTCCTGTCAGGGTTGGGAAGTTAGAGCAGATCCTTTCCTGACTTCTACAGACTTGGAGTTTTTGATTCTACCAACGTTTTGGGTTAAGTCCCTCTGTGAAGAGCTGTTTAGCTGTTCATAAACCTTTTACTAAAGTACCTGCACTACAAACTGCAAGAAAATTGTTCTTTGGTGCCCACAAGAACATTTGTTTATTCTAACCTCTCTTCACTTTCCCAGCTATTATTGTTTGGAAAGCAAACTTTTTGGGGGGGTCAGATGTTTATTTTCTTGTAAAATCCTATTAAGATTCTAAGTTCAGCTGCAACTTTTGGATCACTGCAAGAGCCCAAGGCCCAAAAATGATCCCTTTGTAGGGTTGCTTTTCGGGGAAGCAGAAACAGAAAATAAGGAATTCTTCTCTTATAGAAAAAAATTAAAGGAGCTTTCTTGTTATTCTGCAATGTTTTGACAAGTTTCCCTTATCATTGTTCACTCTACAAATGTCTTAACAATGCCTGAAATGCTTATCTGAGAGTTCACCTAGTTTGTCAAAGCAGATTCTGAGCTTCCAGGACCCAACTGGGCAAAACAATCTGCAATTCTTCCTTCTCCACACACTCTGCTGCTGGTGCTGAAGGTGGAAAAGCTATCACAGAAGCCACGAGGGAGTTTTTTGGCAAATTTGGTTAAGATTTTTGACTCATGAGGAACTTTTTCATATTTGTGCATTTGCACTTTTGGGTAGCAAGCCTAGAGTTTGTCAAATGTGTTCAAGAAGAATGTTGAAAAAAAGAACATGACAAGGCAGTACCATAGTGCTGGGATAAAAGAAGATATCAAATTAAATGAAACTTCATATTTTCAACTCACCTAATCAGGAGATACCACTCAGAGCTGAGCATGTAACTGTCTCCCCAAATATTAACCTAAATATTTATAGTGGTTCCACAGAGAAACTTTGTTTGGATTAAGAGAGAAAAAAATACTTAACAATTATACATGAAAATCTTCCTACAAGTGAAGTGAGAGCAAAAACAAAATTGCATTTTATTATCTATTATCTATTATGTTTTATCTATTCTGTTTTATCTATTATGTTTTATATTTTCTTTTATTTTAATTTTGTTGTGTAAATACATGATTTAATTTCTCTTGTGTTTGGAAACCTCCTTTTCTATCCATAAACACTGCCCAAGTGGAAGATCAGAACCCAGAGGAGTGACTGTAAGAGAGTTCAGTGCATGGATTAGCCTGTGGCCAGTGTGGCTGGTTTGTTGTTGCTGCACAATAATTTATTTTTCTGTGTTTGCAGTGTCTGCTGCATGTGTTGGGTGCACCAGGAGAGGGCAGGACTACACAGGCGTAGTCACGAACTCGGCGTCTGTGCGGAGTGCTTAAACGAGAAGTGGAAAATCAGTCTAGGAACAGATTTGCTGGCAGTTTTATTTAATGTTCGCCTAAAACCAGTTACTGGGATA
Organism: Prinia subflava; assembly: GCF_021018805.1. Classification (NCBI taxonomy): domain Eukaryota; kingdom Metazoa; phylum Chordata; class Aves; order Passeriformes; family Cisticolidae; genus Prinia; species Prinia subflava. Next base: position 6,638,796 of record NC_086251.1, read on the forward strand.
TCCCGAAATTAAGTATTTTGTAAGGGTTTCATTGCTGCTCTGCTGCCAAGGGACGTTTCTGAAGGAAAGGGTTTCTGGGATTAATAACACTGTGAGGGGAACCCCAGCATTTGACTGGGTTATTCAGTGTCCACTTGAAACAGTTATTTTCACTATTGAAGGTCACTGTACATATAGTTTATTTTTAATTTTTCCCCCCTAACTATAGTCTGGTTTCTCATTTAATTATTTTGGGAGGGTTTGTTTGTTTGTTTGTTTTCCCCCCTTCTTCAGATTTAGAAGATTCTAAATCAAAGTGCCTATTTTTTATATATATTGTAAAATATTAGCCACATTAGCTGTAAAACAGATTAAAATCAATGTTTCTAATGTTTCTCTTGAAAGCTTGAATGGAATGGAATGGAGAATTACTTTTATTTTCTGCAGAGAACCTGATTTAAAGGCCACTCACTCAGAGTGATTTAAATCAATCAGTGTACTTTGGGTAAACTGGTAAACTGTTGATAAAATGGTTTTTTTTCAGAACAAAAACCAGGCTTCTTCCTCAGTGGTTTGCAGCTTGAGTAAAGAGAAGGGGTGACAGTCCCAGAGCAAGACTTGGGGAGGAGGAGGATGAGGGGGTAAAGTGGGGTGACAGTGACCCTCACTGTTTGTTTTGATACAGGTTTTGCTTTATTATTGTAGAGTCTTTCTAGCAAAGGCTCTTCTGGGTTTATTTTTTCCCCCTGGGAATTAGATAGAAAGCTGCAGTCAAAGAATGCTAATATTTATGCTGCAATAAAAATTATTCATGCTAATGGTAAGTAGCTGCAATAAACCTTATTTTATAATTCATCTGCAAGTATTGGGTTTGAGCCTTTTTTTGCTTATTAAAAAATGGCAGGAGTGTGCTTGAGCAAGTTCTTGAGATCTATAAATTGTAATTGGCTCAAAATATCATCAGAATGAAATGGCTAAAATGGTGTCATCACAGTCTGGAGGTAAGCAGGCAGAAGGATTTGGAGGATGTTTAAATCACAGTAAAAGCAAAAAAATCTTTTGCAGGCAAAACCACCAATATTGTAGCAGAAGTGCTGTTTTGGGAACCATAATCAATATTGATCTCTGTCTAAACTAAGAGAAGATTGGTGTTTGTTTAAAACTGTGGATCAGGAATGCAAGCTTTGACAGGAAACCCCCTCTGCAGATCGTATGGGGCTGTCTCAGCCCAACAGCTGTCTCTTCATCCAGCTGGAAGGTAGCCTGAGCTCCCCAAATCTCTGTCCCTAAAGTGTTGTCAGCTCAGATCCTGTCATCTGGGCTGTTGGATCAGCATGATGTCATCTGTATGAGCAATTCTGACTGCCTTGCTGTTTTATTAGATCCCATCTAATAATTTGGAGTTAGAGGAGTGCTGTAATTCCCACATATAAAATTATTGCTAGCATTGTGACTTACATCCTTCCTAATATAAATTGACTTTTTATGAGTTATGTGACCTCTGTTGTTGAAATTCACGTGATAAACTCATATAGCTGTGTAGTATTTTTATACCAACCCCATTGCAGAACACGTGTGGCTATGAGACACAAACCCAGCACTTGTCTGATGTGAAACCATTTGGATATTTCATATATTGCAGGCACAGAATGCCCCTTTTCCTGTAGAACCGTGCCTCAGGATCCAGCTGCTCATTCCAGCAGTGTTGTTCTGTTGGAGACACATCTTGAAAACCTGAACTGAGTGTAAACTGATGCACTTTGTGTTTCTGCATCTGCAAGCCAAACGTTCTGAAAAGACATCCTCCCCTGCTTCTCAGCATGAGGGCTTGGCAAGCCAAACCTGACCATTCCTGTGCCCACATTCATTTTCCCTTAACTCACTTTAACAAAAGCATCGAGCTGAAGTTTAAAAGTGCTTCTAATATTAACTCTGTGCCTTGGCAATTTCATCTGACAGAACGTCCAACTTCCTGTTTAACATTTTCAACAGGGAGTTGTGTTCTGAAGGCCAAAATAGAGCTGTACTAAAATCTCTGTGTAAGGATCCAGATAAATATAGCATCTTGAGCTAATTTTTAGCTGTTTGAAATGCAAATAAACACAAGCTTTCTTTGTCAGTATGAACCTGCTGGATGATTTGGATCAACAGATGAAGCCAAGGCTGTAGTTGCCTGAAAATACTGTTTTGAGAATTGAATCTGATGAATTTTTTCTGCTTCACTTTTCTTAGTGAAAAAACCATAAGGTTCAAGTTTCTCTTGGCTTTTTAGTCTTCTTTAATCTGACTATAATTTTAGCAGCATACAAGTAAAGATATCTCTATGTAAATCTTTTCATTCATTACTTCTAATTCAAAATGCTCTTCTAATATTAATGGTTAGTGAATGAATAATGTTTGAAGCCACAAAGAATTATGGTAGATTTATTCAATTTACTTTCAGCTGTAATCTGGATTATTTTGCATTGCCTGTTTGGAATTTTATGAACTGCCTCCAGCATTTCTTCTCATGCTCTCCTTTGTCAGGTAAATTTTCATATAAACTAATGAAGTTTAGAGAAATCAACTTGCTGAGACCCTTTTTCTTTCACAATTCTCAGGATCTGTGCTACAATGAATTATAAAACTCATCAGTCTCTCCATTGTGGTAAAAACTTCATTACCAGTCACTACCAATTCCCTAGCCAATTTTCAGTAATTTCTTCCAAAATAGCCTGGAAATGCTTCTTGACTGAGTGGAAATTGTGGGGTTTATTCTCAAATACAGCCATCACACTGAATACTGCTTCAAACCTAATGCAGATTATATTTAGAGAAGAGTTTTCTTCCTGAATTTCCATCGGTGACTCTCAAGAGCTGATTCAAATAAGTGGACGACAGACAGTAGCTGGTGTTGTCCATTGTCACATGAAAATGTCAATTATTGTCTTCTTTGGGAAGATAAGAGTGTTTCTGTAATAGGACTCTTTATTCTTGTATCTTGAAAACAAACACATGTCCTATTGCTAGAGATCAAGATGTTTGCATCTCCCTGTTTGTGAACTTCTAGCATGTTTAAGAAAGAACAGAATTCTACCTACAAATTTCTGGTACTTGTAAAAACAACAGTTTGTTCCCCTGGAGTTCTAGGAAATATCTGTATTATTCTGTAGCTAAACAAAGAATCTGTGTCTTCTCTGTCTAGAAAAGTTTTCTATGAGAGTTTCTTTTTTTTTGTTTTCGGCTTATTGAGTTTTACTTGTGTTGAATTTCTGAAGCTGTGGATTAAATGTAACTTGATATGTTGCTTCTTGAAGCATTACATTTGTGACATGAAGTGGGAAATTATTTTTATTTTAATTTTGTGGACAGTTCTTAGCCTTGCATTTTCAAAAGCAAGATGCCCTGTTCAGCTCCCAACTCCTTAAGTGTTGCAAGGATAGAAATTTTCCTAAGGGTTTAAATGAGCTCAAAACCCCTTGGGTGCTGCACCTTCTGTTATCATTTGCTCATGACTGTCTGTAATTCTCCCTACTGAAACATCACCTCTCGCCATTGATGCTCACCATCTCTCCAGCTGAGATCAGATGTTCTGATTTCCAAGCTGCCATTGTCTCCTGCTTGTATTCATGGCAAGCATTTTTGAGGGGAAAGCTGCTTGGAGGTTTAGGACAGCTGGTTTAGGACAGCTCTGGTTTCGTGGATGTTAAGGCCAAAGTTTGAAGTTTTTGTAAGGATGCTGGTCCTGCGATGTTTGTTACAAGTGGCAATGCCTTACCAGCTACAAAAAAACTGTCCAAGAGGTTTTTGGAGTTGCCAGGTGAATGTGCATGGAGGAGGTGCAGCCCATGATGGAGAATTCAGTTGGTGTGCCATGGAAGAGGAAAGTAGTTCATTCTGTTTCCCTCTTCATGTAGCCTTTGTTTGCACTTTCTTCCATGTGGTTGATTCCCCCTCTCTCATTGTTGGTGTGTTCACACTCCTCTGCTCAGCAATGTTTGTCCAGTTTTGGGCAGACCCATGAGCTTCATCCAGCTGTGCTGGAGCTTACGGAATGGATGAGATGTCAACCTAAAATGGACCAATTCTGTGAAGCTGCACTTTCAATTGTTTGTTGGAAAACAAGGTGAAACTTAGGTGGGTCAATTCTACTTTGACATTTTGCTGCTGCTCCACCCAGACCACTGCATGAAGCCAGTTAACACAACAGAAATAACAAAATGAACCTGGCAGGAGAGAAATGAAAGCTTGTAGGGAGTGTAGTGCCTTATATGTGATATTCCTGCTTTAGGGAAAAGGCCTGGCAGCTTGACTAATTCCATTGTTTATTCACTGGAGAAGTAACTTCTGACTCTGCAATCTGGTTCATGTGCTCAATTTAGGACTGTATGCAAGTACTTGTAAATGAAATGTTGATTTCAGGTTTTTAAAGCCATGAACAGTTGCTCTTTTTGTATGCCACAGACAGATGCCGAATCTTTTTTTGTTTTAATGTAGTTGTTTCTGTGATTAATATTTATGTTAGCTGTTTACTAGCTGTATGTCTTATTTTGGCCTCTGCCCACCTGAATGCTGGGAAGTGACTTTTGTACTCAAGCACTGAGTGGAAATGCTGAAATCTGTCAGGAGTTGGTACCAGAGCACTGGATATTGATTTCTCCACTGCTGAATAATTTAACACTGTATTTACTGGGAAAAAAATTATGGTACTCAGAAACTTGTTCAGCTTCACTGTCTTGATGGTAGAGTCCATTTTCAGACTGATAAACTGAAATAAAATGTGATCTTTATATTTTGCACAGAGACAGCAGGTTAGAATTTAACTTTCCATCTAAGCTGCATGAAATAGTATTGTGCAGTTGTATGAAATTGTAAAGAAAGTTTCTACCTTTCAAATCTAACTTATCTCATTAATTGTGGAGATTTTTACTCCTAAGTCACTGAATTTGTTCTGGAAATCCCACGAACCTCTGTTTGAAGAATTAATAGTTTCATGAAACTGCCTTCAAGTTGTTCCTTGTATTTTGGAGTAACTTCCTTGAGTCAGTTCTTCATCTTTGAAAGTACAGGAATTGGAATTAAGGGTAAAATGATAGAACCAAGTTGTGTTGTCATCTGGTTAGGGATTGGCCAAACCTTAGAATAGTTATGCAATATTTTTTATTTAGATGATTCCCTATGAATCATACAGTTCATATTTACTGTAATATTGAAGCATATTTTTAAAGGCTATGAATAAAATAAAAACTGAAACTCAGTTATATAGTATGTACACCAGATAATATATAACCCATTAATCCTATAAAGAATAAATGGCTTTTCTGAGTTTGATGTTTTTATAAAGCTAAATAATTCCATTAATTTTTTATAATTAAATTTTCATCTGGATTGCCTAGCATTTTTATGCCAAGTGTTATCCAAGCCAAAGGTAATCATTGCTGTAAGTATGGATTGTGTATTTTATGGATGCTGGATTCCAAACTGCTGAAGATGTTCCTTTGTCTCTGTTTTTCATTCTTATTCAAGAATGATTTAAAAATTAATGACTTTGCTTTTGCTTTTTGATCATTATTATTTTAAAAGTTGATTAAGTATTATTTACATTGTAATTTTTAAAGTATCTGTGATCATCAAAATAATGTAATTTTTCTAACTCTTTGGGAATGTTCAATTTTTTCCAGTCTAGTGATTGGAGGGAAGTATTGAATTGCTTTTAATACTTCGTGAATGTAAGCATTTTATATGAAACTTTGTTATGCTGAAGGCTCTGTGTTTGCATTTTTTAATATTTGATTTTATCTTGAGAAATGTGGACAGCAGCTTCTTCATTGGATTTGTGAAATCAGAAGTTTCGTAGTCAGCCACTACATCTGATTTTACTGCCAGATGCAGATCTGGAATATTGACACACATATTCCTGATTAGTAATATTTTCTGAAAAACAGTTATGTGGAAGTATTTTAAAAGATGTCACTAAAAGAGTATTATTCCAGCTTTTTTTTTTTTTTTTACAGAAAGTTAAAAATAGGAATCCTAATAAAATGATTTAGGTTTTGTCATAATAATTATCTATATGTCTTATGCTTGAAATCTGTTCATATCTTATGTTCCTTGGTTGACTATTTTCAGTATTTCCCATTTCCTTCTCACCTGAATATATTTATCAGCAACTAATAAGGCTACTATCAATGGGTATAGCTGGCATCACACATACATGTCAGGAACTGTGGTGACAGGACAAGGGGAAATGGCTTCAAACTCAAAGAAATGGGTTTAGATGAGATATTAGGAAGAAATTCTTCCCTGTGAGGGTGTGCAGGCCCTGGCACAGGCTGCTCAGAGGAGCTGTGGCTGCCCCTGGATCCCTGGAAGTGTCCAAGGCCAGGTTGGATGGGGCTTGGAACAACCTGGGATGGTGGAAGGTGTCCCTTTTCCATTTTTCCATTTTTCCATTTTTCCATTTTTCCATTTTTCCATTTTTCCATTTTTCCATTTTTCCATTTTTCCATTTTTCCATTTTTCCATTTTTCCATTTTTCCATTTTTCCTTTTCCTTTTCCTTTTCCTTTTCCTGCAAGCTAAGGAAACTCACCAGGGTTTTCCAGGTACCAGTCATGGCTCAGTACCCCACATCATTATGCAAATTCAGGGCTTAGAGCAACCTCAATAAATGGTGTGTTAGGTACAAATAAATAGCTAACTGTTCTACTTCCTCCTTCTGTTTTTATAGAAGTCCCTTGAGAGCATCCCAGAAATGGCATCGAGACGTTCAAGCAACACTTTCTCTCCGGTTATTTATATCCTTAATTTAATGGCTTCTGACAATGAAATATTTTGGACCCCTTTTCCCAATGGGTAAAAATTGCTGCTGGTTTTTAAAGTGTTAGGTTATGGGCTGTGCCAAGAAATTCCCTGGCAAACAACTAATTATGTCCACAGACAAAAGTCCGACAAAGAAATCGCTTCAAGCCACAAGTCAGAGGCTTAACCATTGTTAGCATGAAGTTCCTTTCCAGCTGGGGATCGGGGTGTGTTGGGAGGGAATGCGGCTGGGAATCAGAGCCCTTTGTTGGGAACACAGGCCCCAGCTTACGGAGCCATCCGTAAAATGCCCTCTCTGCTTTCCCTTAACAGAACAGCGCTCACCTTTCTGCTCTGCTGAGCACCATTTCATGACTCCACAGGCCGGGGATTAAACCCGGCCGCACAAAAGCGGCTTTGGCAGCGATTGTCCGCCGGGCGCTGAGCGCCCGTTCCCGCACAGCGTATCCCAACTGAATCGGGCGCGCTCCTCGCTTCGCACACGTGTTCCTGCCAGGAGGAGGCTGCTGGAAAATGCTGCAGTCCTTGGAAGCCTGTCCCCCAGCGACTGGATGGAAGTGCTGGGGATTTTGTGTGTTCAACATGGTGTCAATCCCGTCGTGGTTCATAGGGAAGAAAATGGCTTCATCTGCTAGTAAAGCACCAAAGTGTCTCAGCTGCTGCCAGGAGCTCAGTTTTGTGCCATGACCTCCAAATTCTACACTTTGTTGTAGTGTTTGGCAGGTTGAAATTTTGATTTTATTTTTGTTCAAAATTTTTAGCAATCAACAAAACTCAGATTTCCTCTTTTTTTTTTTTTTTTTTTTTTTAAGTTAGATACATTTGTGTAAAATAATCCTGGCTAGTTTAAGTTATGCCTTTTTCCTTTCACTTTTGTGCATTGTATTTTTACAAGTGGGGAGTATAAAATTGTTAATTTCAGGAGGAAAACATTTTAACATAACAAAATCAAAGAGCCAGTCAGTTTCTGCTGGAGTGGATTTATGTATTTCTTTCTTCTATTTTTATTTTCTCTTGACTGTTGACTGTATAACCAAATTGTGCAACTGCTCCCTAAATTCTTGACTCAGAATGTGCTGCAGCCTGCTTTTTGCTTAAAAGATTCATCTCACCACTGCCTGTCCACCTGGTGTGGCTGATGAATAACCGTTTGGGGCTCACCATCCCTTTTAAAATTTCACAACCTCTGATTTCTCATTAATAACAAGCCTCATGGTTGCCCAACTTACCCCACCAATCTTTCAAAGACCAGGACACTGTCACATAAGTCAATGTAATCCTTGCACAGTTTCTGTAGGGATGTTATATCTGAAAGTCATCACAAAATGTGAGTTTAGGGTCACCAGCAGTAAAGATGCAAAGAGAACAGGGATGTACCTTCACATTTCTTAATGCAGGAGAATCTGGGGAAAAGTTGATCCTAATGCATTCAGTCAGATTTTACAGATTTTATGTTTGGGGTTTTTTTTAATGAAAAATGCCAAAGGTTTCTCTTTTTAGAAGAATGGTGGCATCTTTAATGACATACAGCCTTTGGAAAGACTGTTTTTTTAACATTAAGGTTTTCATTCTTCCAAGTTTTAACATATTCTTATGAATCGATGGGACAACACTGAGTCATTTTAGAGTGGGTCAAGAATTAAAGTACTTTTTTGAACTGCACACAGTTTCCCAGTCAGAAAGGAAAACTGAAAAACTATCTTCTAAAAACTATCTTCTATTAATAGTTTATTTTTTAAAAAATAGAAGTATTAAGCTTTGTTTAGTTGTATGAACTATGAAATTATTTGCTGAAGGGAAAAAAAGGAACCACCTCAATTTTTTTTTTTTTTTTTGTTTTGGTTTTTTTTTTTTTGGGTTTTTTTTGGTTTGTTTGTTTTTTGTTTTTTGTTTTTTGTGGGGTTTTTTTTTTTTTTGTTTTTTTTGTTTTTTTGTTAACAGATTGAAAAGATTTAATGCACATCACACCAGGAATGGTCTAGAGGAAGATTGCAATAAAACTGGAAGTCTCCATCAGCACAGTGGTGGATGTACTTTAGTCAACCACACAGGAAGGACTTAGAGAAAGAAAAGGGGAATAAGAAGAATATATTTCTAGCAGGACTGTAATATCAAAAATTTTCTTAGGAAACCATTCAGGAGGTATCTTGTGCCTGCAGCACCAGCTGCACAGCCTCCTTCCAGCACCTCATTTTTATTCTCAGCCTGGCTTTGCCAAAGGTATCTGGTTAGGAAGCTCAAGCTACCAGGCCAATGAGAACTGGATCTAAAATGTTGTTACCTTAAATGCCACGGTATCAGGGCAGCCTATACATGATCATACACGTTATTCCACACCAGGCTTCATTGCCTGTTAATTCTTCTTTCTTTTTCTGCCCTTGCTAGCATGGCACATTTACTCTTTCCTGCTCAGTCTCAGTCTGATTCAGCCTTTGTTTTCCATTCACATGACCAGAACTCTCACTCAGGCCCTTATCATGTCATGTCTTGACAGCTCCAGTCATCTTCCTTCTAGTCTCAACAAATACTGCCTTGCAACATGTGTATCTTTGAAAATATTTTTCATCTTGTTATGCTGATGTTCCATTGTTCCCTCTCTTTTGCTGTGGGATTATTTTCTTTAACTTTCTAGGCCACACCTTATTTGCTTATTTGCTTGCACTGCTGACTGTATTGCATCTGCGGTGCCAATCTTTATTGCCCTTTTAAGTGTCTCCAGCATGCAGCTCTGCATTTCCCCCTGTGGTATTTAATGTGTGGCATTAACTGAAAATCCCCAGTGCTGTTTCATTGTCCTCTCATTCATTCCTCCCTAATTGGGACCTCTGAATTCTGCTGCAGTTTGACTGTGTAACAACAGTGCTAACCTGGCATAATTCTTTATAAAGCATGGGAGAATTCCTGGCTGCTGCCAAACAGCACTGAATTCAACCAGCACTAAACTCAACGTGGCTTTTATTAAATACCCTGCAGTTGTATGCCCTAAGTAAAACTTATCCATGACAGTATTGTGTAATAAAACTCACCAGGAGGGTGCTGCATCTGAGTGTCTCATCCATTTCAGTCCATCTAATCCATAAAATCAGGCATTGCAGCGATGAGTGGAACAATCTTGCTGCCCTGTTGAGGATTCTGGCAGAAATCTCACCTGAGAAAGAGAATCAGGGTTGTATTTTCAAGGATCTAGAAGTGTCCAATGATTAAGATAGGCAACTAAGTATTTCCAAAGAAGTATAGGCACCCTATATAGTTTTTATATATAGTTTATATGTAATTTATATATATAGTTTATATATAACCTATATAGATTTTATATAATATGCAGATTTCACTTATTTCTATGTCCGTCTCCTCAGTTCCTGCTTGCCTGTGAAATCCCAAAATTTTGAAAGAGGAAGAATATTTGGGTGATGAGCAAGTGGAAGGGAATCTTATCTAATTATCTACTTATGTATCACAGGGGCTTTGGGCTACTTCATTAGATGTTCATTAGTTCATGTTACAGTTGATACCCAGTTAATCCTATTAGAATTTAGTATGTTACACAGCTTTGGAAGTGATAATGGGGGAGGCTTCTGGAAGGAATAGTTTGCAGCCCTAGATTGCTGTGGAAGATTTCTTATTATCTTCATTGCAAGCAGGGAAAAGGAAACCATGTTGTCCTGGGGAGCAGAAGGAGATCACATTATTACAGAAAATAGCAGTATTTTTGTTTGAAGCACACATACTACCACAAAATAGCAATGTATTGAAGTAAGTTTCCCAAATAGGGTGAAGGCAACTTCCTAGATTATGTCTGGTTTAGTTTTTACCCTGCCTGAGCGGGAGATTGAACCAGATGCCCCACAGTGGTTCCTTCCAACCTTACCCAGCCTGTGATTCCTAAGTACATATTTATATTTCCAACCAATGACAGCATAATCCAAGAAATTAATTCCCTGATGCAGAAAACCTAACCTTTCCCTCCTGATTTAATTTTGAAGAGAGAATTGCATTGAACTTCTCTTCAGCAGTTTCGCTGAGATTTCTGTTTAATCTGGACAAAATAATCATAGAAACGGATTTTGGTTAATCACTAATATGGCAAAACAAATTTTGATGCATTTAATTTGCAAGTGTAAAACTACTATGTGTCAGTGATTTCTGATAACTTGTAATTGTGAAAAAGCCAAGAGAAAATTTAATTTTAAATTTAAATGTGCAGGTAAGTGCTGGATGAAGAGTTAGTATGAAAAGTAGAACTTAAGGAAACCATGGCAATAAAAATGGTGGGATAAAGGCTGTCTATAAACTTTCCCAGGTGTTTAATCACTAACAAATGCAGTCTGTTAATAGTCTGCAAAGATTTAATTATATTCTGAGAGTATGCAAAACTGCATTAAAAAGCGTTTGGATATAAATCTAGCATATTTAAAGAAACATTCTTGAAAGAATATTTGGGATTGGAAACAAAATTTGTAGACAATGTGATAAGACTAAGAAGGATGTCTTGTGAAATGGACCTTTATTAGGCTTGATCACCACAAAATAAAGATCCAATTAAGGCATTGAAAAGATAAAGAAAGACCATCTGTGAGGGAATTTGCCACAGATCTAATGATAAGCTAATTTTTCAGATAAAGTGACTTTGCAGGGGGTGGAGTAGAGAAGTTAGAAAACATTTTAGATTGCATTTTTGCCAGGAACATGAGCAAACTGGATAAAAGCAGCAGAAACAATGATTGTGGATGAGTTAAACACAAGGTTATAAACACATTCTTTCTGGATAGTGACATTGCATTGCTCCTTGTTTCTGACAGTGCCTCAAGGGATGTTGTGGGAAATGTATTTGTTACCCTGAGGCATTTTACCTGATTTCTAACAGCCAGAAGTGAGCATATGCACTAAACCATTTTTAATGGTTTATATTAGTGTATGCCATAAAGTTTTGTGTGGTGGAGCACAGGTACCTCTTGCATTGCTTAACTGGAGACTGCTTTCCACTGAAAACCCTCTGGGTTAATTTTACACTTAGCAGAGGAAGATACAAGTTATCTCATTGATTTTTTTTTCAGGGAGGTTTTCAGATTCTTGTAAAAAAATCCCCTAACCATGAAAAGCAGGTTGTGTGTGTATAACTTAAGAGAAAACTAATTATGACCAAGGTTGAGTGGTGATTAGGGTGCTTCAGATTGGCCTGGTCAAGGTCAGTATCACAGAGATATCCTCATGGCCCGCTCTGTTGCTGTGGCTGCTGACAAATCCAAAGACATTTGTTTAGAATTCAGTCTAGGTTAGGTGAAGATAACAATGTGGTATTTGTGGAGCTTTCTTAACTGCTGAGCTTTGCCCGTGCAGATTGGTAAGTCATGTAAGTAACTCTTAGATTTTTGGATGAAAAGGTTCCAAAATTGCTCCATGTTCTGGTTTGATTCAGAACCGGGCAGAAACACCAAATTTTGTGATGGTTTTTTGTGTTTACTCTCTTTTCTTTCTGTAAGATAGACTTTGGGAGGAAAAAGGCAAAACGGGCCTAACTTAAAGGTTATAAAGATACACACTAAAAGAAGAAACAAAGAAAAAAAGAAAATTTGAACCCTTCGAAACTCTTCTCCCTTCCTCACAAACTGTTCACTTTCCCACAACCAACACAGAGAGACAAAACTCTGATTTTCAATCAGTTTCAGCATTTAAATATAAACTTCCATCACTTTGGGAGAGGAGTCTCTCTTGATATCTCATGAATTTTCCCCAGTGTTTTTTTGTGGGTCTCAGCTCTCACAAACACAACCACCCAGGAATCTGCCTTTGTGAAATCCCTCCCACTAGGAGCTTTCCCAATACTGCATATGGGCTATGCCTGCTTATTTAGGGTACCATTTAAGGGTGCCTCTTCTAGTATAAAGCAAAGACTCTCTTCTTCTGTCTCCAAAATCATCTTCATCTCAAAAAACTAGGGATCACCTTTTTCCCTAGGAGCAAAGGACTTCATATCACTTCCTCTTCCTCTATTCAAAATTCTCCATTAAATCTCAATTGTATCAATCCACAGCTCTCAACTAGAGCCACGCATTCATATGCTACAGGGAGTAGTCCATTCTCCATGGTTTTCACAAGAAAAAAAAGGCAAACTGCTCAATCCCTCCTTCTAATAATCTTTATCAGTCCCTTTGCTGACTTTACCGTGCAGTCTCTCCCTGTCTGTGCTCTTTCTTCTCTCTCTCAGGGAAAGGGCTGGAATTTTGGAGGCTTCAGGTTGCCCGAGCCCTCTGTCCCTCGGCTGTGGCTCATGCTGTGAGATTTCCCGGCCGAGCAGAGCTCGGGGCAGCCGGGCACTCAGGATTCAGAAATGTTTATCAATGTCCCTTGCCCACCCCTCAGGTTTCATGAGGGGCAGGGGGGGCGCTCAGCCCGGAGCTGCCATCGGAAGACACAGACTCCCCTCACGCTGCCGGGGAAGGGCTCAGGGCCACGGCTCGCCCCCAGCAGAGGGAAGCAGCAGGGTGTTGGGTTTTTACATCTGCTAAAAACCCCATCTGGCCGGGATGGGGACATATTCCCATCCCCACCCCGGTCCGGGGGTCGCCGGGCCGAGGGAGCCTCCCGTGAGGGGCCCGGGCGGGCCTCGGGCTGTCCCAGACCCCTCAGGGAGAGAGCCGGGACTGCCTCAGCTCCTTCGAGGCCAGAAGGAAAAAGAGTGACTTGGACTCACCTAGAATTTTATATGGGTATTTCCCAAAGATCCATCTAGCTTCCTCAGTGGTCCAACAATATGTCAATATTCAAAAATGGACTCTGATAGGTGCTTGTCTCAAAAACAACCCCCAGGTCCTGCCAGAAAACTTATTTCCACTTGAACTAAAAACCAAACTGTGTCAGCCTGTAACGCCCCATTACTAAAGGTGTGAGATTTTCTCATTGCAGAAATCTCTGATCCTGTGCCTTTTGCATGAGAAGCTGTGCTCAGCACGATCAGGACCAGTAACTCTCCTCAAGGTTATTCAGATCTGCTCTGTGTGAAGCTGGTCAGCTGAAAATTAAAGGTATTAGGACTATGTGTGTCATTGAAGAATTTAAAATCCCACCTCTTGCCTTATAGCTCCTTCTCTTCAGTGAGCTTTGCTTTACTTTACTGCTTTAGCTTACATAAAAATTCTGTATTTCTGGAGCAAAGAGCTTGCTGTGTGGTTCTGTATTCTGTGACCAAGATAAAAGGACTTCAAAGGCACAAGTAGAAGAACCCTGCTGTGGGATAAAGGATGATAAAATATATTCTACAAAGAACTTACGTGTAATAATAAACATTGAGATATTTCATCTCTGTATATAAAATCAATACCTTTCTGATCAAATCATTCTAATTTTTAATAATGTTAAGCCTACACGCATCCCATTTGTTTTAACTTCTGTAGTTATATTATCACAAAGGTGGCTCAAAATATGTTCCAGCCTTTGTAATTTACTTTTTTTTTGGTTTGTTTTATCTAAGCTTTTCAGGTATAGTTAAATATGTTTCCTATGCTAGTCAAAACTATGGGTGCCACCTGCCATGGCAGCACTCATAACTAATCCAGTATTTGCTCATCAAGTGAAAAAATTTAGTATTACTGTAAAGTAAGCTGCTTAAATACTTTGTTTCATCCATCTGCTCTTTTTTTTTTCTTTTCTTTTCAAAATGCAGGCACATCCAGATCACAGCTACTTTTGATCCTGTCAGCTACTGAACCACATTTAACAGAGAGAGAGGTATGTTCATGAATAATTCTTGACCCTTGATTTCTTTGCTCAAAATGTATCTCTGTTTTGGTATGTTTTGTTTTACTTTCCTGTTACCTTCTTGATACCGTGGGAGTATCTTTAGGACAACCTATTGCTGAATCTCTCTGCTCAGGTTGGTGAAATCAAGAGGCAGTGCAGGACCCATTCATTCATGTAAAGCTTGTAAAACCTGTCTCTGAAACTTCGCCCCCCCTCCAAAAAATGTTTTGCTTGCAGCTGTTTTTAGGTATAGAGCCTCACTTCTGACCTTTGTGAGGAAATAATGAATGGCAGACAGAGGCCAAATGCCAACCATGTTTGTTACCTTTTGCAACAGTGCTTAAGTAAATTAAGGCTGTGAGAGCCCTAAAACAATACTTTATCCAAAGGTGGCTGTAGACAGAAATTGCACCATCTTCCATAGCAATTTGGGTTTGTGGCTGGCCAATCTGTGAGCCACAGCAGTCAAACTGAGTCCAAAAGTGTTGTTGTGGATTGGGTTAATGTCCCTAAGGGCAGAGCCTGGGCCTGAAGTGTGCATGTATCTCTGTTATTTATCTTTTGCATGTTTTCTATGTAAAAATCTGTCCTTTTTCTGCCTTTCCCAGTCCTCAGTGATGGTGACAGCCATGCAGCCCTTAAATCACACAGTGCAAAACACACATTATTTGTTCTGTCCTCAACATGCCTGGTTGATTTTCACCAACCTATTGACCTCTAGCTACCAGAGCACTTACACGACTCAGTAATATAAAATACAGTGGACATCTTGCTGGTTTTTACTTATTGTCAGTATTGGACCTATGTAAATCAAAACTGCAAAAAAACCCCCTTATTTTGTGCTATGCCCACACAGTTTTGAGAGTCAAATAAATGCTTCTTTTTCAAGGAAGGATTGCTTAGACACAACAGATGAGATCTATTTTCCAGTTTGGGCACAAGTCCTTAGTTATTGAAGAGAAAATGGAAGTGGTTTGTTTGCTGATAAATGGTCCTATCAAAAGACAAATCAAAATACAGTAATTACATTTCTGCTCTAGTGGAAGCTGGTACGAGGTCTGGTTTGTTTTATAATAGAAACCACTCAGGTTTTTTGTGCTGGTCTCCAAGATGCCTCAGAATCTGCTGTCAGTAAGCCTACTGGCATTTTACAAGCAAAGATGATCCCTACCAATTTCAGATAATGTGCTTAAATCTATAGTCCCAAAGAAAGGCTTGTTTCTTTAATAGTAATAATCCTTTAATTGACTGGGTGTGGAAACACCACAGGGCCTCTTCTGGGTTCCCTGGTGAGAGGCTTTCTGTATAATCTGCTTTTTTTTAAAAAAAAACAACCCACAAGCCCTGTTATAAAGCTCAGTAAGTTTTTAATCTATTCTTTGGATATTTGTAAAGCTACTGTGCTCAACACATGTAATGATACAAATGCACTTTATGCAGTGGATATAAGAGTAAGTATTGGACAAAATAAAAGTTTAACAGAAGCCAGCAGAAAATTTGGTTCATTGGGAGAAAAAATGTTTTAGAAGTGTATATAAATAAAATATAATTATTTTGCAAAAGGGGAATAGAAGATAAGGGTATAGATGTCATCATTTTTGTCAACATTTGTCAGCTAAGAAGAAGTCTAAGAAAGTGTAAAGCTCCAAAATTTTTATGTCTTTTGGCCCCAGTAGCTTGTCCCTTTATTGGGCTCCAAGGTAATTCCAAGGGTCCTGCAAACAAGTGTGACATATTTGTAATATTAAAACATTTGCTAATGATACTGTTTGCTATTCTCAGCACCTGAGAGCTGCATTAGACTAGGAATAATAACCAGCAGCATTTTTTGTCACACGACAGGTTGAACCGACAGAATAATAAAATTATCCTGTCTATCAGAAGCTGAAAACATTACATTCATTTAGGAAACCTTATGCCATATCTGCCAAATGTATGATCATATTACAGCACATAAAAGGGCATTGAATTGTAGCTTGTTTCAAATAAAATACATTAATACCTTCCTTGAAACTTTTTTTTTGCAATGTAAAGTATTTACATGGAAGGCAGTTCTTTCTTCATACCCCTGAAGTTTGTTTATTTCCACTGGAGCTTCTATAGCAAGTTTGTTTTAGGAGGGGCTAGATCTAATTTTCAAACTGAAAGGAAGTACTTTAAACACAGAAATGATTCTTGGTAAAATAGGGCAAATGTTTGGGAAAAGATATCACCAAAATTTTAATTTTGGTTACTTTTTCTAACTAAATTTCTGCATATGTAACTAATTGTACTGCATTGTAGAGAACTTAAAGAAAAAATGTTGATATCTCTTTCTTTCTGTTGATCCTTTGAAATATATTTTAAATAAATAAGATATGGTAATTTCTCACAATGTAAATCAAGAGAGAGTACATATATTCAAAAGCATCAAAATATTGATGAATTTTACCTCTTCTCTCTTTATTTGTATTCACCCAGGCATGGTTTTTTCTTGGCCTCATAATTCTGCTTATAAATTTATTTTTTATTATTAGTTTTTTCATTTGTTCCATTATGAAGATTTTTCATTAAATCCCTAAAATATCTTTTAACAACTGTAATCTTTAACAGAAAGAAAAATTTTAAACCCGTTTTCCTCTTCTAGTGTTATTTAATGTTCTTTTTGTCAAATGCATATGTAATTTTGCTCTAGCACTTTTTCTGGAATTAGAGATGGATTCACTGTTTAACATTCCTTATCTGTTCAAGTCACTTCTGCCAAGGTAAGGTCTTTGAAGAGAAATGAGAATAAAATTTGATCCTCTTCAAATCATGCAGGAAGAGACATCCTGGTCTTCTGTGTCTTTGTAAACAAAATGACAAATATACAAATTGTAAATGAGCCTGGATCATTTGGTAATTTAGGTAAAAAAACCCATGTGAAATACACAGACATAGAAAAGAAGAGCATGAAATCCAAGGTATGTTCTACCATAAGTTATGAGGAAAAAATTAAGTGTGGTGTAGTCAGTAGCCATTCCCCTTCTGTGTAATGATATCAGAAGTTTAAGTGAATGGAACTTCTAAAGGAAATGCTACTTTTGATGTTTTTCATTCCTATTGACTAACTGGGGGGAAATCCCTTACAAATCAGCATTTCAATTAAATTTTTAAGGGAAGTCTCTCTAATATAAGCATGGTTGATTTAATATAGACATATATCTTGTGCATGTGTTCTCAGATTAATCATAAATTTGTTTTCTGAAAGTTGGAATTCTACATGTTGAAACACAAACTTTTTGCATGCCAGAAAGGCAGGTTTTTGAGCTGTGCTGCTGTTTGTAAGAGGCACAGAAACTATGTAGACACATGCCTGTTTATGAATGTACACATTGCTTGGAGGAAATGCCTCAATTTGTATTAATTTGAGATTGTTTGTGAAACATGCCTGCAATTGGTACTGTTGTCCTACCCTTAAGTACTGAATTGTGGTCATCTTTTATGATTCAATACTGGAACCTGCAATAACTAGCAATGTTTCATCTGTCTCTGTGTCCATCTGTCTCTCCATCATCAGGAACATATCCTTGCTGCTGGCTCCTCATCCATTCCCAGCCAATCTCCCTTTTTTCTCCCCCTAAAACGAAATAATTTCTGGTCAATATGCCATACCTAATTTTTTTCCTTATTTCATTGACCACATTGACTTATGCTGCATCTTAAATTATTGAGTTGAGTTGAAAGTGGAGAAATTTGAAGCCAATATGAAACATTGTATTTGATGACAATAAATCATCTGCTGTTGTTCATAGGGGCAGCTGTATGTTGTGTTTTACTGCAAAAGCACTTTTTAGCTCGGTGTAAGACACAGGAAAGCAAGAGAGATCTCATTTGCAGTCACACATCTTTGAGAAGGACGTATCTGCTCTAGTGTTTAATAATAACTTCCAACTGTCATATAGTTACAGTCTGTAAATGTTTTCCAAGACATGAATCAATTATCATTTCAAGGAGATATGAATGGATTACAGGATAAGGCAAACTTTGTAATTCTGGTCATAAGTTTACATTCAGTTTGAAATACTCCAGAAGAGATAGCAAATAAAGTAGTTCTATGAACCCCTACAAACAATCCCCTCAATTTGTGCCCTTGGGTGTAATTATTTTTATGTTGCCCATGCAGTAGAAACAGCAGACAGCTGATATGCTTGTTGTGCATAAACTTTTTTCAGTACTTCTGTGATCCATGGTCTCATTCTTGGAGAAGTTCCCACTGAACCATTCCTTTTCACTTTGAATCCGTGTGGTAGGCCAGATTCCATTTTAGAAAAGTGACTTTTTGAAAGGCTCTCTGTCAATGGAGGGTGTTGCTTTCAGATTATAATTTTCACATAAAAGTTCATTATCTACCAGCTCTGTAAACTTGTTCTGGTTAGTTGGAGTCAAGGTTGGGCGACCTTCAGTAGTAAAGACACAGCAGACAGGATGTAGGTACCAGTCACAAAAATTGCTTCACACTGCTTGCAGACCTGGGACACTAATTAACAGCTCTGTTAATGATACATGAGACCAAGCAGCCAGGTAAATAGATGAGACATGAGAAATGCACAGACACCAGAAGTTTATGGTAGGAATAAACTCAGCTTCCACAGAGATGCTTCTCCCACTGACTTTCCATTTTAGTCTTATTAGTTTAATTAGGAATGGCAATTTTTCCATTTGACAATCTGCCTGACAGAAAACGAGTAGGGGTGGGAAGAAGCTCACAGGAAAGTGCAGAATAAAGGCACAGCAAGGAAGTGGATGCATTTTTGTGCACACAGCATGAGTCAAAGCCATTGGGGGCCTTAAGTCTCCTGAATCCCTTCATTCCTGTGAATTCCACTCCTTAAGTGTGTGGGCAGCAGCAAGTAAGGAGACATTTGCTATTGAAGAAGAGGGAAAATCTGCTGGGCTTTACTCAGAGCCACATGAAAAGGAGGAGAGCCTGCTCCTTTGTGATGTTACTTGTCACTGTCTAAGCACAGTGTTATCCTCTGTGTGTGCTAGAACAATTGTTTTCCATGCGTCATGGCTCTGCAGCATGGGAAACAACATAAAAACTGGCACTGCAGTCTTAATGTGTGAGGGGAGTTTCTGATGGGAAATAACATAAAAACTGGCACTGCAGTCTTAATGTGTGAGGGGAGTTTCTGATGGGAAATAACATAAAAACTGGCACTGCAGTCTTAATGTGTGAGGGGAGTTTCTACCATGAGCTGAACTGGCATGGATTTCTTTTTCTTGCAGAGGGCATCATTCCATGGGCTAAAAGCAATTAGGGAACAACAGGATCACTGTTCATTTTTCTCACAGGTTTGTAATAGGTGCTGGAGCCTCTCTGCTGGCGGTTCTTTAGATCAGGTTGTTTTGGCAGAAGTTTTGCCTTACAAAGGCTGTGCCATATGGGATCCCAGCTACCCTGATGTCGTGGTTAGGGGAGGAGGTGAATTTTTCCAGGGGGATGTGGGCAGTCCAATTAGTAATCAGCTTTTCTGCTGGCACCTGGATTAGTCACTCAGAGGTTTGGACACGCCTCTGAGGACACAAAGAGTTAAAAGCAGGAGTCTGGGGGGTTTGGTCTCTTTTCAGATCCTGGTTTTAGCAGAGAGATGTGTCAGGCTTCCTTCCCCTGCCCGGCCACGAGGCTGGGTGGAGGAGGGGAAACACGTGGTCGGCTCAGGTAAGCCGGAGCCCCCCCGGGGGGGGGGAGAAGAGAAGGGACAGGACTAGAACTGAGCTGCCCCGTCCAGGATGGAGGGGTAGAAAACTGTAGAAGTGCCTTCTGTGTGTGCTCACCCCCCCTCCTCCCCCCAAACTCCGGGAGAAGGTGCTCAGCCACGTGGGGGGTTGCCGAGCCTGGGAATGCCTCCGCCTGCACCCTGCTGAGAAGAAACTGTTAACCCTTGCTTGGCAGAAAGAAACTTTTCTTAGACATTGATTCTCATGACTGGTGGTTTTTCGGAGAGAGGGAAGCGGCCTGGGACCGAGATGATAAAGCATGATTGGAAAGAACTCGATGGAAGAATGAGAGGAGTAGCCTTGGAGCTGGACTTTTCTTGCATAATGTCAGCCATAGACTGAACTTGAGTCTCTTTTGAACATAAACTGCATTTTTGGGTGGATGCAGCTGCCCCTTGCTTTTGCTACAGTGACTGGCACTTGAAGTGAGTAGCGAGCAGAGAAGAGAGGGGGAGGGTGAGGTGGCACCCTCTGCCCTCAGGGCAGACCTGCTCCTGGAACCCCGGCCCCTGGGTGAAAAGGAAGAGAGCTTGGCATGCAGCATCCTTAAAAAGCCCTGTATGCAGTTTTGGCCTATGAGACAGCGGTGAGAGCGCTAGACATAGGAAAAAGAGAGTGTCACCTTAGCAGACTTCTCCGGGCGGTGCTATGGGTGACATAGAAACACATAAGGAGTAGACCCGTGTTTTCTGAAGAACAGTCTGTAGTGCGAGAGAGACTCCTCTCTCCCTTGCTGAATTGAAGATTAGTTTGTTTTTGAGTAGTAATAGTTTGATCTAAAACCCAAGGGTTGGTCTGTGAAGAGTGATGAGTGGGGAGGTAGAAACTAGGAGAAGAAAATGTTCTAAGAAGTTTTTATTTCTGTCTCTGTATGTGTTTAAGAGTATTTCTGTCCCTGTTCTTATGTAATTAATAAAGTTTTAGTAGGTTTTTTTTTGTTTTCAAAGTTTAAGCCTGCTCTACTCTGTTCCTGATCACATCCCACAAGAGTTGTTAGAGAAAAAACATATATTCATGAGTGCACTAACATCTAGCCAGTGTTAACCCATGACACCTGACTTTGGAAAATGCCCCCAAGTCCTACACAGCAACACACTATTGACACATTGCATTTTATACCTGCCAGTGTGCTCACAAATCAAGTCTGTTTTCCCAAACATTTATGGACTGTTGAAGAAGTATAATGCCTGTTTGAAGCAACATTGAAGGTGTTTCCAATAGACCTACTGTTTGCATCACAGCTGGTAAGGATCCCTCTACATCTGCCATCTGCCAAAGAGGATAATGTGTTTTGTACCTGGCATTTCTTATTAATATTGTAGGCAGCAAAGCTTGCAGATAGGGCAGGAAACAGAAATAGGACTCGTGGTCTGATCCTGGCTGCTGGTGTTTTGTGCAGCCCTGGGAAATTGGCTTAAGCTGTCTGGCCTACTGACTTTTTACATCGTGTAATCAGAATAATTTTGTACTGTCTTGTCATCTTCTGGTGGGGAAAAAAAACCCCCTGTATGTCTGTGTAGAACATGCTGAGACGAAAAGCTGCCCATGAACTTATTAATATAAATAATTAATGTTCTTGTAGAAAAATTCAATTGCATCTCTGAAACTTGAATCTAAAACGAGCCTCACTTATAAGGGAAAGGGAGCCTTGACAATATTTCTGCTTCTCCTTTAGCTCCTGTCATCACTACCAGCAAAGCTGATTGTGATCCTCTGCCTGCTTTTGTGGTCAGTCAGTATTGCTGAGCTCTGTGCTGGAAGAGAGTGAAATAAAGGTCACTGCCTTCCATGTGGGCTTTCCAAAACCCATTTTTAACAGTCCCTTCTCTTGAACAACACTGCTTTCCCACAGAAACCTGCCGAGAGCAGAGAACTGCTTCATAGCAGTTGGTATTTGGACTGCAGTTCAAGGCTTTGGGATCCTTCACCTGGCACTGCTGGTGTCTCTTTGGAGCTCCAGCTCCACAACCCGAGCCAGAGGAACTGACCGTGGAGCAAACACACCGAGCTTCTTGCTGTGGTGTTGTGGTGCCCTTGAAGCCCTGTGGTTATCCTGGGTGAAAAAGCATTTGCCAGAGGGAAAAGCCCTCTGTGGGAATAGCAGAGAGGGGGGCTTTTTGGTGAGAACTCATGTCCCTCTTCTTTTTGCAGCTCTCTCTCTGTTGGTGAACTTTTAAGAAACCCTTGAGGATTTAGCACAGAATAAAAGCAATGTGCTGGCTTCCCTAGCATAGACTATCCCTTGACCTCCTGCACAGCCAAAACTGGGTTGTGCTGCCTGTTTTTCTCTCAGCTGGAGCAGAGAAAGAACTCTCACAAGGCACAGTGAACTGGAAATTGTTAGTATTCTGAGAGTCCCTTTTTCCTGACGTTCTGCTAAAGATATTTCTGTAAAATTCTCTCCAACCATAAACAGTAACCAAAACTTTAGAACTGGTGCCACAGGCAGCTTAAGTGGTTATCCAGCATTGTGGTACCTCATGCAGACTGATCGTCAGAAGCCATCAGCTTCTTCTGATAGACTTAGACTTTAGCTACTTATTTCATTGTCAGCATTGCTGAAACTTTCGTGTCAAACTAACAATGTACTTACTCTTTTCTGTGTTTTGTGTTTAGTAAGTACTTAATCTGTACAAGGGGGTATTGTTACTTGAAAATCAAGGGTTGATTTGTATAACTTACTTATTTGAAAAGTATTTGCATCTATTTTTGCCCTATTTTAAGTTCTGATATAGCAAAGGATGTTTTCTTCAGTATAAAATCCTGCCAGCATGTAAGACCTGCCTTATTTACTTTTCAACGACCAATAATTTTACTGCCACTAATTATGAACCTTTTTTTTTTTTAAATTAGAAAACCTGGTGTAAGATATATTCACTGACCATTTAACAACCACAGCAGATTTACAGGAAATTTAGTTTTGGCAGAGCCACCAATGTATTTTCGTGGCTTTATCATGCATTAAAGCCTTGATAGCTGCCTTTGATAATACTGGCATAGACTATTAAATGGCAGAGAGGGGCAAGAACACCTGGAGCAAGGAGGATGAGCAGGAAGTGGAATTCCTGCCTAGAACAGGCACCTCACACTGTGCAAGCTTTAACACTGCCATTACCAAAGGCTCTTTAGTGCAAGCAGTAGCCAGACAACCCCAGAGCTCCATTTCTAATGTTCTGCCTGGCCCTGGGCCTGTACAACTCCCCAGGTCAGGTAAAGCCCCTGTCTTGCTCTTACAGCTGGGCCCAAGAATTACACAGATCAGCAGCCAGAGGGAATCTCTCCTTCAGCCAGGGGGGGATTTGGGCTGGTGTCTGTGTGTGCAGTGGCCACACAGTGTTGGCTGTGTCAGAAATACAGATTTGGACTGGACTTTGCAGAGACAGCATCACAGCAGATCTCTTCAGGTAAGGGCAGTTTGTGCTCTTGCCCTTTTCTATAGCTAGCACATCAAGAAGAGACCTTGAAAAAACTACAAGCAGTAGGATTTTACTTTTCCTGGGTATGAGTTGCTAAGCAGATACTTTTGGTATCTTTAATGCATTTATTTGATTGCCCAGGTCTGTTCAATGTTCCCAGTGCTGTCTGCCCTGGAGAAGACCCGAAGGCATCTGAGATCTCTGGGAGTGCTGAGATGTTTCAGAGCCAGCCCTCAGTAACTGTTTGGTGTATTTCCCTTTGCTCCATTGAAATGGCCTTCCCAGTGCTGCAGCCTGGGGTAGCTCAGGTGCAAGTACAGACATGTTCCTGTGTTCAGGGTAAACGGATGGATGGATGGATGGATGGATACTCCTTGGAATAATTGCTTGCACTCTATTAAAATAAGGAATGGGCCAGGAAGTTAAACAGCTGGTGAGAAACCTCTAGTTGATCTGTAGTAGAGCTGTGATTGTTCAGGTACATTTTAGAATAACTTCTGGGCCGTTAAGAGGTCAAAACAAACTCTAAAATCTGTTGTGCAGGCAATAGCAGTGCTAAAAAGTCTGTGTGGGGTAATGAGCCCTGACTTTGTTTTGGAGAGTTCTCCAGTGTTTGTCCATGAGTCATTGCAGAATAAATTTCTGAACGCTTTACCTGCTCACATTGTTGTACCTTTTCAAGCTCCTCAGCTTTCCACATGTGTGATAACTCAGCATTAACATTTTTGGTGTTTCTCTTTGCAGTGGCAGCTACAGCCTGGGGACATCTCTGTGCTGGTGGCACAGCTTTGCTCTGTAACCTGTGACCTCCCTGCCAGGCTTTGTGCAGTCCTGCCTTCTGCTGGGCTCTGTCCCTTGTACCCCAAACAGATAAAGCTCTTGGCTTGGTTGGGTTTTTATGCATCTTTTGGATCCAGAGACCTACTTACAACTGGAAAAGTCTGACCCACTGGTTCACTTGATCTTACTCTGATGTGCAGGGATGTGCCTGGGGATCAAGGCCAGGCTCTGGGATCTATAATTGGCATTCAAGGGAAAGGTTCAGGCTCCGAGGGCTGTCTGGGTTTGTCTTCATCTGATTGAAACAATGAATGTATTTTGGTTTGTTATTACTCCTCAAGCAATATTGTGTCCCCAAAGTTACTTCAAGCACAGAAAGACTCTCCAGTATGACTAAGCTCTGGAAATTTCTATTCTGGGAATGTTTGGTACAAGACTTTACCAGTGGTGAATTAATTCATAACCAATCCTCTACTAATCCTCTTGGAACATGACAATTATCACTTCTAATATCGCATCAACGTCGTGTTATGTCCACAAAAGTTTGTCTTCTCTCCCTCTTCCTGGTTTGAGCTGCAGAGAAGCAAAGAAAATCCCACTACTTTTGAGGAGGAGGAAGAAAGTGGAATTCCTGCTTTTGCAGCAGCTGCTGGTAGCAAGGAGTGAAACACAAGTTGGTGGCTCTGGGGCTGGGCTGGTTGCTGCTGCCTAGGGAAGCAAAGCTTTGTGTGTTTTTTGGGAACACACAAATACCACTTTACCCACTCCTCCCATGTCAATGGAAACTGGAGAAGTCCATGGAGTACCTCAAATCCCTGACATTAAAAAACCAAAAGAGGGTGCTAAGCCCATATTCCTTGACACTCCATCCACAGTGGTGTTATGTTTTGTTGTGTGTGGCTTTGCCAGTGGTTCTTTTAAGGCGCAGTAAAGCCATAAAATTTTTCTCCTAGTTCTCATTTTTGTTGCGTTGGGATTTAACATGAAATTCTGGTTCGTTTCACCCTTTGATAGCCCGTCCGAGTGATTTACACCAACTTTTACAGAGGCACCACCATCTCTGGTGCTTTGTTAGGAAGCCAAATCCCTCCAGGTGGCTTAGACAGATGCTCGCACCTCGGCTACGCCCTGGTTTGTATACTGCTCTAATAGTTACTAATTACCTATTCAATGTCATTACCACGTTTCTGGTTTTGGCACAGAATTACGGAGCAAGTTACAACAGTCACGCAGAAACATCACCGTGTATTCTGCCAACACCAGAAAACAAGAATTGTTAGGGTGCTTGCAAGGTATGTTGGGCAGTCAGTGTGTGTACTTAGCTCTTGGAGTGTGTGTTTGTTTTGGGCTTTCTGCATTCTTAGTGATTTGGCTGGAAGTGAAGAGCCTGAGTGCTTACTTCTTTCTAAACGCTGGAGATCACATCTGCTTTGGGGAAACTGTATTTTTTTACAGTTTGAGATCACTCAGTGAACAAAATGAAATCTTGATGTCCTTGGGCATTCTTCCAAAATCTGTGAATTTTCAGAAGGTGTATGCTGAATATTATTCAGAGTAGAAGTTACTAGGAAATAAAACAAACAAAAAAACCCACCGCAAACACAAATAACTCAGTTGTTTGTACTGTTAGAAAATATTTATTGTGAAAAGAAGTAATTTTTAACATGACAGAAAGGAGAATAAGATTGGTTTTTTTCCCTTTTCATTTACTCCCCTGATCCTGCTCTGTGTGTGAGACTCATTTCATATCAGGGTTTTAAACCCTCTTAATTCCCTTGTTCCTATTTCTTTCTGAAAAGGGGCTTGTAGTGAACGTCCCATAGAAGGAGGCCATTCCAACAGGGCTAAATATCTGGGACAGAGCTCCCAGTTAAGGCAGATTCTCCTGGTTTTGGTGCTGAACAGCCCCGTGGGTATGTGCCAGAGCTGCTCTGCACAGGGTAAGCACATTTAAAATACTTTTTCTCAGGCTGGGTAGAACTCCTGCTCTGATTAATTGTACGTCTGCAGCAGGAAGTTTTCCTGGCATAAGATGATTAGTGGTGTAATTTGTCTTTGGGAGCATTGCTATGCTGATAACAAGGCTGGTTTATTTTTATAAAAAGCAGCAGTGGGAACACTTAAGAGGGTTTGGCTGGCTTTGTTAAACAGCAAAAAGATTATAGTAAGAAGCCAACCAGTCCCCCTCTAGTAAGATCTTATCTAGAGTGGAGTACTTAATTTTTACATTTAAATTGCTGTTTAGTTTTCAGAGATCACTTCCACATGAAAGACACAATTAATAATTACCAAAGCTTTTTTCTGCATTGTCTTTGAGGCAAAAAAATCCTTGTGTTTGAATTTATCTGCTCATAGAAAACTCACATTTTGAAATGTCTTTTGTGTTTATGCCATCTAGTGACTCTAATTTCTTTGTCCTTCTTGGTTTATAAATAAACTCTGGAAGAATAAGAGTAGTGCTCAGTGTGAATGAGAGCAAAGGAATCGAGCCCATCATCTATGAAAGAAAGCACAAATTCTGGATCCCAGGATTTGAACCCAGCCCTTTCTCTTCACTGCTGCCAGCAGGGAGCAATGTCTCAGTCAGGATAGCTCAATCCTATGTCTTAATCATCATATTACAGAGATTTATTTGACTTACTGCATCTTCAGTGGTGATCCCCTGTGTGCCACTGGTGCTTCTGGAAATGTAACTCTTTTTCTTTTGCACAGGAAAAAAAAAAACAAACCCACAAGGCTTCCATACGCTGGTTTTCACACTGAATTGTGGGGAAACCTTATTTCCTTGTAAGTCCAATGGGGAAATTTTGTGAGAGGTCAAGTAACAACAATGTTTAGCCTTAGGTTTTTTAGTCCTTTTAAATATGAAAGGGAAAAATTTTGCATTTGTGGGTGAGAAAGGGCAGCAGCCAAATTGGATCCTGGGGTAAGTTTGCAGTGAGTGTCCTCAGGGTCAGCTCTGCCCAGAACACTGGACACACTCTTCTCTGTTGTGCTTCTTTTTGGACAGTGCTTTCTGATTTATGGACTAATGTTCACTTCTAAACTAAGTCAGGATGGAATGTTAAAGTATTCTGAAATGGGAATGCATGAAATTCGACTTGCAGGCTAAAAAGCAAAGTGCACTGACTTTGTTTTAAAAAACCTAGAAAAATCTTTTTGGTCCCTTTTAAGATAAAGTTGTCTGCTTAAAATTTCATTTTAAAGCGTTGCATTTTTACAATTCCTGCCCATTTCTTGGCTAGGCTAAGAGCACACAGACATACTTACAATGCTGCATGGCTTTCCTGGGAGCAGGAATTTGAAGTACTTGGAGCCGGTGCTTTTGTTGTTACCCAGTCAGGGAAGCTGGCAGGTGATGTTACAAATTTTGGAAGAATTGTGGTTTTGCAGACAATGAAAGCAGTTGTTGGAGCACACAATGTCGAGATAGTACTGCTGAAAACATAATTATCATCGGGTTTCCGCTGCTTAACTGATAAGTAATATTAAAACCTCAAATAATTTATAGTTGTGGGGCCATAAAACAAACAGCCCTGAAGTCTGACTTTTTGATTTGCAAGATCAAAAAGGCCATGTGAGATCTTGCATATTTTTTTATTTAAAGCAACACAGGAGCTGTAGGCACCATACCATCCAGGCAAACAAACCTTGCAAAGACACTCTGGTTTCGAAGAAACAGTTTGCAATACAAGCTCTGAAAATCCAACAGAGATGAGCATTTGCTTAAAATGTTTGCATTTGGAAATTGTTCATTTCTGTAATCATCTCACTGATTTTTTTGTTTTAAGTGTGCTCTATTTTTATTTTTTTAAGTTATATTTACATCACCCAGAAGCCTTTCAATTATTCTGTTTGCTGGCTGGGATGTTTTTAATAGACATGGTACATTTTAATGTTTTTAAAATTATATTGCAGCAACATGGTTTTGGCTTTAAAATGGTCCTTTTTAGTGTATTTGTTCATATAAGGTTAATTGAAATTTTTCTTGTATGAAATTTTCTTTTTATTTTTGTACTTGGATGTTGGAAGTGTCCTGAGAATTAAAAATAAGATTCTCAATGAAGAATTAGATACCCTCACTACTTTTGTGTTACTTTGATTATTGTAGAAAAGAGTAGAAGTTGGGAAAATGGTGACAAGAGCACTTGTGTGTCTTCACCCCAACCAGCTTGAGAACTGCATGTTTTCTTGTGGTTGGCACCTGGTATAAAAGAATTGCTTGAGAGCTGAGGGATGCCCACAGTGCCTCCAGAAAATTCAATTTATAGCAAGGATATCTGATTTTCTGAACAGTCACTGCTTTGATGGGAAAATGGTATTTGTCTCTACTGCCTTTTCTGTGATTAGAATGCAACAGGCAAGCTCAGCTCTTTGAAATTTTCTGATTTTATTTGTAGCTGTTCTTGGTTTGCTTTGCAAATGTGTGCATTGCTGCCTGCTCTGAAAATTAAATTACAATGCTCTACTATCGAACAGTGATAAGTTTCATAGTGCTGGCCAGGAGCCAGGACCCTGCAGGAGGTGAGGCAGTAGCTGTGGGAGGAAGGCAGATGAAATACTCATGGCTACAAAGGAGGAAAAGGCTATTAAAATATAATTTCTGAGACTTTGGTCATTTTAAGGGAGTGACTTTGCAATTGCATCGTGGTGAAAGTGCTAATTCTTAGCAGGAGCACCTGGTAGTCCTCCTAAGTTAGTTGAGTATCCTGCTGTCCACTTTCACTTGATGTTTACCTGGGAGGATTTTTGAAAGAGAGAAAATGTAAAATTAGATACCTAAAAATGCAAAGTAACTGCTTGAGACCTAGAGGCAGAAACTGACAAAAGTTTTTATAAACTGGGCAAATGGGGTGTCTTGAGATATTAAGCCTAATTAATCCAAAATAATCATAAAACTGCTTCAGAAACTGAAATTTTGAGTTCTTCTGTGGTGTAATGATGTTGGTTCAAAGGAAGATGGGTAACACTAGATATGTTGATCTCATTCATTGTTTCAACAAGCTTCTTCATTTCCTAGATTTTACACATGCTCTGTGTTACTAAGGCTTTTTTTTAACTAAAATCCCAAGTTTACATGCACATAAACCTCATCTTACACCTGATTTGATGCAGTGTGCCCCCCAGCACGTGTGCAAACAGAATTAACACAGCAGGGAAAACTGAGATTTGGTAGGGAAGGGGTTAATTCATGGCAGGAATGCCTTTCTAATTTCAAGGAATAAATAAAGGGAACTGTTGGGGTCTTAACTGGCCGAGTGTGTTCAGGAAGACTTGCAAACTCCTACAGCAATTAATCCAGATCAGGAGAGGATTCATTTGGAGTTTAAAACATCCTCTGTGCCTGAGGAGGCACCAGTGTAAAGTGTTCATGAATGGGGTAGGGAGATGGTTTGTAAGAGTGGGGATTAAGGTATCAATATGAAATCTGTTTTTTGAGTTTGCAGGCTGGACTTCTACACCTTAATCTTCTGTAGTAGATCAGTGGCCTGAGTGAATATGGAGTGAAAAATATCATAGATCATCTTAGGTTAGTATGGACCATATGAAATGTAAATTACTTGACTTTCTATATTTATTGTTAGATCCAGAACTTTGAGTTTTTCTACCTTTGGTAATCAAGATTTCTTAGGTAGACCAACAGCTTGAAGAATTTAAAATTTTTTGGTATTCTTTGACAAGCTCATTCTATTTTAGCTCAGAAAATAGGTTAATTTGTTTTGAAAAGAACTCTTGGGATTTAGGGAAACATTTCTAATGAGCAGAATATGTTGTTCACTGTAGAGTAAATCTTGGAAATTTACCTGCAGGTATATTGGTAAAATTGTTGCAAATTTCTGAAGATTAATTTTTTTTTTCAGGAAATAAAACTGGAATAAGATTATTAAAACCAAAATAGTTAACTGAGATAATGATGTGTATTAGAATATCAACCACAGTAAATGAGCAGCCATATGAGAGAGATTATATTTGTTTTTTATTTGACTATTCTGAGCTACAAAAATTATAGTGAGATTTTCACATTTGAGTAGGAAACTTCCCCCAGTCCTCCATTGTGGCTTTGCATTTTGATGGGAATAGTCTGTTCTCAGTTTTTGCCAGTGTTTGTAAGAGGCCCTTTGCCTTTTCTACAATGTTTTTTTTTGTCTTACAACAGTGAACACCCACTGCCATCCTCATCCTTTTCACCATCCTTTTGAGGGAGGAATCCCTGCCCTCAAAAGCCCAAAGTGAAGCTCTCAAGCAGAGGGAACTGAATCCTCTGACAGCTTCCCCCTGCAGACCAAAATCAGCTCAATCTTTGCCTTCCCACATGAAATTCAGGTGTTTTTTCTGACTTGGATGTATCCTTTTGTAAAAGTCTCATAAGTCTTGAAGAAATTTTGCCTGCTTGTCTGTTAATATTATTCCTATAAAAATGTGACATTTTGCATACTTGTCTGGGACCCCAAGGGCCTCTAATGACAACAGAAGACTGAGGAGAGGTGGTTGGGAGAAAACACCCGACTTCATCTTGCACAAGAGGACAGAGGTGGCTCTGGAAAACCCTCACATTCGGAGCTACACAGCAAAGAGCTCGGGCTGAAGAAGATCCTGGGGGGAAAAGGGAAATTACTGGAAAGTACAAGCTTGTATTGCTTCTCCTTGTTCCATTTTCCATTCTGCAGTTTCTGGAGTTTAACATTTTGCTGTGGTCACCTCGGACTCGCATTGTCTTGTTTGAACATCCCATGAAGTATGATCTTGGGTGAAGTTTAGTAGGATTTTTCCTACTGTTGCCTGAGTCCAGACTTCCCATTAGATCTATGCCATAACATACTCCAGAATCCCCTAAGGCAAGATCTTCTGAGCAGGATTTTCAGGTGTCCTGCCCGGGCTGGAGAGCAGGGAGGGGGATTTGCTCAGGAGGAGGCTGTAAGTCAGTGCATATTTGGGCTAGAAAAGCACTGTGCTCCCCCAGTTTGGGATAAACTGAGGGCTTTCAGGAATAAAACTTCCTTAGAGTCTCACCCAGTCCAGAGAGCTGCTGGTGCAGACTGGAGTTTAAGGGCTGATATTGCTGAGAAACATCAGAAATCTCCTGAGGGGGGTGCCTGCTGCAAGAGAATGAACCCTTCATGCTTCTGGCAATGTCCAAATTCACACTTTACACAGTTGTTACTCTTTCTCATTTTAAACACATTTTCTTTTCTAATCTGCTAGAAGAGATAAATAGAAGTTTTTATGCAACTATAGCATTTTTTTAATGTCAGCTCTGTGCTGAGTGATTTATCTTTATTACCCACTAAAGCCTGAAATTTTGCACTTACTTTTCTTGTTATTTATTTTGGAAAATATACCAAATTGCTCTTCTCTCACTAGTTTAAATAAAAGAGAGCAATTTGGCATCTGTAGTAATCAGACAGACTGACTTAGGGTGGAATAGCAATTCCTTCAGCACAAGCCTAAACCAGGGGATTTCAGAAAAGTCAGCATCGCCATGCACTGAGAGAAGCCACACCAGTTCAGGAATGCAAATATTTTAAAACAAATATTGGCCTGTATTGTGTATTAGCCCCTGGCCTAATTTATCTGGCACATGCTCAACTCTGACACTAGCTGATGATACTAGTCCAAAATAAAAAATGAAAGAGGGAGGAAGTCTAGAATGTCTGCACCGTTGTTTTATGTATTCGTACCCCTTCTGTGTCACGGAACGAGATGCTGACAGATGGTACTTAGTCACCTGTTATGTCTGTTGATTATATGCTTTGATCTAAAATTTATTTTGCTCCTCTTGGCAGCTGAGCTGTTTCTTAATCCATTGATAAAACCTGCTTAATAAGCACTTGCAAAGACACTGACATCACCAGAAGAGCACTGCGCTGGTGAAATCATGACGTGATGCCCGTAAAGCCAAAAGAAGCCTTGGATTCAAGGCTTCCAGCAAAATGCTTTTTTGAAAAGCAAGTAACAAGCAATTTTGTTCTTGCTTGGCATAGTTGAAGTCTGATGCTTCCTTGTATTTTTTCGAATGTGTCAGTAAGGAGAGGGCAGTTCAGATAGCTGCTTCTTTCCTATGAAGAGTTTGTATCTTGTTATGCTTTTCTGTACATTGAGTCTATCAGAAACCTTGTTTCAGCTTCCTTAATTGTGTGTGTAAATACAATTTTCTTGTCATGGAATAGTTTTGAGGAGGGAGCCATGACCTTGTCCTGAGGTGACTCTCAATGCTTAAACAGAGCTGACAGCTCGCCATGGGAAGTGTAGGGAGCTAAAATGTGGTGTTCATCTTGTTTGGGCTTTTGAAGGAGGGGGGGGGGTTGGTTTTGTTGGGGTTTTCTGCAAAAGATAAACCTTTCTGAGTTTTTAGTTTGAGGATCTTGTCACTCATTAAATTAATGACTAATAAGAACCAGTTAAAGTAACCTTAATACACAAACTTTATTGCAGGCGGAGTTATAAATCTCTGGTATCTTGAGGACTTTATTGCATTAGCATTTTAGCACAATCAGGTCTTTCCTCCTAAGCTGCTTGGCCATCTCTGGCCAGCTCTTGCTGTCACCAGGCTGCCCTAAGAGGGTCAGATGGTCCCTTGCCATCAACTGGCTGGCAGGTTCTCTCATTCAATTACCAGGACATATTTTGTCAGCATGGAAGCAGTGTCTTCTGCCAGCTTTGGGAGCTTTCCAGTCCTGGAGACCTGCAAAGCTGCAATGTAGAAAAAGTGGCTTTTTTTTTTTTTTTTTTTTTTTTTTTTTTTTTTTTTTTTTTGGCATTCTCTTTGTCTGACAGCTTGCTTGATGTCCTGTGAAGGAGTCTAGGTAATTAATTTGAGCTAGGTGGGTAAAACTAAGTGGCACGACACCATAAGAGATTGTCTTCTCTTCAATGGTTCATCCTCTGACAAAATGCTGAAGTTTCCACATGAAAGATGTTAGATTCTCCTACAAGGAAATCATGTTTCTTTTACTGCAAGAAATATGAATCAATGGAGATTAAAATTGTGGACAGAATCCTGGGGTATTTAATTCTGGCTATAATAACACATAGAGCTGCTGCTCAGATTCTCATTGAGTTCAGAATAGCTCTTCTGTCTTCTAAGCTAAAGTGACAAGGAAGTTAGAACGTTTTTCTTTATTGACCCTGTGACTGTTCACTTGAAAATAGGAACAAAGTATTTTTATAAATTTTGTCCTATATAATTATGTAAGGGAAATCTTTATAAGCATCTTTGTTCCTGTAATTTTTATTTTGAGAAAATGAAATCTAATGAAATTCCTGAGCAGGTATTAAAAACTAGTTCAAATTTTACAATTAAAAACCCCCTTAAATGTACAAATTCTTCATTTTTTCTTTATATATATATATATATATTTGTTTGTTTATTTGGCAGAGAAAAGGCTGATTTAAGAATATAGTCTACAGGACTGCTGGTTAAACTGTCAATTACTGAAAAGCGTGTTAAGGCATGACATTGTTGCACACCTAATGATCATTCTTTTTTTGGCTTGCTGCCTCTAGAGGCATACTGAAAAGGGGAGGAGGAGGGGGTGAAGCAAGCAACTTAGAGCTTATACTAAATAAATACTAATAGGCTTGAAAAAGAAAAACAAAACCAAACACAAAAGCCAACACACACAGCCCTCCAGAGAGTCCCCAGCTCCTGGAAATCCAGGACAGGAATACTCCCAGAACACCAAATGCTGTTGCCCATCAGAGAGCAGTGCCTGGCAGGCCTGGGGACGTGTGAGGTGGCAGCCACGCCGTCTGTCACAGCGATGGCACTGCCAGGAGTGCCTGCACAGCTCTGAGAGGGGACAGCAAGGGGTGCAGGAATGCTGGCAGGGAATAGCGCTCACCTGCAACTTGCTTTTTCTGAGGGAAGAAAAAGGAATTTTCATGTATGTGTTAGGGGAGAAGGTAACGTGTTTCATCTCAGGAAGTTCTCAGTTGAAGAGAGAGACTTTGTGGGGTTTTTCTTGGTTTCTTATTGGGAAGGCTTTGGGCTTCCGTGTGAGATGATGTGATAAACATGGGAGAAAAAAAATCCCCACAATTCAAACATACACTTCATGTATTTTTAAAAATTAGCTGCAATAAATGTTCATCCTCGTTACTGTAAATGTCCATTACTGTGAGTATTTAAGAATCTGATCTTTACCTTCTGGATGAAAAATATACATAAGAAAGTGAATGAATTGGGGAAACACTTAATAGCTTCAGTATTCTTTGTCTCCTTGCTTTCATAGTATCCCATGAAACAGTAAGCTAGAGGAAGAGGGATTTTCTTTCCTCTCTGTCTACCACTTCTGCCAACCTCCCAGCTCTTCTTCCTGACTCCTTTCTGTGAGGAACCCCTTCCTGCTTTCCCCCAGCTGCCTTTCCCACCCACGTACATATTTGGATCTTCAGTCACGTCTGTCCTTGCTCTCGTGCCCAGCCAGTGCTCAGGTGCTGCTTCCACCTCTTCTTTCCCACAGATCTGCAGAAGCCCCACGAGATTTCTTTCCCTCTCTGCTTCACAGCATCTCTCCCTTTATCCCATGGCACTGCCCATGCCTGCTCTGCTTCCTGCTGCTGAATTTTTGAATTTTGCCAATTCCAGTTGAGGTTGAAAAATTTAATTTTTTCTCTGTTTACACAGAGTCAGTTCCAGGTATAGCTGGAACGACCTCAGCTCCCCTTTGGTACTGATGCAATTCAGTGCCCACAAAGTTAACATCCTTATTAAAAAGAGATGCCAGTGAGCC